>NW_018397262.1:5108935-5142932 GCF_002168275.2 Theobroma umbraticum | reverse complement strand
AGTCCCAAGGATTGCTTGAATGCCATCATTGCTTGGCAATTGCAAGTGGAAATCCACCTGAAAACAAAGTATAAGGTCCCCGGGAAGAACTGCAACACACTCAGATGCTTCACATGGGAGCGAACGTTGCCTGACATGCTTGCGAATGTTAACCCACTCATCCTCCTCTGGTCCAAAACCAGCAAACCGAACCTGTACTTCCTGCAAGAGACAGCAAAATATTTGGGAATTCTTCTTCTTAGATGGAAAATTGTGGTATTCTTGAGTTCTGCATAGACCATTAAAAAATTATATAGAAGAGAACCATCAAAACATTTCATTTGACTGCAAAACAGAAAGACATAATGATTATAAACTGCAAAACTATCAATTTCAGTTCAAAAATCAAAAGATGGGATCAGATTAACGTAAAAAATAAGAAGAGAATAATTAGAGTTGGTGATTTATGTAACATATGCAACAGTAAATCACTAAAAACTTGCATCAGCATATGCCGTGACATTGGACTAAAAAATTACCGGATCACCTGTGTCCAAATATCTATGGGCCAAAAACGTTGAAACATCATACCTGAAAAAGGGAGATTAAGCAAATTAGGTTGATTGCAAATGATTTGTCTAGCCAGAGTAACAAAATGTAGATAAGACAAAGGAAAGCATCTGCCTCCATATTTTCCAACTGAATGGCAAACTTACCATGCACCATCCCTTGAAGATTTAGCTTCGAATTCCATATAAGAATGTTCTGACGTAGGCCTTCCCGCACCTGGAACTGGCACAGAAAATGGGGCTATTAATCTAAAGTGAGATGACATGAAGAAGCGGATATAAAAGATATTCAATATCAGGAGGCATAGAACCCTTGTAGTGAAGTAGAACTCTATTTTCTTTCAAAAGACTAACTAATTAGGCTTCTTAATCATTTTTTAGGCTATATGAGGGGGTTGTTAAGGTTTCCCTCCCTTTAACCTCCTTAGAACCAAATGAAACTTTCCTAAACCAGTGCATTCTCCTATGAGACAATGCAAGTGATTTCCAAACAGTGGCAAATAATGCATCTATAGATGTCAAATCTAATGTTGCACCTGTTGAGTGTGCATTTAAGTGATATTCTCATGCACATGAGATGCTTCTTACTTTGTCTGTGATCATCACCCAGGAGAATCAACATAATCTACTAAAATTTAGATTACACATCATGCTTTTGGAAGAAGTCACTCTGTTGATTTTATTCATGCAAAGGACAAGTTTTTCTTTTCATAATCAACTAAATGATGCATTTTAATAACTATTCATGATATCTGAAATGAGAGGAAAAAGATACAGTAACTAATTTCAGTTAAATTTTAGAGAAGAAAAAGAACACAGCCAAAAGTAGAACGCACAGCATCCTCTCTGCCTAGGTTTTGTGTGAAAGCAGGTGCCTGCCCTTAAATTATCTTACAACATTAACCTAATGGTCATTTTAATTACCTAGTAATAAAAAGTTTGATGAATTGTTAAACTAACATTTACGATGGCAAATATATACAAGTAATCCTATGCATTACATTTTAAAGTCCTACCATCACAATACTATGGACATTTGCAACATAAGAACACATCCATGCACAATGCGCCACATTACACTCTTCTTCAATATCTCACATCAATAACTAAGCAGACTGTAGTAACCCAAAATTTACTAAAAGAGAAACGTGGCATCAAGAATTTAAACACAGAATTAGAATCCATTTTACCTGTAGAAGCAGGCATAGCAACAGGCATTGGAGCAGTCATAGGGGGAGGCATGGGAGCAGCAATGGGCTGAGGCACAGTTCTCACAGGATTTACATCATCTCGAGGCATAGATGTTATATTTAACTTCCCAGGAACCTTACTTGATTTTGCCCTTATTGCATAGCGCCTATTTTGGAACCAATTCCATACCTGCACATAAAAGTTTCCAGAGTAAAGAACTGTAAACATTTCCTCATTTCCCAATAACAAAATCAAGTTCTTACTTGCTTAAATTGCACAACAATCTTCCCTTTCCGATCAGCTGACTCACTACAACAAAAGAAAAATTCCTCACAGGTTCAGTTGCTAATGAGGAGGAAAGTATTATACATCATGGTACATAATGTTCTTAAGGGAAATTATTGCACACCTGAACTTCTCCGCAAGACTTACAAGGATCTCCCGAACTGGCATTTGATTTTGGTGCTCTTGGAGAATCGTTTCCATCTCCGCAACCTTGATGTAGAGATTATTTTTCAATGCATTGTTTAGAGAATTAAAACACGAAAGACAAAAACCCTAAACACTACTTCATTACACAAAAAATGATTTTCTTATTACTTTGAGCTACAATCGAAGAAGCAGCTGATAAAACATTACTTATAATCTAACACACTACATACAGTTATACCAAATTCCATTTATCATCACTTTATAATTCATATATCTAGGAGTAATGAAGCAAGAGAAGGCATACACCTTAAGCCTCAGAAAAATTCAATTTTACCAAAATTCCAACTTTTGATATTATTACCATCAGGATATTACCTAATGGGGATTTTTGTTTAACCCCACATTACAGTTTCCAATTTAACAGCACGGCATGGCACTGTTGTCATTACCAAAAACACTAAAATTAAATTAACAAAGCTAAGCACCCAGCATTTGGCTCAATGGTACTCAGTGACAGAGCCAAGGTGGTGGCACCCTTCAGTTTTATAATTTTTAATTTTTTATTATAATATATATAAATTTTGAGATATATCAATCCATGAGCTTGTACGATTGCATTTCAACACCCAAGTCCATACTGATGGTAGTAACATGTATCATACTCGAGAGAAAATTTTGAAATCTCACCTTTCTAAAATAAAAAAAAAAAAAAGAAAAAACTAACAAAGGTAAAACCTTGAATAAGCCTAAGCATTTAAAACATAAGAATCTTTCCTAGCAATAACTAATACCATTAACAAAGAATAATACTAATATCTAAGCAAACTATTAAACAATCTACCAAAACCCAATTAACCAAAGCAATCAAAGATTGCAAAAAGCAGACAACTTCACATCAAAAACCCAGAAATAAATTGAATGAAACAAGCAACCTAACTGACCCATTTCACATTTTTAACTGAAGTTCAAAACATTCCTATCCATCATCCATATTCAAAATACATGCATGGATTTCTATTTTTTTGTTCTTTTTTTTTTAAAAAAAAAAGGTACCTCAGTTGGGGTGAAACGAAAGGCAGGGCCACCATTACTCGGAGGCCGACCCATCAATTCCTATCTCTCCCTTTCGCGCGCGCTTCTTCCTTTCTGTCTTCTTAAAAAAATAAAAATAAAAATACGAGGAAAGTAGAAGAAAACTAAAATGGGGAACAGAGGTTTTACAAATAAATTTGATTACCGTTCTGGGTTTTGGGTTTTAATAAGTGTGGGTCTTCTTCTTTTGGTTTGCTTATAAGGTATGAGAACAGTGGGAGAGAGACAAGATTTTGTTTTGAAATTGGTTGAAGCAATTTTGAAACCAAAAAAGGAATGAAAGAGAGAGAGCGGCTTGTGTTTGTGGGTGGTTTCGGCCCTCTATTTGTCGCCAAATCAGGTGACTTCCGTGCCTTTAATAATTATCCTTTCGTCGGGTAATAAATCTCATGTTAGGCTAAATACTCTAAATTTTGTAAAAGAAGAAAAAGATTAAAGCAGGACTACATAAATAAAATAATATAATTTCTTTTTTTTAATTATGTAAATTATTATATCTCAACTAATGTTCGAAATAAATTTAATTTTTACTAAATATGTAATCTCATTAATATATCTAATATGATCTCGGCACTTGCCTATTATAATTTATTTTCGGATTTGAATATTTAATCTTAAATTTCCAAATCTATTATCATTTATCTATTTCTTTTTCTTTTTCTTTAACAATTATAAAAAAAACTTTTTATTTTCATTTTTTTTCTCTTTCTTTTATGTGTGAGTACTTATTATAGTAATTCTTAATAACCCTAAATCCTCAATAGCAAAAAATAGAAACTCCTTGATTTATTTTTTTAAGGACTCTCTCATCAAACACCGGATTACAAACAAATTCCACAATTTTCCTTATCTTTTTCATAATCTTTTTTTACCCTCTTTTGTTTGTTTCTTCCTTATTTCCTATTTCCTGAAGAACCATGATATAGGTTTCTTTTGAGAAAAGATTTTTTGTTATTTTGAGAAAAAAAATCATTATTTTTATATACAATTTCATTATATTTATAGATTTCCTTCTCATATTTGTACCAAATTTAGCAAATTTTCTGATATGATGCTAACTATTGGCTATTTTGGAATCTTCCCTTTGTATAAAAAGGGTGAAGATATTTAGATGTCTGACCTAAAATGTATCACTCAGGGCATCCAAAGAAGAAGAAACAAAGAGAAAAGCAGAGTATGATTTGAGGCCTGAACTAATCACTGGTTATTTAACAATGCCATCTTTATATTTCATGGTTAATGAGACATAGAAATACCTAAAATTTTGACAGAAGAGTGTAAACATACCAAATATGCCATAAAGCCATAATTACTTGTATCTCATTCTAACCCTAACCAGTTAAGCAAAATGTTTGATATTGACCAAGATTTAACAAAGGAATCATATGGTTTCACAATTTAGAAAAGGCACTAGGCAAGCAACAGCCTTGAATGGTGTATTATTCAAGTTGTAGTACCCAAATATCACCCAATAATAAAAAGAATCAAATATATTTAAGGGGAAAAATAACTGCAAAGATAATATTCAAAGGAGGAGAAAATCTACTTCCATTAGATAAATCAACCATTGAATAGGAGAAAGATCAAACATTAAAAAATGATTCCATCTTGATCTCCAATTAAATTTGTTAAGGAGTGGAATTGTTAGTAGGAAAACAGTGCATTATACATACAATTTTAATTGTCCATCACAAAAAACTATAGATGCAGCATATGATACAGTAGAATGCAAGCACAGCCATTCCCATAAACAAAATCCTGTTCCATTGAAGTGAGGATGTCAAACTAAACATTAATGTCATGGCCCTTTCTTCCAACAGTGCAGCAAAAGCATAAGCATCCCATTGCTTTCTAAGCATCATCATCTTCATAGTTGTTGACCCGTTCACATTCATCAATCCATTCACTATATCTGTAGTTGAAAGGGCCAAGTCAGATAACAACAAATTGAACAATAATGCTCAAAATCCAACAGAGTTCACAAGGGTTGTAACTTACATGTCTATAGGTTCAGTTAAAGCTGAAAATCCATAGGAAAAGAAGATTAGATCAACTTGGATAATATCTTAATAGTCACTCAAAATTACAGCAATGGAAGTCAAAGTAAACAAACAACCAAACAAAGGAAGAATAAAAGGATCCATTCCCTATAGAGACCCAATCCTAAAACTCAAGATCAGCTTTGGGCCATAATTGTAACTTTGAAACATCAAATTCATATTCCAGCACCCACTTAAACCATGACACTGGTAAAAATGAAAATCAAGGATTGGATATGAGACATCACAAATTATGCATCATGCATGTAAAGCCTACCTGACAACCAAAGTCATTGACTGAATCTCAAAAATTGATCTTCCCCAAATAAGACATCATCAATAAGTTAACCATTCACAGCCAAAGAAAAACAAAACTGTTACCTTCTTCTATGTAATTTTAATTTGGTAAATTAATTAGTTATAATTAGGGCACATTAGCCTCCTCTGCCATGTTCCAAAAAACGACTAGATCCCACAACCAATTTCATTATTACCAGCCATGATTATGCCAAAATATTTAATTCCCTTCTGTTAACACTAAGGGAGTCAAATCCACACTTAAATATAACACGGGTTGTTTCACCTGTTGACAATTAGTATTAGGTGGGATGTCCATATAAATTTAACATGATATCAAAGCAGGCTCTACACCCCACTGTTGTCCCTGCTGCGATAGGCCCTTTATTTCTACACATGAAGTTCATGCCATGTGATAAAGTCCATTGTCTCTACACATGAGGGGGTATTAAAGTGGTGAAAAGGAAATCTCAAATAAGTTAATTGAGATATCTTGGGTACTTAAATATAACAAGTGCCACTCACCTATGGTCAATTGGTTTTAGGTTGGGTACTAACAACCACAACTTCTAAACTAGTTATATCTTATGACTTATGATTCCAACAACAAATCATGGATCCTTGTGCTTCTAAATTTTTGGTTACAATTTTCCTATGTGATTTGTCATGAAACAGCTCATTCTATTTTCTTGGACATCTAGGCATATTCCTATTACAATTAATAAACACAGAAACAATAATCTATTCAATAGTTTGAGTGGAACAAATTTTCTTGCATGTGTAGACCCCAAAAGGTTACTAATACATAACAACATTAGAAACTTTACAAAAGACATCCAAAGATATAACCTTTCTTTTCCCTTGCATTTGATGACAATGTACATTGTAGAATCAAAACAGCAGCAAATCAACATACCTGTGATGGTGGTGCTGAAGCTCTCCTGACAAATCCTACACACAGCCTCACCAATCAAGTTCTTCGTATCACTGCAATCAAAACAACCCTTAAGTTCCATAAAGAACCAAAAAAGATACATGCACTACCATTGAGCCAAATGCTAGGGTGCATAATTCCCATAAACTAAACCTCACTCGGTAGTTAATACTTATCATCCTCACAAATGCCATAAAGAAAGTACACAATTCCACAAATCAAAACACCAAATCGGTTCATGACACCGATAAGGATTTCAATTCCATTACTTACGGTTTTAATAGGACCAAAACCCAGGTTAATCGGTAACAAAAATCCATGTTAAATCATATGTAAAATACAGTTTTTACTTCAAAACATATAAGTAAAATCAACAAAGAGTGAAAAGGAAAACTCACAGGCGGCATTCGACACCGGTTCCATGGTTGCAAAAGGGGCAACTGAAAACAGTATCAAGCTTGTCCATTCTCTTCTTAGGCGGTGGCTTTGCCCTTGACTTTCTTTTCCCCATTTATTCAGGATAAAAAAAAAGAAACAACACCCTAATTCTGTTACTTCACCTATCAATAAATGAAGCAATTAGTTTCCGAAAAAGAAAACCCGTAGCAGAACAATTCGACTTTGTTAAGGTGATCAAAACGACAAGATAGCAGACTCATCATTATCAGAATTTTCTTGGGAAAAGAAGTTTCTTTTCTTTTCCGATCAAAACCCTAATAAAAGATTCGTCTTGAGATTGAAAACCTAAAATTTAGAAAAGAAAAAGAAAGGAATTACCTGAATCGGAGCAGCGATCAGTAAAGATTTGACGGTGAAGAGAGCCCCTTTTATAGTGGAGAGAAGGGTGAGAAAATTATGAATTTATGAATTAACGCGGGGTAGACGATTTTAAAATTTTAAAAAACCAAACGACCACGTTTTGTACAGAGTAACAAATATTATTGAATTGTGTATTTTCAATTGAAGTAAGGAGTCTATATGCAAACTAACAACCCTTTAATCATAATCTTAATTTAAGTCAACATAAGGGTTCAAATCAGATTACACTTTTTATATCTGGTCTATTGGTTTTGACTTAATCTGAACTTCTTGAGTCATAATTTAATGAACATTTACACATATACTCATAACGCTCTTCTTTAAATGTCCAAATATGTCTCGTTAAAATTGTATTAGGAAAAACAAGCTCATGAAAAAAATCCGACTAAAGAAAAAATGTAAATATTTCTTTTCAAGAATACACTTTTGAAATATTATCTCATTAAAACCCTTATCAAGGAAAACTTAGTGAAAAAAACTTTAATGAAAAAAAAACACAATATGTATTTAAATCCCTTGATGACTGCATTATTTAAGATCTTTAAAGCGGTACATTTTAATCTTTTGTATTAACTTTTCAAATATTACAATAGGAAGGTTTTGGTAAATAAATCTGTTAGATTGTCACTTAAACGAATTTGTTTAACACTAATATAATCATTTTCTTGGTAATCATAAGTGAAGAAGAATTTTGACGAAATATATTTTATCCTATCACCTTTAATGTATTCTTCTTTTAACTGAGCTATACAAATATAATTGGAATTTCTTTTTTGGTTGACAAACCACACATTTCTCGAATATGTTGAGTTATAGATCTTAACTAGACCTATTCATAACTTACCTCATAAATTGTTAAAATTTCTGCATCGTTTAGAAGAAGTAGCAACTATAATTTGTTTTACAAAACACTATGAAATAGTCATATCTCCATATGTAAGTAAGTTACTTATCTGAGATTGAGTTTTGTGTAGATCAAATAAATATTTTACATTTGCATAACTAATTAAATCTTATTTGAATACATTTAAGTAATATAAGTATATGTCCATTGTTCCTTAAACATATCAAAATATCTATTTAACTCCATTCAAATATATTTGAGTATGAGAAGAGCTATGTTTTACTAATAAATTTATAACAAATGATATATTAGGTTGTATATTACTAATAAGATACATTAGTGCTCCAATGGTACTAAGATATGATATTTCAAGATAAAAAAGTTCTTCATTATCCTCACGAGGTTAGAAATAGTTCTTTTTCATATTTAGTAACCTTATAACCATTAATTAACTCAAAGGATATGCTTTATATATATAGAATTGTTTTAACACTTTTACTATTTAATTTGACTGATGGATAAAGATTTTATTTGTCAAGCATTCAATCTGAAACCCAAACAAAACTTTGTTTTCACCAAAGTCTTTCATCTCAAATTCTTTTTTAAAATAATCTATAGTTTTTGATAACTTTTCAAGAGTTCCAATAATAGTCAAGTCATCAATATAAACAACAATTATGCCAAATTCAAATTCAAATCTTTTTTATAAAACACACAGGCATATAGAATCATTTTATAATCTTCTTTTAACAATTATTCACTAAAGTGATTGTACCACATACAACTAGATTGCTTTAATCCATATACATATTTATTTAATTTGATCAAATGAATTTTTCAAAAATTGCATGTTTCAAGCAACTTAAATTCTTTAGGGATTTTCATATAGCTATCGATATCAAGTAAATCATATAAATAGCTTGTAGCTACATTCATTAGATACATTGCAATCTTTTAGTATAATGCCAAACAAACTAAATATAAAAATATAATTACATCTACCACAAGAGAATACATATTTTAATAATCAATACTAGGTTTTTAGGTAAAATCTTGTGCAACAAGCTTTACTTTATATCTCACAATCTCATTTTTCTCATTTTATTTTGGCACAAATATACATTTATATCCCACTGATTTTATACCATTTAAGGTACGGACTACAAGTCTAAAATTTTCATGTTTTGCAAAAGAATTAAATTCCATCTTGATTGCATCTTTCCACGTTAGCCAATCATTTTTATATGTACATTTTCTCATTTTCTTTCATAATGTTGAGCACTATGTTATATATCAAAATATCATCAACGTTATTTCATTCCGATTTCATCTTTTCCTATCATGACATAATTTATTGATATCTCTTTATTTGTAATAATTTCAAGTACCTAAATTTCTTCTAAAATTTTATCAATTATGTTAGGGTCTCTTTTAGAATTTTTATTTCCTCTTTCTAACAATCTTATATATTTACTTATTTTTTTAAGATTTTTATCTTTAGAATCGATTGAATTTTCTCACTTCTGGTGTGCCTTGTCTTACAAGGATATCAATTCTAATAGAGGCTTTTACAACTAGTATATGAGATTTAATTATTCTTTTAAGTCAGTAAATATATCTGATAATTGATTTGTTATATTTGGCATATGAATTATCTTTTTAACTTTAAGTTTATATTGATTTATGCGATGATCAAAATTAAATAATAATAATGCATTCCAATAAATTTTTTTCCAATCGTTTATTTTTTCCCCTTCATGTTAGAAAAATGGTTTCATTAGAATGACAATTGACAAACTTTGTTATAAATAAATCTTCTATTAATGATTTTAGATATTTAATTATGGATGAAGATTTGTATCCAATATTTATTTCTAACCTCCTTTAAGGATCCCATCTTAATGCGTTATGGTAGAGCAATCGGAACATATGTCGCACATCTAAAAATTTTTAAATAAGAAATATTTGGTTCTTGACCATAAACCAATTACATAGAATATAAATATTTGGTTCTACTATATCCTTTTTTATATAAA
Source organism: Theobroma umbraticum (assembly GCF_002168275.2). Classification (NCBI taxonomy): domain Eukaryota; kingdom Viridiplantae; phylum Streptophyta; class Magnoliopsida; order Malvales; family Malvaceae; genus Theobroma; species Theobroma umbraticum. Next base: position 5,132,700 of record NW_018397262.1, on the reverse strand, counting down.
CATGAGCAATAAGATATTAAATGATTATTCCAACTAATAAGTAATATTTATTAAAAGCTTGAAATGTAAATTCACCAACATTGTCAAGGTGAATAATCTTGATTGCATAATTAGGAAAATGTGCTCACAAATGAATAATTTAAGTAAATAAACTTACAAATGCCAAATTGCGAGTTAATAATAAGCACATATGTGACCATATAGTCGATGCATCAATTAAAATAATAAATTATATAAATGATCCACGTGGTAAATTATGAGTCCACATATATCACCTGGAATTTGTTCTAAAAATGTAAGGGATTCAGTCTCATGTTTAGCTGGTGATGGCCTTACAATTAATTTGCCTTCAGATCAAGCAACACATGAGAAATTATTATATTGAAAAATCTTTGATTTTTCAATGAATTATCATATGAATTTTCAATAATTTTTTATATCATTATTGATTAAAACGACTCAATCGATCATGCCAAACATTAAAATCATTAATAAATATCTAGTTTATTATAGCATAAGTTTCAATTATTATAATTTTTGTGTGATACAATCCAGAAGACAAAGCTAGTAATTTTTTTAGTACACACATCTTATTCGAGATAATAAACATAATAAAGAGGTATTAAGTGTCTCTTTCATTTGTTGTCTCAATATAATATCCATTCAAACAAATATATTTAAAATTTAATAAATTTCTTTGAGACTTAGTTAAAAAATAATGCATCCTTTATTATAAATTTTATTCTTCGAAGTAGTAAATTGCTGGCTCTTCTTAAGTTTTTAATTAATCTTGTATTACCAAATATTGTATTGACATTGGTTTCTTCTATTGTCAAGTGAAAAAAATATTTTTTATTTTTAAATATAGTGTGCATTGTAACACTGTTGCTAGACATGTATTTGCATCATTGATATTCAATCCAACTAGATAAATATTCATATTTTTCTTTAATAAAATAAATATATATAGTAAGAAACTTATAAATTAACATAAAAGAATATTAAATATATAATTTACTAATTTAAACGCATAATAAAAATATATTATTTAAATATATAAGAATATATAAAAACATCTTTATAATAAAAGTAAAATACTTTTATTTTTCTTAATTTTTAGTCATAATTCCATGCGAGCCCATTAATTTTCGAAATGAACAATAAAACTAAAAAGTGCAAATACCGTTAACAAAAAATATGAAAAAATCAAAATGCTCTTTTTTCTCTCTCTCTCTCTCTCTCTTTTTCTCTCAAACAATGTGACCGGTTGGTAGTGCTCTCATTCACCAATCAACAACCCCACAGCAAATGCTCCCTAAGGGAGGGGAACACTTTTGGGAGCATCAGATCCCTAAGATCGTTCTCCCTTCCCTTTGAGGGCACCAGATGCCTTCAGTTGTGAGGTGGCCTAAGAGATTTTTTTTTCCTAACAAAAGAGAGAAAAAATTTTAAAAAATAAAAAATGTAATTTATATAGTGATAATTTTTAAAATTAGTAAAAGGTAAAATTATTTTTTTAATGTTATCATGTCATTAAATTAACGGTTGAACTTATGTATTCAGGAGAAAATATTCTTTTATGGCAGATTGTCCACTACGAACACTAATGGACTCATGTAGAATAATGATTAAAAATTAAGAAGGTGAGAATATTTTACCCTTATAATAAAGTTATACTAAAACATACTAACAAACTATTAAGAAATTTCATTTTTAAGTATTGCTATTATCAATTAAAATCAATTCCTCTTTTAATGTGAAAAAAAAAATCAACAACTTCATGATGTGTTATATCAACTTAGCCACGGCTAAACTCATTTTAAACAAAATTTGCTTCCATGTTTTTCCTTTTTAGCTTTCAGTGATACTTGATAAAGTTTAACAAAACATTTCAACATACGATAGATATGTAACCAATGGCTTTTTATGTCACATTAATGACAGGATATTTTCTATATTCTTTTTTATTTTGTTAATTTTTGTTTTTTCTTATATTTCTTTACAATTCATAAATTTTTGGTGAGTTAAAGTATTTATTCACTTTTAGTAGGTTAAAAATATTAATCCATTTCTGATGAGTTAAAAGTATCCTTATTATTAGAATAATGATTTGTCTAACCACCACGATTACAATTATTATGGTAATATCTTTCATATCCATTACCATAATTATTAAATAATGTTGCATTCATTTTTGAGAATCGACGGAATTCATGAGTTTTTATTAATAGCTTATTATTTTGCTCAACCACAAAAATACATAAAATTCAAAAAAAAAAATTTCAAATTATTCAAAGTATAGTATTTTTCACTTGTAATAAAATAGATATCATATAAAGTCAATTTTATATGTTCAATTTAAAATGTCTTATACAAAATCTCATATTATCAATGATAGAGTTACTTATGCCGAGCATAATCATATTTGAAATTCAAAACAAAGAAATCATGTATTAAGCAAATCATATTCCAATATCAGAATAAAGAGATCATATATAATCATATATATTGCATACTTAATCCAAGTTAATAAATCAAGAGATAAAATATGATATATACTACATTATAAAAATTCACATTCTAGTTTAATAAATTAAGAGACAAAATATGATACATATTATTTAAGGTAAAATACACAAACCTCAATAACTTTTGATCATAATTACACGTGTGTCTATTAGTTTTCAAAATAAATATTTGATCTCAAAAAAATATCTTCCACTAGACACATAAATCTAATCTTTAGTCAACCATTAATATTTTCATTAATTTGATGATATGGTAATATTAAACAAATAATTTTACCTTTTATTAATTTTAAAAATTACCAAATTATAATTTTTTTTAAAAAAATAACCTCCCACCAGCCAATTATCCCCCGACCAAATCTAATCGGAAAATGCCAAATCTAGCTAAAGAGCATGAATTTGGGAGCACTAGGCCACAATTTGGCGCTCCTCAGTTTCTAGTGCTCCTCGAAGAGCATCGGTCTGGTGCTCGATGCTCCCCAAAAGGGCATCGGTGCTCTTTAGATTTGGTATTTTTTTGGGGTGGCTAGCCAAAGTAAGGAAGCATCATCGACCAATTGGCTGAAAAGAAAGGAAAATAGTGAAAAAATAAAAAAAGATATTTTAGACATTTCATATCTAATAGACCTATATTAGATATTAACATTGTTTACATGTTTGGGGTAGAGTATTCACTTTGAAAACTAATAGACCGAAGTGAAATTATGATTAAAAGTTAAGGAGATTTGTGTATTTTATCTTATTATATAATAACAAATTCACTTTCCAATTAAAGGACAAAATATATTATATATTACATGATAATAAATTCACATTAAGATTGATTTTCAGGGAATGAAAACACTAAAAAGATATCGAGTCACTTACTTGATTTGCTAAAATAAAAATTCAAAGACTTACCATTGAAATCCTTTTAGACGCTTGAAAGAACTCGAACTTCAACTGTGAGATGAAGATAAAATCTAAATAATACTGAAAGTTGAGAGAAAATTATGCTGATAACGTGATATGTAATATAAATTGAAAGAATAACTATGAAAGAAAGAGAATAACTATAAAGAAAATATTTAGAGGAAGTAAAAAGATCTTATTAAGGATCTATTTATAAGCTAATAACTATTTGAATCATAATTCTAATATAATTCAATTTAAGAATTCAAATCAGATTATACTTTTTGCATTTGGTCTATTGAGTTGTTTGACTTGATTTGAACTTATTGAATCATAGCATAAAGGACATTCACACATATATTTATGATTAACAGAAGTCAGATGATTTCAAAAACTAAATTGTCTAATGAAATCAATATGTTTGCGTACCCAAATTTTTAAATTTTTGGAAGATTTGATAATCAAGTTCAACTGCTAAGGTAAATATAGATTGTGTCACTTTGGTACAAATTTGACAACACAATGTAGAATTTCTGAATTGCAAAATTATGAATAATGTTATAAATCATTTTACAAATTCCTTCAAAAAATAATGATACAAGAGGGGGGGTGGAGAGGGGGAGGGGAAGGAAAGAAAAAGCAATGTTTCTGATACTTGTAAATCAATGGAATGGAAACCTAAACAAGTTCTTCTCATCATGAGAACAAAGTTGATTATGTTCTTTTGGCATGGGGTCAGTAGCTGAAGAGGTTAGCCATCTGTTGCTTACCCCTACGGTAGGTGCAATAAAACTGTCCAGTGCTGCATCCTTGTCTCTTCCAGTCCAGCTTTCGGAAAGAACTCTTAAATCCCTATTAAGGTGATCCTACTGTAAGATTCCAGAATATGAAGTACAACAATTAAGCAAGTAGCCGCCACTAAGATGCAGTTGGAGCATGGTTGCAGTCTGACTTTGGTTTCTTTCTATGCTTGCGTTTCTTCTGCTTTTCTTTGAGCCTTATTTGTTCCTTAACACTCTTCTCCCATTCCTTTCTGTTTTTATGGTAAAGAAGCATTGCAGCGCGAGCATCGTCTATCTGAAAAAAGAGAATACATATTAGTTAAAAAAAGGTTGCATGATAGTTTTAGGGCAAAAATATGGAACGCAGCCCCTTGGTTTGCCCCTTAACACATTGAGCTGATTAACACCAGCCAAATGATTGGTAATTCATGACCGATGCGAATATGTTTTGGAATAAGATACCATAATTCCCTTGTTACTGGGCAATGATTTAGTTGATTCATCCTTTCTGCATCTTCTTACACATTAGCTCAATAAAATAAAATTACCCTTCTAATTAAGTTATCCACAGTAAGGATCCTACAAAAATGAGGACACTTGAGAAGGTGCTGTCTTGCCCCAAATATTCTTCCAAAGTAAACTGCCCTCTTGTGATGAATTACAGATAATAGAGCATAACAGTGCCATTTTATTGCCATGCCATATTGACAGCATCCTTAGCACTTTGGCCTTCAAGAATGAAACACTAGATCCTCAGATAATCTCTAAAATGAACAAAAAATAAAAATCACTCTTACATAAGATTATAACCACCAACTCCACCCATTGGCAAACCTGTGACTTTCAACATCTTGGATTTGGAATAGTAATGTCAACAAACAAGTTTAGAGCATAGCAAATCAATCAACCAGTAGGTCTTTAAACATAATTTTAATGTAATTATTTAATGTTTTAATAAGTTTTTGGAAAACAAGTAGGTAATGAACTTTTTACTTACAGGGCAGTGCTCCCCATTCTGGATCTCAACACCTAGAACCTCCGCTGCAAGATGCCGAAGTGCCTTTCTTCTTCCTTCTCTGTTTCAACAACGATGCTTGTTATGAGAACGCAACATAGAAAGTGTAGAGCAAAGTCAATTATAATGCAGCTGTCTAGGCCATAGTAGCTAATGGAGCAAAGACTGATACTTTAGAAAGGGTTGATACTCTGAGGTATCCCGCAGGTCCTTCTTAGGATGTGCTAGTAGTAATGCCTGTTATAATAAGCAATCCACGTCTAAGTATCAGGACCCAGTTTTATACTTCACACAACCAACAAAAAAAATACAAAGCAGATATGGAATACCTTAAGGTCATTGTGCAAGGCATGACCCACAAGAATCCTTCCCTTGATCAACTCTGCCACTTTATTCTGAACAGCCCGAAAATCCTTTGCTGCAGAGACAAAAAACCATGCATTATGCCCAAAAATTGTTCCCCAAAGCAATCATACCTTCCTGTAAATTACAATGCTGACATTCCATATATGAAAGGGGCAACCTTGAAAGTATACCAAACACACATATATAATGTTTATGCAATAGAAAAAATTAGTAAGCCAATGGCCTTCAGGAGATGATGCTCCAAGTTTCAAAGCATTACATTAATGAGCAAAGCAATTTAAAGCCAACCTTTCTTCAAGTCTCGAGGTCGAATGCCACTAATTCGTGTGCGGAAGTCAACAACACGTTCTATAGGCCGCACAAACTCGTCATATATGACATTTCCCCATTTATTTACCTGTCATTAACTGAAGTATTAAGTAATCAATGACCTTAAAAAGAATAATATCTTTAACTCAAAATCTAATTAAAATGGCAAAGTTAAAGTCAACCCTCAGATGAATCTAATTTTTCTTGTGCATTAGCTAGAACTGTGTCTTATTTTTATGATAAAAAGCTAACAAAACCTCAATTCTAAAGATGATCAGACAACATACCACTCACTTGAAAGTAAATCAACCCACAAAAGAAGAGAAAGAATGAAAAACGAAGAACTTGCAAAAGCAACAGGTTACAAGTGCAGTTAACCCTAACACAAGAGCATTTCCATCCAACCAATTATGAGGAAAGTTATAGCTGAACACCATATAAAAGAAACAACATATTTCTTTCTAAGGATTCACCAATCAGCTTTACAATGAGAGACAACTACATGCATCCACAACAAGACCTTCATCCTTTCTCCACAATAAAACATGACAACAAGCAGGACTTGTTCGACGGATAATTATTTCGGGTATGGTTCCTACTGTCTAAGTTAAACAATAACTTTATAAGTGTATATTTTAGAAGCAATAAATAGATGATGCGGCATCTGATTTTAACGCACTAGGCTGGAGTTGTTCCTTGACTAATAAAGTCATTAATAGAGTATTGCAACCTAGTTCTGACCAAGACACTGTGACAAAGTGAAAGGTGTGATTGAAGATGTTAACACTGCATCAGATATTATTTGTTCTTCTTAAAACTATAAGAATAATAATTCCAATCAAAACAGGGAACAACAGTGATGTTTATTTTATATATAGGTTATCCCACCATAGCATTTCAGCTATGTGTAAATAAGACCATAATATGTGAAGAGCAAGTTTCGAAAATGCAGTGAGAGCTGAAATTACCAGTGAAACTCGTCCAAGAGCACTTTTGTTTCCCTGACCAACTCCAACCATCTCACAATCCATAGCTAGCACATCTGTCAAACTGTCAAATTATTGTTGATGAGTCATGCAAAATGGTACTCAAAAGCGGAAGGCAAAGAGACAGAATATAAAAAACATATCAAATCAACTTAAATGATGGAAAATTGGAGCTTCTAGCAGCGCCCTATTGCACAACAAAATCCCATTTCACATTAAACACACCTTAGAGTGACCCTACCGTCCTAGGCAATAATGTTATTGTAACATCTCTATTGCTCAACAAGACCACAAAATAAGCACCAAATATAAGTTTCTTCTTGCATAAAACCCCAAGAGCAATCAACAAGATGTAAAACATGCTCTATAATCAACTCATTTTTGTAATTGTTATACTAACCATTATATTTAACCAATCCTAATGCTTCCCATTTCGGGTCAAATCACCTTTTTACTCCATATCAAGTTAAACAGCAAAATCCAAGTTAAATGGTAAACTTGCAGATGTTGGACCATGCTTTATTTGTTAGCTGAAACACTATTAAACCCAAGAAAGTAAATAAACAAGGTAAAAAATCACAATGCATTGATTTTGAAGGATCAAATAACAAATAAAGCACCTGGAATCATCATTTGTTGGGAGTAAAGGATTAGGCTTAGCATCGTCACACTCTGGAGTAGGCCTCTCCTTACGCTTCCCTATAAACAAAACAATCCCAACCAATAAAAATATGGCAATAAAAAGTAACCAAAAAAGAATCAAAATTTGGTCTTCTCAACTCTGACCCAAAAAAAAAAAATTTATTTGTTTCTTGTTTCCCAAAGCAACAAAAAAGAAACAAAATTTGATAGTGATATTACCTAATATGGAATTTGGGGTTTCTGATCGTGGGATTTGGGGGTGCCTGGAAGGCTTAGCAGACTTCAGTTTCTGCAATAGGTGAACCAAAGAGAAACCAAGTAAAAATCTTTTTGTATTAAAAAAGATAAAGGTAAAGGTAGAGTCTTCTTAGAGAGAAAATGTACTTGTTGGAGTTGAGCCCAGTTTGGGTTTAGCTGAAATTGCTTTGGGTTTTTCTTCACTTCACTGCTCATCTTCTTCTTCTTCTTCTGCCAAGGCTTTGCCAAGTTCAGGAACAATGAAGGAAGGAAGGTCAAGGACGCTTATATTGACTGACAAGTCGATGTCGTTTTGGAATTACGAGGGTTTAGGGCTTAGGGCATCTGTGGTTTTGAATTCAGCCCTTTTCTTTATTTTTTTTTCCAGATTAATAATGCAGGGTACATTTAATTAAATTTAGTAAATAAAAAAAATATTAGCGAGGTCTAAGTCTAACCGAATAAATGAAATTAATTTATTAATTCAGTCAAAATAATTCAATTAATTCAAATTTTTAATTAATTTAAAAGCAAACACGATTAAATCGATAACTTGATTGGATTTTATTTTGAAATTTTGTTGAATTAACCGATTAAGTGATCTAAGATCTTCATTTATTTATTTTTATTAAAGTTGTCTTCTTGTTAAAATTTTTAATATTTAATTATTTCTTTTTGTTTGAACATTTTAGTATATTTTCATTTATGATTGTCTTTTATCTTTTTAATACTTTAAAACATGTTTGTGGGAATATTTAATGTTACGAAACTTATAGTGTTGTCAAGATTTCTTAATTTATTTTATTCATTTTGTTATTAGTGTGGAAAAACATAATTAAATGAATCATTTTTTTTTAATTTGAAAAAAGAAGGATTCGAACCTTAATTGATTTAATTCGATTTATCATTTAATACTTGATTTTTAATTAATGTAATTAATTTTTAAACAACATTTGATTAATTTAATTATAAATTTTTTTTCATTGAATGAACCCATCGCTTACCCCTAACTCGGTTCAATTAGAGATGCACTCCAAGCTAAGTCAAATTTTTATTTGTATACTTAAAGTCATACTAAAAAATAATTAAGTTATTCAAATTCAACAATAATTCTATTAGGTAAAGAGTAGGAAACCTGACAAAAGCCCAATTGGTTTTGAGTAGAGATGTCAATTATATAGGGTTCTCATTATTTTTAAGGCATCCTGAACCTAAACTCGAACCTTATAAATTTCTAAACTCGTATCTAAATATCTTAAATATTATTCATTAAATATCAATTAAATGGAATTAATTAATGAAAAAATTTAACAAATATTATTTTTAATATTAAAAATTATTATTATAATCAAATTTGAATAATGGGTACTAATTTTACTATTCAAACGAATTGAATTATGAAATACCTTAATCATAAATAATCAGATCGAATAATATAAGGTACTCAATTATAAAGTAAGTTGAGTGTGTACACATTTTAGGGCATGAGTCCTAGACTAAGTTTGATCATTGCAATAGGTGGAAAGATTCCAATAAGTTTTATTCCTTACAATAAAAATGCTGAACCGACCAGTCCACATCTTTCACAAAAAGTAATGAAGCTTTTTGGCCACCTTTGTTTATCAAAGGATTTGGAATAAAATTTTGACACTTTGGTGATGGAACAATCTTTATCAGCATTACTATTATTGTATTGTTGCAAGTGGGATTCCCTTAAAGGTAAATTCCCATTGCCACATTGAAATTGGAACTGGAATTTTTGATTAAAACCCTCCAAAACCAAAAAGAGAACAATGTCCTTCAATACTTTCACATCATATCTTTGATCTATATTCCTTGGCTACTCTTCTAGAAGAGATCTAATCATATTCATTGTATGAGAAAGGAGGGGCATCATCATACTAGGTTAAATTGAAGCACCATTAATCCAATAATTTCAAGATTAAGATTTTATTAGTGCAATACGATCGGAAATTTATATTAAAAATCACGCGACTTTGAAAATTTAAATTTAAGTTTTAATTTTAAAAAAGAGAATTTGAATTTATGTTTTTTAAATAGAAAGATAATATACTAATCAATAAATCAAAATGTTAAACTGTTTGAATTTAAGTTTTTAAGAGTGATCAATCTGATATGAGATGAAGTATTATATGGTATTAATCAATTTTAATAATAATAATAATAATAATACTAAATAGAAATGCTTAATACTTAATATTTTCTTTAAAAAAAATACTACTCCAATAAAAAAAATCACTAATTTGTTAAGTGGAATGAATTATTCAAAATGAAACTATTAATTATTTTGTTTTAATTTTTATTTCTCCTTAGAGGAGATTATTATATTATGCAAAGGAAAAAAAAGGAAGATTGCTATATTCTTCTTAATTATATATTATCTTCATTGTTCAAATACAAAAACGAAAAATCATTAAAAAAATTTAAAAAATAATCAAGAGGCGCGTGAAGTAACGCTCCTGACTTGGTCTTTGTCAAAGAAATGGCTGATCGATGCATAAAATTTACAGTGAAAAAGAGATTCAAGTTTAAAGAATTAAGAATCCAATTCAAAAAAGAATATATACATATATGTATATATATATATGTATATATACATATGTATATAAAAGATTAAGGAAATACTCAGTCTCAGTCTCAGACTCTCACTTTCAGCTTCTTCTTCTTCTTCTTTATCCTTCGTTTCTCTTTGTAATCAGGGAAAAAGAAAATGGGAAGAGGAAAGTTCAAGGGCAAGCCCACCGGCCACCGCCACTTCTCTACTCCCGAAGAGCTCCGTACTCTCTCTTTCACTTTCTCTTCTCATTTTCTATGTATTTGTGTGTGTGTGTGTTTTTTTATAATAAAATTCATATGCATGTACTTATACGAATTTGTATACGGTTTCCTGGTATCAGATCTAACGGAGCTTTCAGCTGCTGGATCAATAGCTCTAGCGTTTTGCTTTTGATTTGATTTTTTTTTTTGGTGAATTTTAGATGGCAAATACAGAAAGTAGAGAAATTTCTACTTTTAAACTTTAATTTTAGCTTCGAATAAACTTGGAAGTGATCCTGCATTAAATGCATGTAAAGTTAAATTTGGAAATTTTTGTATATATTAATATTTTTTTCTTTTCAGCTAAAGTTTGGAACTTTAAATCAAATTCAGAGACAAAAATAAGAAAAATAATCAATATCTCGTGCTTTTCTTTTGTGGTTTGGTTATTAATCTTACTGTTTGTTTTTTTAATGTTTTAATGGTTGTAGTTGCTGGTACCTCTGCTCGTCCCCGTACTTTCAAGAAGGTAAGATTTTTATGCGGTTGATGCACTTGGTTATAAAATTTGATGAATAATATGTGTGGCGAAATTAGTTTCTGATCGTTAAAAACTGTTTTTTTTTCTTCTTATGGTCATTTGTTTGTTGTTATCATGGATTATCGCTATTATTGTGCATAAGGAAGTATATGTTTAATCTTGATATTGATTTTTGTGAAGAAGAAAATCCTTCAAGGTTGACTCTGACAGACCAAAATTGATGTTTTGTTTGATTTTTGGAAAGTTAGCTTGGATGTTTTTTCTCACGGTTAATGGGTGACAGCTTGAGTGTTGTAACTTTCATGGGGTTAGGGTGTTTGTGTTTTAAATCATGTTAGTATCATCTTTGTTTAAATTTATTGTAAGAAAATGTTAGTTTGGAGTTGGACTTTATATGTGTGAGGACTTTATCTTCTAGATGCTTACAATGGATGGATAATTTGGACTTGACATAAAGAAAATAAATGGATGAAAATTGATTACAGTAGATTTATCAGCTACGTATAAGGATGATTTTTTTTTTACCAATTCATTTTTTAATTTTTTTTGCAAAGTGTAAGGATGATTGTTTTGTTTCTTTTTCATGCTTCATAATCAGTTGTGTTGACTGTTTAATTGAAAAAAAAAACTAATTTTATTTTCTTAAATATGTGCTTTTGGAATTGTCTTTGTTACTATGCTTCTCTTTCTTCCTTTATGAATGTGCATGTGTGTGTTTTTTATACTTCATTTTCACTTGGTAATGAGATGGTTTTTTCTCTGCCATATTAGGAAGTGGCTGAAGTGGAGGAACAAGAAGAAGAAGAGTCTGAGGAGGAAGTAGAAGAAGAATCTGAGGTCATTATCTTTGTGCACTTTTCTGGTCTAATTGGGTTGATTTGCATTAAGTTCTTAGTGTCTTCTTTTCCTTTTATGCTTTCTATTTGCAATTGGTGCTAATATGGCAGAAGCGAAAAGGGACCCAAGGGCTTATTGAGATTGAGAATCCAAATGTGGCTAAACAAAAGAATGTGAAAGCTAGAGATGTTGATGTAAGTTCTACATATATTTCTATGCTGCACAAAGTCTGTATTAAGATGAATTTATAATTGTATTAAATAATTGAAATTTTATCTTCCAGATGGGGAAAACAACTGAACTCTCGAGGCGTGAAAGGTTTGTAAATGCTCTTCGTACATCAAATCTGACTAATCACTGCTTTATCAAATGAATCTGGGCAATTTTTGATTGCTGGAAAAATTTGACTAGTTTGTAACAATTGTTGTTTTGATTTAGTATTAATTTATCTGGGATACCTTACAAAAAGGAAATGGCAATTTAACTTTTCGTTCATTTCCATTTTCTGAATACAATTTTATCTGACTATTTTGTTTGGGTTTAGAAACCAATACTTTGGAACTTATGGATTTAGTACGAAAAATTTTGAAACAGAACTGTAGGATTTTGATTTTGTGAACATTACTTTGATGGGTGACTTTTGATCTTTTTTATTTTGCAGCTTGAAAGTTGATATATCATGGAAATTCTTGATATATTCGAAATAGTTTACTGAATAGAGGGGAGAAAGCTATGAGCATTAAGTTTTATACAACTAACAAATATTTACTGTTCTCAGTGTTGGTTAATTTTAGATTATGATTCTCATTGTTGGTCCTATTTTCATTTGATCTGAAGCACTATAACTCTTTCTCCTTTTTCTGGATCTAGGATTAATATGACATAGGAGTGCTTTCGTTTTAACTAAGTTGTATTTTTGGGATAACTTTGAGGATGAAAGGTAATTGGCTTTTAGATATTAAACTTGATTCTTTTTTGGTTAGTGAAGGAACTCAAAAACTAACAAAATGTATAATGTGAATAAGCTAAGGGATTAAAAATTGTTCCTCGAAAGTTGAAAATTACGTACCATACACCTTTAACTTCCTGCTATCTCTACAGACTATAGCTTTCATGTAACATGTTAAATTATAACATCACCACTTTAAAAGTTCCTTGATGTCTTTAATCCAATAACATAGGCACAGGTTGTTAACTATATGGTCAACACTAGTTCTAGGCATGCTTAGATTTGCATATGTTTGGTACTCTTTGTTTTGCATACCTCTATTGTTACTTTTAGAGCTAAATTCTGCAATAGATGTTTTGGCATTAACCATGTGGGTAGTTCCAGCCAGTGGCTTACCCTGATCATCTCGTAAATTGATAGCAGCACCTGCCTCCTCATTCCTTGTCACAGAGGGCCACTGAATTTGAGTTCAATGTAATCATTTCTAGGGAACAAAATAACTATGCTTTTACAAATCTTAACTTCCTTTCAGACAGAATGTTTTCTAGACCACAATCCCAGGTGGAAACGGGCAGGATATGATAAAAATTTTGCCTATCTTTTTTGTCTTGTAATGAGCCAGAAGCCTTTTGATTCAGTGAAAGTACTGTAGATTATTTGCTTCAAAACATGTTGAACTTGCTTGTTGATACCCATCTTTGAAGCTCTATATCTCTTACTTCTTATGAAATTTTTGTTGGCAATGGTGGTTGAGGTACTAAAGCTTGTAATTCTATATTTGAATTGATTATATCCTTTAAGGCCAGCTTGGATTGTGCTCTTATTTTACTATTTATGATTGCAGAGAGGAGATAGAAAAGCAAAAAGCGCATGAGCGATATATGAAGCTGCAGGAACAAGGGAAAACTGAACAAGCAAGAAAAGATTTAGGTAAATAGTTGATAAAGATATGATTTGCTGATTATTTTTCTCTCTTCATCTGGTTTCTACTGTAGTGACACCTAAATTGAGTGCTAAGTAAGTTGTCAAGGACTTCAAATGGTCCTGGAAAATATCATCATACTTCAACATGGCTTTTTCTATCCTCTCCCTGGGATTGTTTTGCTTCTTTGTGGTTAATTGAATTTGAACATGTACAGCTGAAGTTGAAATCACGTTCATTGACTAGGTGCTGAACAAGGGAGACAAAATGTAAAAATAATAACTCATCTCCCTTGAGAGTCATTACAGGGAGTAGTAATGTATGTTGTGCATAAACAATCTTTATATAACTGTGACAAAAATAATAATGTAGTAGTCTAAGCATTGGTGGAAGCACGGAGGATAATTGTCCATGTCCTAAATGGTTGCAAATTTCATATGGAGCATTCTGGTGCTGATGGGAGACCGCTATTTGGTTGCTGATGAGAATTGTGTATGTATAGGTAACATGATTTGAATAGCTGTCTTCACTCATTATACATGTGAGGTTTTAAAATTTGGCAGTAAAAGTATGGGAAAGGTTTGTGTGAGGAAGTCATGTAACATCTTCTCAGATTTTTTGAAACTGGTTTCTTCCAGCCATAAGTCTAATCTTCTAATGTAGTGAATAGTTTACAACTGTTTTCTTTGGTGAATAATGATGGAAAGTTAAGCAAAATAAAAAATGAGGATGGAAAGTCTCATGAGTGTTAGGTGTTAGTACTGCTTGTAATTCTTTACCACTTAGCAATCTAGATCAATCTTTCATGGAGGTATTTAAAAGGAAGAGGCTGAGAGATGAATAATGCTGGTTTCCATATAAAATACAACTGAATTGGTTTCTCCAATTTGGTGGAGACTAATGTCATACGAGTTGAATATATTAGTATTTTATCAAGGCATCACCTTGATGTCTCATGACCACTGCCATGTTTTTGGCTAATACCTGAACTTCTTTGGTTGTTTTTTATCCCGCATTTCTGTGTACTTTCATCTTAAGTATTATCTGATGTTGCAATGAATCTTTTTTATTTATTGAAACTAAATACACTCACCTTTCCTGTACATCTTTTATTCTATTGTTTTATTAATATTGGAATAATTGCTATGGCAGAGCGCTTAGCCCTGATAAGGCAACAAAGGGCAGAGGCTGCTAAGAAGAGAGAAGAAGAGAAGGCTGGTATGGTTCCTGTTGCTAATAATCTCCTCTTTATATTATAATGTACAGCTTTTGCTTTCTCTCTGGCAAGTTAATTACTTCAAATTTTCTCATTTAGAGAATAAGCATGAGATTTTGGATTAGAAAACAGAGTTAGACTGCCTTATATGCATATTTGCATTTTCTGTAGAAGCTGATGTTATTTCTAATTTGATCTTACAGTGAGAGAACAAAAGAAGGTTGAAGCTCGCAAATAACCAGGTTGAGGAATCTTTAAGATCTGTTTACCATCTGTTTTTTTCTATCTTTTATATTTGACCTTTACATTTGTATACTGAAGCTTTTATCCCATAAAGAACGGTTTTGAAGCTGATAGATACTATCAATCTTCTAAACTCCTTGGACTTTATATATGCTTTTGGATCATCTTAAATTACATGCCAGCTTGTCACGTTTCTTATTCAAAAATTAAGGCATGCGAAACATGTAAACCGGTTGCATAGATTTGGCTTGCAGGGGATTTGTTATGCAAAGTAGGAGAGTTGCTCTTGCTCACCTGTGTGTTCCAAGTTTGAACATCTAGATTACTGTTTCTAGAGTTCTTCCATTGCTAGTTCGGGTTTAGCTCAGAATTCAAGTGATTCTACTTAAAAGTTTGGATTATGAGATCAAAGTTAGATACAAAGCTAGCTTTCATGTACTACGAGAAAAGAAAGTATATGCATAGCTTCCCCATTAGTCCTTTCCTTTTCTTTAAAAGGGAACAAACTGGTATGCTCACCGAATGGCTTACGAATAAGTTTGGTTTAAAGCTTATATATTCTCCTTTATTATTAATAATCTAAACAAATGAGTTTGAATGGAATATTATTTCTATATGCATGTATGTATGCACTCGTTTGCACGAGGCAAGGGGGGCGGCCGGGATGTGGTTCTTGCGAGGAAGGGGGCTTGATCTAGCCTAAGTCACCATAGCTCATTGCACCACTCAAACTTCTTACCAAATAAAGGAATATATAATAAAATCAAAAGCTTAGAGGAAGTTGAAGATGGTGGTGTAGGTAGCCTTCAAATATCGACAAAAGCCAGCACAATAATCCATCCTTGTTGGGCATTAAGAAAAGTGAAAAAAAAGATACCTTGTTAATTAGACTAGTTCATTTCATTTGAACGCCTAGATGCAAAGAATTCCTCTTCCTCTTATATTCCTCCTTGCCACCCTTTTTTAACCTTAACTCTCTTCAAAAAACAGGAAAGGAATATCTCAAAGCATAAATTAGGTTAAAAAAATGGCAGGCATAAATGGGTTTTTGATTTGTTTCAAACATAAGCAAACCAAGGAAGGGTACCAAATTCTGGACTTTTTGGACTTACTATCTAAGAGCAAGCAACTTATAAGTATTATTACCGTATGTATATGATTAATGATTAAGATTGAACAATCGTAACAAATATGATTATTGTTATTTCGTTCTAATGATTAGATTTATTAGATAAGTTAGGAAAAACCAACTATTGAAATTGATGTGGGATAAAGATTCAACAAGAATTAGGATGACATTTGGTAAACCATTTTAAGAAAGCAAGGTGGGAATGATTAAGATCATGTATAAAAATCTTTCTTATCATGTGGAAATTCTAATTAAAAGAGAGAGAGAGAGAGAGAGAGGGGAATAAATGGCCACTCATCTTTGCTCAAATGGACTACCGTCAAACTTAAAATAATTAATCAAGCACGTATTAATTAAGGACTTGAGATTAATTTACCAAATTAGCTAGTGACTCGTGGTCCAATCATTTTCTTTGCCTTTTTCACCCCCCTCTTTTAATGATTCAATGCATCATGTCATATGGGATAAGTGGATAGTCCCCTTTCCCCTCCATTGTTTATTTCATGTTTCAATCATTATTTCCTACAATATTAGGATATCTCCACCTCCTTAATTCAAGATAAGCTCCTCCATCTTTTACCTTTACCTCAAAATCTACATAAATTTATATAAAAATTATACATAACACCACTCATTCGAAAAATTTATAATTTCTCTTTTTAAAATCTTCTTTTTATCATTATTTTCTTTTTATAGAAATATCATATTTATACATCGTGATAAATTTAATTAAACCCATACTTTATAATGGAAATTTGAACTAATTTTTGGTAATCTAGATAGGGAAGCAAAAGAAAACAGGTTGTGTTGGATATGCTAAGCAAGGCGTCGCCGTTTGCGGCTAAGGATTAGAGTGGCCCCCACGTGCCCAAATGTGCAGAAAATTACAAGTTTTTTTTTTTTGGTAATGGGAATTGAAGTATATGCGTTGGTATTTTATCACATTATCGAAACTGAACCATATGGTAGGGCCCCTTTTCCTCCACTCTACGCCAATCACCCATCTCCCCCAAAAGCCCTTTGTCAGCCAAATCAATTTTTTTTAATAAATTCGTAATATTTTATTTTAAATTAAATTAATTTTTATAATTATTATTTTACATTATAGAAGATTATTATAATATTTTAATGTATTATAAAAAATAATAATATAACATGTTAATGTAAAATAATAATATAATATGTAATTTTTTTATTTTTTATATTAATATCAATCAATATTATTTAAACATAAAAAAATAAATAATATTTTTTCTCTCCTCTTACACAATTCAAGAGCTTTTTTGAATATTATATTAAAATAAAATAAAACGACGTGCTTAAATATATGATTCAATAAAAATTACTATGGTTTATAATTTTTACTTTTAGTATTATCAAAGTTTGATTAGCATTATTTTATTTTATTTTATTGATATGAAAGGGTAGAAAAGATAGTAGATTGAGGTCAAAAGTAGATGATCACATTAACCAAAGAAAAATAAATCACATTGAAAACATTGTGTTATTTAATATTTATTAGGGCTTTAGTTTTTGGTCAACAACAAGGTACTTGCTTCACAAGTTAGACCACCAGCAATTTGGACTTGGTTAATTTGGTGATTCAAGACTCCCTTTTGTGTAGGCAAGCTTGAATTCCTTGAGCCATTGGTCCAATCAGCATTTAGGTTAGACTGAGTTGAAATGTAATTATTTCGATTTTGGAATTGAAATATGTATAATTACATGTTAATTGATCATTATCATTTCAGATAAAATATAAAAGAAAAAATATTGAAGATCAAATATCGGATGGATTTTCTTCAAATAAAATTTGTGTTGTGATTTAAAATTGACATAAAGAGTATGGGATCCATTGAAAAAAAATGGGGACAAGTAGGGATTTAACATTGATAATTGCACAACCACCAACCAACCTTTGTTAAATCAAATGGTGGGGAATACACCTATGATTAGCTAAAGTTCCTCCCCTCTTATGGCCATGTGACTTTAAAAAATACTGTACTTTTGAATTCTATATAGGACATTCAAATCCATCTTTTATATATTTTGATAGTAAATTTCGACATTAGTATATATTTTTTGAGTTAAAAGTATAGATCGATGATAAGTGATATCAAAATTTATTAATTTTTTCTCGATATGTGCTTCTCATAGGGAAATATCTTACTCGAGATAAGTTCAAGTTAAAATGAATCATCTCTTTTATGAGTGAAAAGATTAATTCAACGAATACGTTACATAATATATGATAGGTTTTGAGTTTATAAGTAAAGATCTTCTTTCACTTAATACGCATAAATTTCATAAATTTTTTTTTTTTTTTTATTTTAATTCTTGCTAAATAGTTTAATATTATGAATTCTAAATATATGAAAACAAAAGAAATTTTGATGGAATTTTTTATCTGAACAAAAAGGCATAATGTTGATATCCTCCTAAGCCTTTGAGTGGATTTTCTTAATTATAATAATAAATATTAAATCAACATAGCTTTTAATTTAAAACTTTCATTTTCTTAAGTAACAATTAATTAAATAATCAATTTATTAATAGAAAAAACCCAATATAAATAGTATTATTATGACATAAGCCAATTTACTGCGCCGGTTAAAAATAACTCCCCCTCCCAAAAAAAAAAAAAAAAAAGAGAAACCCAAAGAACTCCGTTTATAAAAGTAGAAAAGTGTCTCTGTCTCTGCCTCTTTCTCTCTCTCTTTCTCTCTTCCTCTGAATTTTTATGTTTATGCTTTTTTTTTTCTAAATAATATTAAGTGTCTCAGATCTCTCGATCTCTCATTCTCTCTCTTTTTCTCAAATTTCGCATCAATTCGGTTAGTTTCTCTTCTTTTCTCTCTTTTTTCTTTTGTGGAATTTTTTTTTCAAGATTTTTAGTTTTACGGTTAATCTTTGTGTCCTAGGGTTCGACATTGTCTGAATTTGAGTAATGCGATTTTGACTAAACTAAAATTTTGGTATTTTTTTTCTTCTTTGGGTTCTTTCAGGGTTTTCTAGGATAAGCTGGTGTTCTTTTTTCTGGGCTGTGATTTTGTTCATGATTATAAGGTACGCCGAAGAAAAAAGATGGTCTTTTTTCTTTTTCTTTTTTTTTTTTAAATTTGAATTTGTATGGCTGTTGACAAATTCTCGATTATTGTTAAATAAATAATGGGTACTCAACAATTTGACAAATTTGCTTGAAATTAAGATAGATAATTGAAAATTTTCCTTTCTTTTTTTTGTTTCTTCGAAGTTTTAATTATATGAGGAGCTTGGTAGGATAATTCGGGGGGTGCCCTTCAGGGATGGGGATTTTTTGTGCAAAAAGTTGAAATCTTTTGTGGGATTTCGCCCCCAAAAATTTGATAGATAATTATGATATTTTTATCAACAACTTGAATATAGTTCTACAGGAGGGTAAATATTGGGATTTTCTCCTCTTTGTGGCTTGATATAGGCGATTCTGTGGATGGAAAGTTTTCGATGATGGGTTTTTTATTTTGAATGCCTATCTCGGTAGTGAAGAAGTTTTTTTTTATAACATTTTTTGTGGACAAATTTAAGGCTAGATCATGGTGATTATGTCTTGTTGTGTGGTTGAAAATGTGAGCAAGGAGACGTATGATAGTATGTACGGGAAGATTAACAATTTGAGCTTTGATAGCTCGGAAGATGTCGTAAGAAATTTTTGTTCTTCTGCAGAATTTAATCTTTGCCATGGATTTTAATTTTTGAGTCTCTTATTTTAAGTGATGGAAAATTAGATTTTACTTCCTCTTGGCAAAGCTTTTTCTAGCCTAGGTTAATTTAGTGGACAAGGTAAGAAGGTGGAGCACATTCGGTAATAGCTTAGACTGCATGAGATTAGTATGTTTTAGAAGATCCATGCCTTTGTCCGAGATGCTAAATTAATCTTTTCTTGGTTTGCAAGTGCTGCAATTTAAAAAGTGGATTTGTTGATATTATTAATATATTTGGTTCTTTTTCGTTGCTGGAAGGAAATCCTTTATGCTTCTGGTGAGATAGAATCATCTATTACAAACTCTAAATAAATAGATAAGAAGGTGTGATTAGAAAGTAATGCTTTTCATGTCTTGTGTATTGGCTCTTAAGTTGGATAAATAAGATATTAGTCCCGTTTTCAGATTTAGGTTGAATATGTGACAAAGTTTCATTTCCTTTTGGTTTGTTCTGTGTTGGTTCAAACTTTTTTTTTACAGATTCACTTTAGTAAATGGATAAATGCATGGTGGCCGGTTATCATTTTTCTGTTTATTAGATGTCAACTATAATGTGGTTTATCATTCTGAACTGAGCTTGAGTTATTTTCTTTTTCTTTTGACTATGAAGCAGGGACAAATTGCAGCAACAATTTATTTGAACAGCATGGGCCAAAGAAATATGATATGCCCTAGTCAGATGATTGATTTAGAAATGGATCAGCGAGGCCAGGGATATCTCCATCATGAGCCCTGCATCTTTTTGGGTGGCATAACAAACTACCCACCACCTGATATCCAGATGGCAGTCACAGCTGCAGGGAGCACAACTAGTCTTGATACTCGTCCTTTACCTGAGCATTATGACAGCGGTATGTTCTATGGGATCCCCCAGTACCCTGGTGTTCAGCATCATCATCATTCCCCAAATCTTGATCTTGGTATAGGAAGTACATCCAACTTTTACATTCCCTACGTGACTACCCCTTCATCCAGTGTTCCAGTAAATTGTGGACCCACAGATCAGATGCCATCTTCCAGCAATTATGATCTCCTAGGAGTTTCTGTAGATGAATATGGAAGGAATTGCCACTTCATGGATAATGTTAGAGGCTCGTATAAGAGAAAGAATTCTGAAGGGATCCCAGGAAATTTTCAGCATTTTAATGCTCCATCAAGCTCCAATTCCTCAATTACTCAATTAAACAACAGGCATCCTGATGGGGTTGGTGCAGTTGATGCTGCATCCTTCACATTTCCCCAGTACAGGGGGAATTGCCCTCCACCAGTCAGAGAAGCTGGATCTCAAAGAAGCGTGAGGAACAGATTAGGAGCAACTGCAATGGATCCTGTTTTGATGCATGGTGCTAACCATTTTTTTCAAGGAAATTACATGGGTCAGCCCTTTCAGCCCACAATAACAGATGGAGGTGCTTCAGCTTGGACTCAGGCTCCTGGTGTTCCTTATATGCATGGTAATTTCTCCATCCGTCTATTCTTTCATACTGGGGTTGTTACTTTCTATTTATTGTAACCCTTGTTAGGAATTTTAATATTACATAATTTTTTTAAATATATCTTGTCATAGAAAGCAGCTTCCATGTAAATGAGGTCATTTAGGAATATGCTTTATCATTCAAAAAAAAAATAAAAATTAGGAATATGTTTTACCTTGAAACTGATTACCTTGTAATCATCACTAACTTGTGTTTTTGCAGGTAGCAATGTTGGTGGACCTATGGAGACTAGGCATAGAAGTTCCACAAACTTTTCACATTCGTCTCCTCTTGACATTCGGAATCATAACTTCCATCACCCTGCACCACCTATTGAAGGAGTAAGAGGCCACAGCATTAATGTTCATCCACAAGTAGCAGCAGTCCCATATCGCTTTCCAGCAAGTTATGGCTCACAGAGCACCATGAATGCTTCACAGGATGGTTTGGAGATGGGGCGTAGGCATCTAGGACCAATTCCACCTACTGGCTTTAGGATATACCACTCTCGCCGAGAGGGTGGTGTTGTACCTGAGACAACTCTGAGACACCGCAATCTTCCTCACCTGAGAGTTCTTCCACCTGATGTCAGTACCTATTTTTTTTCATGTCTGCAATGTGTTTTCTGTTCATCTATTGTATGTGTTTCTTTTTTGAAAGAAGGATAAATGAATTAGTATATAGATGACTTTACTTTTGGTAATTTTTCTGTTTATAATTATGCTGATATTTTTTGGCTGATTGGGTGCAGGGAGTTGCTGTACTGGAGTTCCCAGAATTTTATGAAGAAGTAGGGAATTTAATTGATCATCACAGAGATATGCGCTTGGATATAGAGGACATGTCTTATGAGGTAGTTGAAGTACATTATTTTTGTTTTGTACTGCATGGTTTTGACTTTATTTTTGCTGACCACTTACTGGAAAATTTGCTAAATGACCACAGGAGCTGCTTGCTCTAGGAGAGCGGATTGGCAATGTCAACACTGGGTTGTCAGAGGAAGCCATTACAAGTAAATTGAAAACAAGAACTTATTCTACATTTGCCATAAATATTAATCTGGAAGAGGCAGCACCCATCGACCAGGAACCTGATTCTTGCATTATTTGTCAGGTAATTTTGAGTGCTTAGACCAAGTGTTATGCTGGGTTGAAGAGCTTGAATTGCACATCTCTATCTCTCTTCAAGTTTGTAGTACTTTTTAATCATGCATCGCACTTCTAACATATGGCACATTTGCCATTTGTATTGGAATTTTTTAGGAGGATTATAAGAACCAAGAGAAAATTGGAACTCTTGATTGTGGACACGAGTATCACGCAGATTGCTTAAAGAAGTGGCTGTTCGTGAAGAACGTATGCCCCATCTGCAAATCTGAGGCATTAGCCACAGGGTCCAAGGATGTATAAAACATGGGGTGACTTAATCAAAGCAAAAGTAATAAATTACATAAAATGGTTGATGGTGGCAGAATCAACGAAGGAAGCACTCCCCAGATGTCTTATGACTAATCTGTTTACTATAAGTAAATTGATATTTTGTTGAGTATTTTGTACATGAACTTGCAGATATCTAACAGACAGTCAAATCATTTATTTGTTGGCTCTGTAATTATCAAACAATTGTACAGACCCTCATTATGCACTCTCATGCTGTAATATTAACTTTCAGCTATAATGTGCTTTTCCATTACTTTTTCTTTTTCTTTTTTAATTTTTTCTGTAATAATATGTTGAATTTGTCACATTTTTGGTATTCTGCAGCATCAGACTGTTGTGTTTCATTCGTTATGATGACTTATAACAACTTCATGTGTGTTTAAAGTAATTTACTATCAAGGTAATTTGTGGGATGCTTGACGCTTTGGTCATATTCAGATTTCACTGATTTACTATCAAGGTAATTGTTATCATTCATCAATTATTTGAGGACCCACAAACATTATTTATCTATTTTTGTCATGGAGCAAGTAAGTATTGATTACATGCACTGTTGACGTTTGAGGGATTTGGGTGAGAGATGCCTAATGGAAATATGAGAGTATGAGGAAGTAGATATAATTTGTTTTCATCCCCTACTGCTATTCAAATCATTTAGACATTAATAAATACAGAAAACATTCTAAAGCCAAGACATTAGAGGTTAAGAATATTGAAGGAAACTAAGAATAAACTTATTG
>NW_018397262.1:5104537-5108835 GCF_002168275.2 Theobroma umbraticum | reverse complement strand
AAGGAGAACTTGAGCAAAGCCATCAAGTTGGTGATGGACAAGGACAATGAAATAGCTAGTCTGTTGAAGAGAAACCATGCCAAGCTCAAGAGCATTCTTTCTAACAGAGATCTTCAAGAAGAATATATGAATAACTTCATCAAAGGTCTGCAAGATCTGGTCAAATAGGATCCAAATTGCAAAAGAAGAACACGAATCCAATTTAGAGTCCGAGTTTAGTAAACCTGTTTTAGTGGTGTTTGTGCCTAGCATTCTTAATGTCTATCAGATTCCAATCTGACAAAATGCAATAAGTTCGTTGTTAATTTCCTTCAATATTCTTAACCTCTAATGTCTTGGCTTTAGAAAGTTTTCTGTATTTGTTAATGTCTAAATGATTTGAATAGCAGTAGGGGATGAAAACAAACTATATCTACTCCATCAAATGCACAGTTTTCTATCATGCACTCACCCAAATCCCTCAAAAGTCACAAGTGCATGAAATCATTGTTACTTGCTCCATGAGAAATATATATCAATAATAATGTTTGTGGGTTTTTTCTTTTCTTTTTTTTCTAAAATAATGTTAGTGGGTTGCCAAATAATTGGTGAGTGATACAGTTACCCTGATAGTAAATCAGTAAAATCTGAATACGATCAAGAGTCAAAGTCAAGCATCCCACAAATCACCTTGTTAGTAAAGTACTTTAAACACACATGAAGTTGCTATAAGTCAACATAATGAATGAAACACAACACTCTGATCCTGCAGATAACCAAAAATGCGACAAATTCAACATATTATTACAGAAAAATTTTATAAAAAAATGAAAATGAAAAAATAATGGAAAAGCACATTATAGCTGAAAGTTAATATTACAGCATGAGAGTGCATAATGAGGGTCTGTACAATTGTTTGATAATTACAGAGCCAACAAATAAATAATTTGACTGTCTGTTAGATATCTGCAAGTCCATGTACAAGATACTCTACAAAGTATCAACATAGTTATAGTGAACAGATTAGTCATAAGACATCTGGGGAGTGCTTCTTCCGTTCATTCTGCCACCATCAACCATTTTTTGTAATTTATTACCTTTGATTTGATTAAAGCACCCCATGTTTTATACATCCTTGGACCCTATGGCTGATGCCTCGCGAAACTTAATATTCATCTAACCATTTTTAATTAATAAGATTAATCTATCTAGTACTTGAAACCAAGCATCATTATAATATATTAATTAAATATTATTAATTTAATTAATTTCAAGACCAATTAAGACTTAAAAAGTCCATTCATCATCTATTTTGCACTTCAATCTACCTTAGTCCAATTGTTATGGACGCCTCTCTCTTTATTTAAAAGATTCTTCGTTCTTTTATTTTTCCAATGAAAGATTATGTCCAATATTTGTTATTGTTCCACACAACGCAGGACTTGCATGTTTAGTGAAATGTGACCACACTATAATTTTAGCCATTTTATGCTTGTTGTCCTTTCCCTGTTTATTGATGTCCAGTGGGTTCTTAATAATTTGGGCGATTTATGATCACCTAATAATTTTACCCATTTTATGCATTTTTTCCTTCAAAAAAAAAAAAAGAGTGCCATTCTTACAGAAATTGCCACATCCAAAACAAATGCATCTGGTGTTTCTGAACCACTAAGTAGCTTGCTTGTTGTTCCAATTGATCAAACTCCTTAATGTCTTTATCAAGGCCACACATCACATTTACAGATCCAAAATCTCATCAAAGTAATATGAAAATTCACATCAAACTGGCGCAGGCTCTGATATCATTTGTAATGAGCTAAGTCCAACCATTCGATGTGGACTTTCACATTGCTCTAGTGAGATCTTGGACATATGGATGTGATGTATGACCTTAATGAGAACATTAAGAATTTGAGGGGGTGAAATTGTGATATCTCACATCCCACATTTAATGTGAATATGATTGTTAAAACCTATATAACAATCCAAGTCATCAATATTAACAATTGAGCTTGAGCTTTTAAGGACCATATAGTTTAGGCCTGAAAAGTTGCTAATCCAGTGGTTGGACTTGGGTCGCTACAACCGAGGCTTTTATTTTCTAGAACCGCAGCTCAGAAAAGTTCTGTCTCAATTTTGTTCTTCTAGTACTTTCATTTCAACGAAAATTTTGACCACTTTTCAATCAGAATTGAAAAAAGTGGTGAATATAAAAATTATAGCCCTACCTCTTAGCTTTTTAATAGTTTAAAAATCATGTCATTAAACTTTTTTAGAGAGAGATATGCTCGAAAAACCGAACATATGCCAACAGAGCATCAATCCATTATATGTCTTTCTTCACCAATTGAAATAATTTTTGATCTACTGTTACAAAAACATAAAAATAAATATAAATAACATAAACTAACATTATTAAATTAAAATAAACATTTAAACATAAATTAAACTAAACTAACAAAATAACTAAAAATACCTAAATTTGATCCTAAATCTAATCTAGCTTAAACTAATTAGGTATTTAATCTCCCATTAAATATATGTATTTGCTGCACATATCACTGCTATTATGACAATTAAGCCGAAAACCTTTGGAATATCGATTTATTAGAAACTCATGTCATCCAATTGAGTTTTTATTTAGTGAAAACGTGTTAAAATTAAACGAAATACAATGATAGACTATGCTTTGCTTTGAACTAATTATTCCATTTGGTTAATCGAATATATCTCACTCGATGATTTCAACCCTAATGAATGCACAATATCCAATGACACATTGAAGAGTATGCATCTGCATCCCTTTTTCATTGGATCCTTTTTTCATAAATATTGTTGAGTCAAGTTTTTAAGCTCTTAAAAGAATTGAACTCAATACTTAACGCTATATCAAAGCTGAGTATGAGGTTCCATCATAAGTTGCTTTTAATTCATGAAGAACTTTGTACGAGTGGATGATGTGGATTAAGGGATCATCTCCAAGTATCCTCTCATTAAAGGCATTTGTATCATTGAAAAGAGCCCCAACTTATTTCAGTTTTTATACGCAAATAGTTAGTTAAATTATTTCATGTAAAGTTAATATAACAATTTACTTATATACTTAATTTAATAAAATAAAATTTTAAGTTTCTGATGATTATTCTACCCATTTTCTGCTGTTTAAGGATGTCTAAGTATTATCTAAATTTGGATGCTGTCATGGTAATTACTATGATGACTTGCTTTTTGGCTATGTCGACAAAATTTCTAGTAGTTTTGTCAGCCACACAACGTTGATATATATGACTTCCTTTGAACTCAGGTCACAGTAACACAGTTTGCAAGGCAAAGATGAGAAACTCCAACTCCTCCAAGCTTCACGTAGCCATGTTTCCATGGTTTTCCTTTGGCCATTTCATCCCTTACCTTCACCTCTCAAACAAGCTTGCTGAGAAAGGCCACCAGGTCTCCTTCTTATTGCCTAAAGGAGCACAGCCAAAGTTGGAACAACTTAACCAATATCCAAATCTTATTCAGTTCTTTCCTCTTCTTGTTTCCCATGTAGATGGTATCCTGCCAGGCGCCCAAACTACATCCGATGTTCCTCAACCAGTACATAGCTTGCTTGCTATTGCATTTGATCAAACTCGGGATCAAGTTAAAGCCATTTTCAAGCCTATAAAGCCTGATATAGTTTTCCATGATTTGGGGTATTGGATTCCAGCCTTGGCTCACCAAATCGGCATCAAGTCCATTTACTATGCCGCAGTAACTGCAGCCGCAAACGCGCATATGTCGACAAAGAAAGTTACAAAGGCAATGAGCGTGGAAGAGTTGATAGAAGTTCCTCCTGGTTATCCTTCTTCCAAGGTGAAGCTCAGAGCTGAAGAGGTTTCCGTTCTGACAATTGCGCGAAAAATCTTTGGAATAGAATTGTCATTTCAGGACCGGAGAATAACTAGCATGAATGGCAGTGATGTCATAGCCTATAGGACTCACCGTGAAATTGAGGGAACTTTCTGTGACTATGTTGCTCAACATTTTGGCAAGCCTGTTATGCTAACAGGGCATTGCCTCCCTGAAACAAATGCCACACAGCTTGAAGACAAATGGGCTAATTGGCTAAGCAACTTTGAGCCAAGTTCTGTGGTGTTTTGTGCATTTGGAAGCCAGATTACATTGCAAAGGGAGGAGTTTCAAGAGTTAGTTCTTGGGCTTGAGTTATCAGGGCAACCTTTCTTGGTGGCTTTAACACCACCAGATGGATGCACAACGATTGAAGAGGCATCGCCTGAGGGGTTTCAAGAAAGGATTCAAGGAAGAGGGTTGGTGCATGG
>NW_018397262.1:5102013-5104527 GCF_002168275.2 Theobroma umbraticum | reverse complement strand
CCCCAAGAGCTGTTACTCAGCCATCCATCTGTTGGATGTTTCGTGAATCACTGTGCTTATGGAACCATGTGGGAATCTTTGCTCAGTGACTGCCAAATTGTGTTGATTCCCCGCTTAGGAGATCAAATTCTGAACACCAGATTAATGGTAGAGGAACTCCAGGTTGCAGTTGAAGTTGAGAAAGTAGAAAGCAGGGAGATTTCCAAGGAGAACTTGAGCAAAGCCATCAAGTTGGTGATGGACAAGGACAATGAAATATCTGCTCTGTTGAAGAGAAACCATGCCAAGGTCAAGAACATTCTTTCTAACAGAGATCTTCAAGAAGAATATATCAACAACTTCATCAAAGGTCTGCAAGATCTGGTCAAATAATTAAGATCCAAATTGCAAAAGGAGAAGAAGAATCCAATTTAGAATCCGAGTTTAGTAAACCAGTTTTACTGGTGTTTGTGCCTAGCTTTCTTAATGTCTGTCAGATCTCAACCTGACATATGTAATACAATAAGTTTATTCTTAGTTTCCTTCAATATTCTTAACCTCTAATGTCTTGGCTCTAAATGATTTGAATAGCGGTAGGGGATGAAAAACAAATTATATCTGCTCCATCATATTCTCATTTTCTCTTATGCATCTCTCCTCACCTAATCCTCAAAAGTCCAAAAGTGCATGAAATCATTGTTAACTGCTCCATACAATAAATAAATAAACACTGTTAGTGGTTTCTCAAATAATTGGTGCGTGATAGATTTTCCTTTGATCATAAAATCTGAATATGATCAAAAGTCAAAATTCCCTCAAATTGTAATGAAAGGTTTCTCTTGCAAAATTTCAATAAATTGTTACCCATCTATAAACTAATAAGTAACATCTATAAACTAACACGTGTAAATCTTTATTTTTTATTTTATTCAATCAAATATTTATATTTATATTTTTAATCACATAAGTCTTTATGATTAAAATAAAATTTATTATTTTATATTCACGTGACACTAACATATCAATATATTCGATGTTAATATAGAAGGTGAAAAATGTTACATAATCATATTCTAATTTTAATTTTAAATTAACATATCAGATCATTATTAATTATAATATATTAATATATTATATCATCATTAATATGTTAATATGTTACGTCAGTATCACGTAATATAAAATATTAAATAATATTTTATTTAAATCAATTAATAATTATAAAAATTTATTTAACTTAAAATAAAAATAAAATAACTTATTTGATTTAAAATAAAAATATAAAAATTTAATTAAACACAATAAAACTATAAAAATTTATTTAAATGTTTTCAATAATTTAGAGACTTATTCAATCGTTTTTTTTTTTAAAAAAAAAAGATAAAATCATTGTATCCGTGTGATTGCTTTTGGATTGTTAATCTTACCTCAATTATTGATATATGTATCACTGCTGTTTATTGATGTGAAGTAGCCATTATTGTTATTGTTACTTTTGATTTGATTGAAGGACCCCATGTTTTCCACATCCTTGGACCCTGTGGCTAATGCCTCAGATTTCTTCACGAAACTTAATATTCATGTAACTATTTTTAATTTATAAGATGAATCTATCTAGTACTTGACACCAAGTGTTATTATAATATATTAATTAAATATTATTAATTTAATTAATTCCAAGACCAATTAAGACCTAAAATGTTCATTCATCATCTATTTTGCACTTTAATCCACTTTGGTCCAATTATTGTGTACCCCGTTCTCTTTACTTAAAAGATTCTTCATTTTTTTTATTTTTTCAATAAAAAGATTATGTCTTATATTTATTATTGTTGAAAATATCCGACAAAATGCAAGGCTTGCGAGTTCAGTGAAATATAACTTAGTCAAATAAGTTTTTTATTATGTTTAATTAAATATTTATATTTATATTTTTAATTAAATAAATCTTTATGATTCCCTCAAATTGTAATGAAAGGTTTTTCTTACAAATTGTAATAAATTATTACCCATCTATAAACTAATAAGTAACATCTATAAACTAACATGTGTAAATCTTTATTTTTTTATTATATTCAATCAAATATTTATATTTATATTTTTAATCAAATAAGTTTTATGATTAAAATACAATTTATCATTTTATAAAGCCTGACATGATTTTCTATGATTTGGCGTATTGGATTCCAGCCTTGGCGCACCAAATCGGCATCAAGTCCATTTTCTATGCGCCGGTGACTGCAGCCGCAAACGCGCATGCGACGACGAAGAAAGTTACAAAGGAAATGACTGTAGGAGAGTTGATAGAAGTTCCTCCTGGTTATCCTTCTTCCAAGGTGAAACTCAGAGCTGAAGAGGTTTCAGTTCTGACAATTGCGCGGAAAATCTTTGGAATAGAATTGTCATTTCAGGACCGGATAATAACTGCCATAAAAGACAGTGATGTCATAGCCTATAGGGCTCACCGTGAAATTGAGGGACCTTTCTGTGACTATGTTGCTCAACATTTTGGCAAGCCTGTTATGCTAACAGGGC
>NW_018397262.1:5023443-5101913 GCF_002168275.2 Theobroma umbraticum | reverse complement strand
AATACTTATTCTCTAAAAAATCATTTTATCACGTAACATTATATAAAGAATAATGAGAACAATCATTATAAGTGAAGCACTGCTTCACGCAAAACAACTACAATAGGTGGAGCATTACTCTATGTGGAACAACTAATACAAGTAGAACAACTATTTTATACAAAATAATAATTTCACGCAGATGACAGTGAAAGTAATCCAAAATAGGTGGCAAGATTCATGGGTTACTTTCATAGTGGGATGTTCCGGAGAGTTTGGCTTGGTGGCTCAGATATGGACGTAGTTAAGAAGTCTCTCTTAACCTTTTTCCTGAAGCACAAATGTTTTATGCTTTTTTTCTTATTCTCTTATACTTGTCCACGTACAGCCTTTTCTCTTATAGCTGTTCACAAACAGCTTTTCTTTTTTAACTCGAGAACAAGTTTTATTAAATATAATTATTTCAATGGTCACATAATAAGTTTTAACCGTTACTCAACATTAACTCTCAGTAACGGTTACTTAACATTAAAACTCTCCTTAATGATATCATTCATTACGCGTATTAAAACCTTTTCTTGTAACTGTTATTTTTGACACTATATATATAGAGTCTTCACAACTCAAAGGGGGAGCTTTTTCAGAACTACTAGACTTTGACCCATAGCTTTTCTCCTTAGCTTATTCTCATTCAGAACACTTATTCTTTTCTTATTCTCTTCCACCTGTCATGACATTTAGTACTTCAAGAACTGCTTCAATCTTCCTCTCTGTCACCTCCGGTACATCCCTTACTTGTTTGCAACGCTTCCTCTTCTCATCACAAGAATCACATTTACATATCCAATCTTTTTCCTTTTTGGAAAACATGAACAAAGGAGTGAACAATTACTACAGCTCCCTAACCTCTATATTTTATATATGTAGGAAATTATGAAAAATAATCCTCTTCATAAGTCTAATTCAAAAATATCCCTCATTATAATTTTAAAGCTTTTTATCTAATTTTAGAATAACTTGACAATAATGTTTTTTAAACAATTTCAGATAAATTAAATGATTTTAATTTTTTCTATCCCACTATCTAAACAAAAATTTTAAAATTAAATCTTTATTTCTCTCACTTGCCAAATACTGTCTATCTCGCTAACCAGCTTTCTCTTGCCATCCCAAAAAGCAATGGCATCATCAAGGTATGTGTTTTGGGTTTTTAGGTTTATTGATTTATGTTCATAAAACTTCAAAGTTGAGAGATTGAAATTGATTAGACATATCTATAAATTAGAACACTATATAGCTTTGGCAACTTAAATTTGACTACGAGTAGTCAAATTAATTAGTTATTAAGTATTACATTATTGGTTTTAATTAAGGCATGGCGTAACTAGTTTTTAAGCGTTGCAAGACAAATTTTTAAACATTGTGAGACTAATTTTAACAATTGCATAACTTAAGTATTGCGAGATTGACTTTTAAGTATTATATAACTTAAACTAGTCATGTAATGCTGTATCAACCAACCACATAATGACTTAAAATCAGTTATGTAATACTTTATCAACCAGTTATGCAATATCCTAAAAATTAATCATGTAATAACTAAAAATTAATTACGCAATGTTTAAAAGCTAATCATGCAATACTCTATCAACTAGTTACATAATGCTAAAATCATGCAATACCTAAAACCTTTAAACCCAATGCCTAACCAGCAATGCATGTCCTAATAACTAATCACGTATGTCTTGTCAACATTCGACCCAAAAACCATTAAAACTATTAAATTTTATTTAACAAAATCAATAACTTCAAATAACTCGTTATGTTTCATTTAATAATATAATTAACGAATATACCTATCTAACAAAGAATGCTCAAAATGCTAAAAACTTTTTTATCACATATAAAAAATCATTTCAAAATGCCAAAAAATTTTCCTTTATATATAAAAAATAACTCTAAAATACTCAAAACGTTTAAAAGTTTTAGGAAGAAAAGGTTAAAGGATATGAGTCGGTTTAAGGTGTATATCTAAACATATGGGTTAGTCTCATTAAAAGTAATTTTATCTAAAATTAATTTCTCTTAACTAAAAATAATTAAAATTATAAAGATGACTATTTTCAGGATATTTTGAAAAGAACCCAATCAAGTTTACAAAGTTTGACAAAAGCTGATCATAATAAACGAGTAGATGATTTATTGCACTATCTACACAAGGGACACAAATAATTCAAACTAGCTGCACTAATTTGTTATGGTTAATACTTGCATGATGGGTACAGGTGGACAAGATCTCAGGTTGTTTTGCTGTAAAGCAAACTTATAGCACGTTACCTTGTTTTGTTACGTGTAGCCGCGCATGTTCACTGTGTTGTTGAATCTAAACACTTGGTTCATGCAATATAACAAGCGTTAATAATGTATTATTCATATATATTACTTGTAATTAACTTTCAGAAGAATGAAGCTAATGTTTGATGCTATTTTCTTTGCTGGTACTTAAGATCTGTTCATCCCTGTTTCTCGTGTTCATAACAGAGGCTGCTGTTGCAGCCATTACTTCAGCTTTTCACAATATAACACTAATTGTTATCAATAAGCCAAACCACTGGCCAGTGCATCTCCAGCATGAAGTAAACTCTCTGTCAAGTGTCAACCAATAGCCACCCATGAGCTACCAATCCTCTACACCATTGTAAATTCAATTATTTCTTCCTCCTCTAGGCGGCTTCCGAGTATCCAAACCTGTTGCTTGAATCGGCTCTCCTTCACAAACGAACTACTCAAAACCTTTCTCCCCTTGTGACTACAAGGGTGCATGTGGTGGGTCTCAGTTCATGGGACTCTCCATTTTAGTGTATTTTATTTGAAGGGTATTTCTCAATATCAATGGATTCAAATGGAATTATGATCAAAATTTAGGGTGTTATGAGTAATTTACCTTTTAATATTTTTATTATACTCTAGGAACTATTTAATATTTTTTTCTCATAATAGTTTATTGTGTACAAAAAAAATAATAGTTTATTAGAGTAAACTACCTATAGTTTACAATTGGTCAATGTCAAATTAAATCCTGTTCAAAGGGACTGACAATGTTAAGTAGTGTACATTTGTGTAGATAAGCAAACTTTTATGTTAATTTTAATTAAGCTAGCGAGATAAGTGTTCGAACATAGAATTTAAAAATTAAGAAATGTTTAGAAATGATTACAAGGCGTGTATTTTATGTCATTTTTTTTAAATTTTATTTGATTTTATTTATAATATGTAAAAGAGTTATTTACGTATAAATCTATGAAGAGGAAATTTAATGATAGATAACATTTTGTATTGATAAAATCAATATAAAATATTATTTCTCTATTTTTTTTTTCATACATTTTAAAAAAACTAAAAAATCTTATTTATAGACAAAAGTATCTCTTCTCAATAGACACAATTATCTATTTTTCAACAAACATAAATATTTATTTTTTAATATAATTATTTAAACAAACTTAACTCTTAAAACGATTTTAATTATTCAAAAGATTGGATGAAAATCTCTATTTGGATAAGATAGTTCAAAAGTTTTTCTTCTTTTGCAATGTAGAGTCTCTAATCGGTAAGATTTTGCAGACCTTGGACGAAATTATTGATATATTCATCCTGAAGATTTCTGTTAGAAAGTGTTTGGTTCAGCTTGGAATGGTTTCTCCTTAACAAACCAGCCATATCACTGTCCTTGTTCATTGCCAACTTGATGGTTGCACTCAACTTATCCTTGGAAATCTGCATCTTTTCTCCTCTCTCCAACTCAACTGCAACCTTGAGTTCATCTACAATTAATCTGGTGTTCAGGATTGGATCTGCCAGGCGAGGAATCAGTACAATTTGGCAATCACTGAGCAGAGATTCCCACATGGTTCCATAACCACAGTGACTCACAAAACACCCAATAGATGGGTGTTTTAGTTGAAGCCAACCACCATGCACCAGCCCTCTTCCTTGAACCCTCTCTTCAAACCCCTCAGACAATGCCTCTTTAACAGTCACGCATCCTTGTGTTTGTCTCAAAACCACCAAGAAAGGTAGCCCCGATAGCTCAAGCCCAAGAACTAACTCTTGAAACTCCTCCTTTTGCAAGGTAATCTGGCTTCCAAATGCACAAAGCACCGCCGAACTTGGCTCAAAGTTACTCAGCCAGGAAGCCCATTTCTCTTCAAGCTGTGTGTTCTTGGTTTCAGGGTAGCAAGGTCCTGTCAACAGAACGGTCTTTCCAAATTGTTCGACAAAATAGTCACAGAAAGGTCCCTCAATTTCACGATTAAGTCCTGAAGGCTGTGGCATCATTCTCTTCAATGCTAGCGATCAGGCGATCTTCAATTGACAATCCTGTTTCCGGTACTACTAAGAAATCTATTATCGCACCAACGTCTTCTTCTCTGAATCTCACAATGGAAGAAGGATAACCAGGAGGTGTCTCTATAAGCTCTTCTTCAGTCACGTCCTTCCCATCCTTGCCATCTGTTTTGGTTAAGAGCGCAATTGCAGCTACAGAAACCACAGTATCGTACACAGACTTGATGCCCATTTGGCGAGCCAAAGCTGGAATCCAATGCCCAAAATCATAGAAAACCATATCAGGCTTTATAGTTTTTAAGATGTCTTCAACTTGATCTTGGGTTCCATCAAAGCCAGCATTAAACTTGATCTTGGGTTCCATCAAAGCCAGCATTAGCGAAGGACACATGTAGCGAGAAAGGAACATTAGATACAGTTTTGGCGCCTGGAGGGAGACCATCTACACGGGGAACAACGAGAGGAAAGAATCGAATCAGGTTTGGGTAGTGGGTTAGCTGTTCCAACTTTGCCTGTGCTCCTTTAGGCAATAAGAAGGAAATCTTGTGGCCTTTCTCAGCAAGCTTGTTTGAGAGGTGAAGAAAGGAGATGAAATGGCCAAAGGCAAACCATGGAAACATAGCAACATGAAGTTCGGAGTTGTTCGATTTGCTCATCTTTGCTTCCACTCTGCTACCGTACGTCCAGACCAATATATATATATACTGTCTGTCAGAGGTGTCTTTTTTTCTTGCCTCTGCTATTGTTAGTAAAGAACGTGGATCACTCAGTATAGAGCAAACGTATCTTCCACTGACGCAACAATAGATTCTTTTCTGATTTCCAAATCTTTAAACGCCCATGGCGACATATATATGTTGTAATCCGCACTCTGTTTTGCTTCTTAGTTTATAATTAAATATATAGGAACTAATCTTGGATTAAGGAATAAGCACATGATCTTACCATTTAATCTCTGCATTATTCGTCAGAACTAAAATCTATTAAAAAGACTGGCAATGTAAGGCACAAAAACCATGTGTGTGGAGAATAAGCAAATGTGTACGCCAATTAGCTAGCTAGCATATCAAATCCCGTACTCCTCTTCCTTTTTGTGTATTGCTTGGTACAAGGCTCTTCCTCACCACTTGCACACACACAACAGATTTCCATCAATCTCCATCCCTTTACCTTGAAACCTGTAACCCCCCAAACTAGCAACAGAGTTCCAATTTGTATACTAATTACAGCATTCACTCCAAATAAATTAACAGCCACAGGCACCTATGAAGGTATTAATATATATTATCATAGATAATTCAAATTTTATGATCCGCAACTAACAAAAATCATTTAAAATTACAAAACTACATCTGTCTGACCAAACTATGTACTCTAAAGCAATCAAATACAATAAAAACTATCAAAACTATGGAAATGGAATGGAACATTACACGAGGAACAAAAATACCCTAAAAGAAATAAAGAACCATGAAAAAGGAACTGAAATCAAATGAAAAATAAAAAAAGGAAAATTGGGAGATGCTGCATCTTCTTTGACTTCAAATTGAAAGCTAGAGGAAGCTCAAGGACCATAACACAACGAGGAAGGTCCTGTGCTTAAAGAGATGAAAAAGGGAGGAAACTTGGACGCCCAAAATCATCTAACATTTAAGCAGAACAGCAGCCAACTTTCTTGATGGCCGAAACATCATCCTTGCTTCCAACATTGATGGTTTGTCCCTTGGGCAAGGCTGCAGGATCATCCCCTACCTCGAGTGCTTTTCGACTGACCACGCGATATATTTGAGTTAGCACTTCTGTGAATGCATTTTCAACATTCATTGACTCAAGGGCAGATGTCTCCATAAAGAAGGTATTTTCTCTCTCGGCAAAGGCCTTAGCATCCTCAGTGGAAACAGCACGCAAGTGTCGCAGGTCTGCCTTGTTACCAACAAGCATAATGACAATATTGGAGTCTGTGTGATCTCGTAGCTCCTTCAACCATCTCTCAACATTCTCAAATGTGACATGTCGAGTAACATCATAGACGAGCAATGCACCAACAGCTCCTCGGTAGTACGCACTTGTAATTGCTCGGTATCTTCGTAAGGAATATAACAAGAAATCAACTCTCAAAAAGCTTATAGAACACATTAATACAATTAATAAAATATATGACATTGTGGAAGCTCACTCTGGTACCTTTTACCCAGAGAAACATCACTGAGAAAATTATATGTGCAAATAGAAGGTTCAATTGTACAAACAACAGTTTTCCTGCCCCACGCATGACAAGCAGAGTTGAAGACAGAACAGAAGACATGACTTCTAAAGGCATGTAATGATGCTTTTCATATAAGTTCAAGCATCAAAATTTACAAATAATAGGACATTCATCAGAACTGAAACAAACACTACAACAATGTCCTAAATTTCAAAATAACATATAGTAGTCCTTTAAGACTAGAACAAGGTTACCTTAGTAGAATTAATACAACAATCAAAGCTGAAAATAACAGACAAATTCTTCTTAACCCAACAACAATAAATACAATGTTTCATCGATTAGATAGACAAGTGACAGGATATACAAGGGATATTCTAGAATGCTAACAGATATGGCTCAATGATTCAACTTGGACTTTAAAGGGTAGTAGGTGAACTCTATGTTTTCAATAATGGATCAAGTTATAACAGATATTAAATAAATTAGACCCACTACGTTTTCTGTATTGCTCATCCATGAGTAAACCAACTGTTGATTTTATACATAATCTATTCATAAACATGACACATGCTAATTTCTAAACCAAATCGAATTTGCAACATGCTAATGAAGAAAATTGTCTTTCACATATGCTTAAAACAATGCACCAATCCAAAAAAGCACTTTCTTTTCGCCAAATAACCAAAATCCAAGTCCACATGCTTTAACGTTAAAAAGAAAAAAAAATCTGAATACAACTTATTCCCACATTATCCTAGCAACCAAACAACCTAAAAAGAAAAAACCAAAATTCCAAGTACCCATTTCACCAAACCAATACACCAATCCAAGATACACCTCCTTCTCCTCAAATCTCTCAAAATTACAAAACCCCTTAAAACTAAAAAAAAGAACAAAACAAAACTGATGAGATACAAGAGCGAACATGTAAAACAAGAAAGTGAGTTTAAAAAATGTACCTTTCCTGTCCAGCGGTGTCCCAAATCTGGGCCTTAACGATCTTATCATCGACCCGAATGCTTCGGGTGGCGAATTCCACTCCGATTGTGGATTTGGATTCAAGGCTAAACTCGTTCCTCGTAAATCTCGACAGCAAGTTCGATTTCCCCACACCCGAATCCCCGATCAGCACCACCTTGAACAAATAATCATAGTCGTCATCCGCTCTATACGCCGCCATTTCGGGTCACCGGGTCGGGATCTTTTTATCGGATTTTTAAAAAAAAAATTCGATTTTTCGAGGAAATTTTTATCAAATGGCAGAGATCGATGGCATTAGAGAGGGAGGGAGAGAGCTTTCGACATTGGCAAAATTAAAGAGAAATGCGGGGTTAGATTCCGGAGGGGATAAGATTGGGTCGAGTCGGGTAATGAATTAGATGACCCGGCCCAATTAAGTTAGTGGGCCAATTTAACAGAAAGGTGGGTTCTTGGAAATTTTTGGAGCAGCCAGCTTAATAGAATAATAATAAATAGTAAGCATAATAATTAAAAGAATTTTTGAAATATTTTAAAAAATATTAAATAAACTTTTAATTTTTTATTACATTCAATTAAATTTTTATATTTTTATTTTAAACAAAATAAGTCTTTATTATTAACGATTAAGTAATTAAGTACTTATTTGGTATAATTTTTTTTCAACTTATTTATATTTTAAAAGTAAAAGTTAAGTCAAATATAAATTTTGAAAAACTTTTTTAAAAAGTAATTTTTTAAAAAATAAAATGTAAAATAAAAAGCTTCAAGAAAAGCTCCTATGAGGAGCTTTCTCTTTTTTTTTCTTTTTTTTTTAAAATGTAAGAAAATTTTTATTTTTGTTTCAAAAATATCCTCATTTATTAAAAATAATTACAATATTACCTTTTCAAAAAAAGTAATATCCTCTATGATAATTTTAACCAAAATTATAATTTATAAAAAAAATTTACCAAACAACTTTAATTTAATTTTAAAAGTTATTATTTTTCATAAAAGCTTTATAATAGCTTTTAAGCTTGAAAAAAACTAAATCAAACAAATTCTAAATGTCATTTATCATTTTATATTACGTAGTATTGATGTAACATGTTAACATATTATACATATATTTTTAAAATTAAAAAAAAAGATTCGAACTTTGTTTTTCAAATAATAGATCAATATTAATTAATGAGTCAAATATTTAAATAATATAACATATTGATATAATATTATAACATGATAATATAATCATACGATATTTTTCACTTTCATATCAACTCAATTGATATGAATAATTGTCATTAATCAAAACCAGATTTATTATTTTATATCATGTTATATTGATTTGATATATTAACATATTATAATTAATAATAACGTGACATATTGATATAATAAAATAAATTATAATGTTATCTGATGGTGGACTAAATCTATAGACAGGGTTTTTTAATTCTGTTATCTTTATGGTTGTGTTGATAAATGGAAAAGCATAGGCAATCAATATGATACAAGCAGGCTAGCCATAAGGTAGAATGTCAAAAACTGAGGAGACGCTTTGAAAGACAAAAGAGTCCTGGGAGTGTATTTCCTGGCCTGGGTAGTGTTGGTTTACGGCCTTTAATTTGTTCTTGCTGCCAACGGTCCCTGGCCTACTGCATTTAACTAATTGCCTTAACAAAAATGGTTTTCCTTTTCGGGAATTAATTCTATAGTCAAGCCTGGCAAACTCAAACTTCAATTACTGGTATCCATATATTTCAGCTCATTACTTTGAAGAAGCTCCTGATTGGTCAGCTACAAGAAGAGTTCAAAAGACCTGCAACTTGCATATAGGGGTCAACAAGTAGTTGATTCGATTGATTTCAGTCTGTTATAATTAATAGCTAAATGAATTAAATATTTTTAAAAAATTAATAAAAATTGAGTAAATATAAACAGATATAGAATTGATTAAATTAAAAATCTGTAAATTTAAAAATAATTATAAAATATGAAATGAAAATTAATAATAAATATATGTATTTTATATTAATTTAAAAATAGTATATTTATATATATATAATTAATTAGTTTGATCTTTTGATCGATTTGGTTTAAAAATTTTAAAATTAAGAATTAATTGAATAAATTAATTAAATCAAAAATTTTAAAGTGATAAATTTAATCAATCTATTAGACTGAGTTGTTTTACTTAAATAACATTTGAATCCATTCGGTTGATCCAGTACAATTTTGCTCACACCCTCCTTGCATGCGCCTCCATGCAAGTGAACTGTTATGAGCTTTTGGATTCTTTTCTTTTATAATGCGTCAATGTGAAAAACTCTAGCAGTGACTTGTGGAAGCTTGGGAAGCGATGAACGTTTTATCTTTCATTTCGATCAAAATTATGTTGCTCAGTCTCTTCTCTAGATTCTCTGTTGGAATCGATAGCTTTACCTCCTCGGAGTCTTTGAGTGATGGCAGGACCTTGGTTTCCAGAGATGGAACCTTTGAACTGGGTTTCTTCAGACCTGGAAGCTCCATGAATTGTTACTTGGGAATTTGGTACAAGAAAATCCCTGTCCGAACTGTTGTTTGGGTTGCAAACCGGCGCAACCCAATCAATGACTCGTATGGCATGCTGTTCTTCAACCGAAAAGGCAATCTTATGCTGTTCAGTCGAAGCAACGGTGTTGTTTGGTCGACAAACTCAACAGAGATAGCTCGAAAGCCAATAGTACAGCTCTTGGATTCTGGAAATCTTGTCATAAGAGATGAAAGTGATGATGGTAATTCAGAAAGAACTCTTTCGTGGCAAAGCTTTGACTATCCAACTGATACTATTCTACCAGGGATGAAGTTGGGATGGGACTTGAGAACTGGTCTTGATCGCCGTTTGACAGCATGGAAGAGCTCTGATGATCCATCTCCTGGAGACTTCACCGCTGGCGTCGAGCTAAATAATTACCCTGATGTTGTTGCACGGAAGGGTGCAAAGAAATACATTCGGACAGGCCCCTGGAATGGCGTCGGATACAGTGGTACACCCTTGTTAAAGCCTAGTCCTGGTTTTCAG
Organism: Theobroma umbraticum; assembly: GCF_002168275.2. Taxonomy (NCBI): domain Eukaryota; kingdom Viridiplantae; phylum Streptophyta; class Magnoliopsida; order Malvales; family Malvaceae; genus Theobroma; species Theobroma umbraticum. Next base: position 5,091,354 of record NW_018397262.1, on the reverse strand, counting down.
TTCGAATTTGTATGGAATAACGACGAGGTGTACTTCAGATTTTACCTCGGCAATCAAACAGCTATCATGAGGTATGTTTTGAACCAAACCATCTATCAGGGCCAGGGCTACTTTTGGATTGAAGGAAGCAGGAGTTGGATGCTTTCTACTTATCCACCGACGGATGTTTGTGACAACTTTGGACTCTGTGGTCCATATGGGATTTGTTACAGTGCTGAAGTGCTACCTTGTCAATGTTTGAAAGGATTCAAGCCTAAAGCTTCAAAGTATTGGGACTCCATCAACTGGTCTCAAGGATGTGTGCGCAATAAGCCATTAGACTGCCAGAAGGGAGATGTATTTATCAAATTTGGTCGATTGAAACTGCCAGATACAGAACATTCTTGGGTAGACAAAAGCATAGGTCTCAAAGAATGCAGGGCTAAATGTTTACAGAACTGTTCTTGTATGGCCTACACAAACACAGATATAAGAGGACAAGGAAGTGGTTGTGCCATTTGGTTTGGAGATCTGATTGATATCAAACAGTTTCAAGATGGTGGGCAAGAACTATACATTCGAATGTCTACTTCTGAAGCAGGTATATGAGCTAATTACTTTTGATTGTGATAAGTATCAAGTAGTTCCTTTTAAGTTATAGTACCAAATATTAAACCAGTTAATGCTGCAGCATTTGTGCATCAATTCTCAGCTCTAATTTAACTTTCTTTCTTTTTCTTTCTTGGATTTATTGAATTGTCCTTGTTCATGAAGAGCCAAAAGGTGAGGTTAAAATGAAGCTAGCAGTCATACCTCCTGTCATGTTCTTAGTTGTTGGTGTGCTTCTTGTCTGCTATTACTTTCACAGAAGCCGAGCAAGAATGCAAGGTAAAGCCATCTGCCTTCAGAAATCATATTTCAACAATGCTCTAGAGAAACTTCAGAAATGTAAGGAGTGCTAGAAACTTCCCCTGGTTCATTTGAGAAAAGATGCAAAAGAACTTAAACACAATCATATGGTGGCTGTGAGAGGACTTTTGAGGTTTTGTTCAGAAATATGTTGGACCAAAGCCAACACAGTGGTCATAACCCAACATTCTATGGCTAACGTTAGCACTTTTGGCAACTGTTTCAGGGGGAAATGAAAATCATGGTGTAAATAACAGGAGCAATGCAGGGCAAAAGGAAGATATAGAACTTGAATTATTCGACCTAGCTATGTTAGCTAAAGCCACCAATGGCTTCACATTGGACAACAAGTTGGGAGAAGGTGGTTTTGGGCCCGTTTACAAGGTAAATTTGCACTGATCTGCTTAAAATGAATATTAGACAAAAACATTCTTATATATGGTACGTTATTTTCAGGGTACCATGGAAGATGGACAACAAATTGCTGTGAAGAGGCTCTCAATACGGTCAAAACAAGGATCAGATGAGTTCAAAAATGAAGTAGCACTGATCGCCAAACTTCAACATCGGAATCTTGTAAAGCTTCTTGGATGCTGCATCCAAGGAGAGGAGAAAATGCTGGTGTACGAATTTATGCCGAACAAAAGTCTGAATTTCTTCATCTTCGGTAATGGATCCCTCAAAAAACCCAAAAAATTTCTGTAGCCTAGTGTATATATATGACAAATGGAGACTGAATTTCAGTATAATGCATGCATGTCAGACAGAGCAAGACATGAGCTACTAGATTGGCCAAAGCGTTTTCATATTATCAATGGAGTTGCTCGGGGCCTTGTCTATCTGCATCAAGATTCCAGATTGAGGATCATACACAGAGATCTTAAAACCAGTAATATTCTTCTTGATAGTGAGATGAATCCAAAAATTTCAGACTTCGGCTTGGCTAAAACTTTTGGAGGAGACCAGACTGCGGGGAGTACAAATAGAGTGGTTGGAACTTAGTAAGTGGTTAACTGCACATTCATGAATTTAACTGTAAATCATCACTAATGTTGCTTTCTTCTGCTGATTTTCTACAGTGGTTATATGGCACCAGAATACGCTATCAATGGGCAATTCTCAGTAAAATCAGACGTTTTCAGCTTCGGGATACTGGTGCTGGAGATTTTAAGTGGCAAGAAAAATAAAGGGTTTTACAATCCAAGCCAGGACCTCAACCTGATTGGACATGTAAGCCTGAAACTTACTTGCTAAATGTTGATGTACTTTGAGGAGAATGACCAACAGCTTATAATTTTGTCTTAGGCTTGGGCACTGTGGAAGAAAGAAAAGCCACTAGAACTGATTGATTCGTTTTTACAAGACTCCTGCTCTGTGTCGGAAGTGATGAGGTGCATCCACATTGCTCTCTTATGTGTGCAACAACATCCTGATGATAGACCCAGCATGTCATCTGTGGTTCTTATGCTGGGTAGTGAGACTGCCCTGGTAGAACCCAAGGAACCCAGTTTCCTGATGGACAATAAGTCACTAGAAACAGATTCTTCTTCAAGCAATATTAAATTGTCAAATAATGATGTTAGTATCTCAATTTTGGATGGCCGATAGAGAAATATTCAGCTATATGTCTTATTCTGTCATTATCTTAGCAAATGCTTGCTCATCATGCAATTTGTACATTACATTTCCACATCCATGAGTGTGATATGTAAGGATTGGTTGCTCTGTTTCTCAAGTTAAATTCAGAAGACAGATCTTGTAGAAAGATTCCGAAAGAAAATTTGTATTTTGAATGTAGTTTGTCTCCCAATATTGGTTTCTTTATCTGGGAATTCAATTAGGACAAACATTGCAAAACATAGACTAAAGTGCTAATTATGAGAACATCTTCCAATCTACTCTGCCGCTGGCATTAGTCTAATAAAGATAAAAAGATTTAACAGTTTCTGTTAGCTTAATAAAATAATCTTATATTGTTTCTTAGCCATAAATGTCGCCAAAATTACTAGGTAGAAAAATGTTTATTGCTTCACATTTGTGTTATCATAATTATTATCTTCCAATTGTATTGTGTTGATCTAAAACATAGAGATATTATGTGTTTTAGCCAAAAATAAGAGATTCAATCGCTTCATCCATAAAATTAAAGATGAATAATGATATAAAGAACAACAGAGAGAAAGAGATGCTTGCATGAAATTTATATCTTAATTAATTTCTCTTGAATATTCGCATTTAATCTGATAGAATTCTCCATGTGCCTTTTTAGGAATTTTAGTAGGTCCCTATCATTTTGTTCCTCTAAATGAGAATAAACCTTTACAACGTAGTCAAACTCTTGACCATACAAATGGGATGCGCAAGCTGCTTTGTAAGTTAAAAGCTCCAAGACCCCTGTTCCAAACAAGAAGAACAAAAATCTATTTAACCAATCTCGCCAAGAAAAGGATCATGAAGCATGTGGAGTAGTTCGCTGGATGTGTACTAAAATATGAAAGATGCAACATAGCAGATGACTAGGTGATGCTTGATGATGATTGAAGCAATAAATTTATTCAGGTTAAATAACCATTCTTCAAAACTAGCAAGCCAAAAGGTTTCAATCATGCAAATGATAGCAATCAAAAGGACAATAAACTATAATGTAAGCAGGCTCAACATGTGGGACAAACTCCTGTGAGACCTGAGATAGATAGTAAAGGAATTAAGCAAAACGGTGCAAAGGGAAAGGATTAGACAGTTCTGTAATAGGAAACAGTAACAAACCTGAAGCAATTTCTGATGCAAGCATCTTGTTGGCAAAGTAACGTTTTAACCAGCATTTGCAGCGTAACCTCCAAACTTTTCTTGATTTTCCCTCAATAAAAAATTTTGGCATCTTATTGTAGTTAACAGAGAGCTTTGGAATTTGTTCACCTTCATTCCCATTGAGACATACTGACAATCGCTCCTCTTCATACTGATATAGTTTGAGGAAGCATGAAGCAAACTCCCTCCATGTATTGGACTCTGGATTGGTAGCTTCCAAATGCAAAGCAATCATCTCCACGAGGGATTCCAGACTATAGTCCCCTAAAAAGAATATCAAAATCACAGTTATATATGTAAAAAACTTCTATGATTAAGAGAGAGAGAGAGAGAGAGAGAGAGACAGAGAGAGAGAGAGAGATTGATTGTCAAAACCCAAGTTCAAATATTGCAAAAGCAGACCAAAAGAGGGAGGGGACATGGCTGGTGGCTATGTGTCACAACTAGGTGATAGAATCACTGCATTGAAACAACTGTCAAATGAAGTGGGTACTGGTCTATCTATGCAAGATAATTGATAATATACCATTTTGATGCATGCTGACAAGTCTTGCCAATGAGTGGCAGCATGTTGGATCCTTCTTCAAAGTCTCCTCAAAACATGCAGAGAGCATGACAGAATTATTGGAATAAAAACACTCTAAAAGACTGGCCCTTAATCTGCAAAGGATCAGCACATCAGTGTTTTGTAAAGGCAACAAGAGGACCAACAGCAAATATTAGCGTACTGCAAGAATAGTTAAATCTTCTCCATAATATTTAGAAAGTCCTCCTGAAAGTAAAGATTCCATGGGAGAGAGTAGAAAATAATTAAAATATCAAGCCCATTCTACTAAAGGAAAACTTCTAAGCAAAGATGGAGCTTTAGGCTCAGATACACCCAAGGGAGATTTCTGCACAAGATATATCTGTCCAGACAGAAGAAAAAGGAAAGTAATGTCAACAAAACCATCTGCCTTATCACAAAAATCTCTGCAAAGGCAACAGTACCATAATGTCCCTTGGAACAACTAGTACTAACACATTCAGATATAATATTTTCCCCAAAAGAGTATCACCAGATGTAACAGTCACAAGAAATACCTGAGTTGTAATCATTCGGTGAGTCCTCTAGCACTTATCTTCATATTAGTTTTCTGTTATCCTCAAGTTAACTGAGTTAAGCCAAAATGAAATAAAGTACCTTTGGGATTATATTTTCCAATATGAATTCACTTCTTGGCAACCAGGGAAAAAAATGGGGGAAAAAACAAAATTATTTGGTAGGTCGATACCTAAATGGAAAGGGCACTCTTGAATTGTTGCAGAACTTTTCAACTTCACTTAGGGCCTCATTCACTTGACCTCCAATCAGCAACAACTGGCATAAAACAGACAAAAAGAGAATAATGCTTGAATCAGTAAGAAAGAATAACTTTTAAAAGTAATTAAAATCTCTATCATAATATTATATAGATATAGATCCCTTTTGTGTTTTGACTAATGTATATCTAAATCTCTATAAGAATATTATAAGATACTCCAGCTTACCGTTTAAGATTTTCAAAATACATAAAAAAAATTGTAAGGAAAACATAATTATACCTGCACTAAAGGAAGTAATGCTGCTGACAAAGAGGGTGTAGAGTGAAGTGCAAGCTGTAGATACTTCACAGCATCATTATAATGATTATTAAGTATTTGCCTATGCAAATAGACAAAGTTCTCACTAGAATGTGGCAACTTTAATGGCATCAACCATGACTCTAGACCCTCTGAAATAAGAAAAATGACAAATTTCAATAATCCATAGGCTTAGGTATGATCATGAAACAATTAATAATTATCAAAGCCAAAAAGCCTCTAACAGATGCCATTGTAGAAAATCATAACAATGCATCCAAAACATTATTCGTGCAAAGATATTCTTCAGCCTGTCAAGTAATTAGGCCACTTGACATTTGACATATATACAAATAAATTCAGTGTGTCTATTTAAGAATTTTAAACATACTTCCGCCAGGTAGGATGAATATCCAACAGAGTAACATATAAGGTACAACAACAGAAGGGATGAGGAAGATAAGAAGGTTATCTCCTATACTTAAGCAAAAGAACATTTTACCATCTCCGATGCATATCTGTGTATCTGATATTGGTATCAGCTGGATCTTTATTTGTTCAAGTCCTAGCATCAAGTCTTTCTTTCCAATTTTTCCACTTTATTTCTGGATCTCTAGCATATTTCCCATTTAGTCAACAATTGAATAAGTTCTCACGTACTAACACAAAGAAAAGGGGAAATAATAATCTGCTATGCAGCACTAAAGACTTTTAATTATCCAAAATATACCTCGGATATGCATGCATAGGCAACATCATGCTCAATATATCACTCCAAAGTCAAAAGAAGAATACCAAAAGTAAAACTTGGTATTATCATGACAGATAAAATATATAGGGCATTCAGAGCTCACCAAGGGCAGAGAAAACTGAAGGATCACATGTATAGCCACTATCATTGTATAAACCAGCTTCATTTTCAGCGGAGTTTTGGTAGGAGGCCAGTGGTTGAACCTCTTCTTGGAGATTTGCACGCTGCAAATTAACATCAGTCTGCACAGGAACTTCGCTGTGTAGCTGGCTATAAGCCACCGGCATTATTCTTTTATCATTCATGACAGATGTCTGTGAATCATATTGAGAAGTAACAGCATCACGAGTATAAGCCGCATTATTTCCCTCTGAGTTAACAATTTGGTTGCTGAATTTTGATCCTGAAGTGTCTGATTGCAGCTGAGGGATGCAATCCTGGTTTGAATCTCTCAGCTTAACCTCGTCGGTGAGATCAGAATACCAAAGCTGACAGAATGTCAAGCCCATGACCAAATTTGACATTGGGTGACTACTAACGTGACGTTCTTTCATCAAGCTGAGGGGGAGAAAGCTCACAAAAGTCACTCAAACACTGAATTCATTCATGTATCATATTCCAAAGACAATAAACCTTTACTTGCATATAGCTGTCAGTACAAACTTTATATACAAATACATCAAGAATGCTACTGTATATCTTTCAAAAAAAATTAATAATAATGCTACTGTATGAACATATGAGATGACTCTTTCATGAACCAATTGACTGATCCATCCATTGATGTAAAAGGAGATGCATAATGTCATGTATCACAGCCAGAAAAATGCTATCCAAATTATCATGGAATCACTTTCTTCAACCAAGCCTAACATTGGCAAATACACACTGCGCAAGTAGAGAAACGAATTCATCACTTTCCAGGCAGTTCTCTCTGATCATGCAGTGTTACTCTTCCTAGCAGCATTCTCCAAGCCAACCAGAACTGATTCTTCCATTCCTAAGCTATAAAGACCCTAACTACACCAAATCCTGATAACCCCTAACCTGTAGATAGTAGCAAACCATCTTTCCTCCATGTGAAGACACTAAATCTTATTGATTGGCTCCAGTTTCCTCAAAGAAAAAACTTATTTCTGTTTCTTTAGAATCCTAAAACCTAAAAATCTCTAAATATCTTAAATCAAAGTGTGGTACAAGTGAAGAAGGCAGAGGGCTTCTAATTTGTCCTGCACCAAAAACTTCGACTTGTTTACTAGTAACTCTCAAAGGCCTCTGACACAGCTTGTCAGAGGATGATTCAGCCCCCAAAAGAACTACCTAAGTTGTTGTGTTCCTCACACCACCTTATATACACCAAGAGGTCCAAGCCTACACCAGCATAAACCCAATGCAGCAATCATCAGTCAACATATTCCAGCAACAATGTCACACCACAGAAGAAACTAACCCAATGAGGAACTCTGACCAAAATTTATAAGAACGCATGATGGGATGGGTTTCAAATTAAAAAAGAAATTTTCTTTGCTATACAAACCAAACCCAATATTGAAACTGTCCTTACACAGATCTTGAAATATCTAGATGGCTAAAGGAAACCTAAATCAAAAGCTACCCCTTATCTAAGTATGAATTAAAGACACCGTAGATTTGAATTATTCAAGTAGATTCATATGTTCAAGGGCAAGCTTACAGTCATTGCAGCCAACTCTTTCTTAACAGTTAGAACCGCAGAAGGAGTTCTTTGGCCAGAAAGATTGTTACTAGCTTCCTAATTTTGCATGATGGATAACACAGTGAGTGATGTACAATGATTGACAATTAGGTGATGATAGGCACAACAATATCATATTGCTTTTACATTAACCCAAATCCTTAAGCAAAAGGATATAAGAACAATACCTTAAAGCAGCTTGATGAGCCCACCCAAGATTCCCATGTGTAAGGCAGAAAATAAGGAACTCCAAATGAACTGCAATCTGCTCCTGTTCAACCACAAAAGATCTATTTTTGGAAACAGGTAAATGCAGCAATAATTGTGAATATGTCAAACTATACCTCTACTTGCACAGTCTTGGACCTGATCCTGCTCATCCAAATCTCATAGATGTCCCTGATCCTTCTAATGTCAACATGATCTCCCTCTATGTGCTTAAGAAGCCTAACTGAAGCCTGAAAACATCCCTTACACACATCATCAGTTCTTACTTTCAACTATATATCCGAAAAGAAAAACATATATACAAAAGCACAAAATCAAATTGTACTAGCATGCAACAATATAATTAATAATGCATCAGTTTTCAGCTGCTATAGTCTATTTTGAAAGTTCATTAGAAAATATCCACTGCTACTCTTTGGTGCAAAGTCTCTGCTCCACCTGTACTTTCTCTCATGAGGCACTGCTTCGCATCCTCCTACAACAAATTTACGAATATCTTCGACATATACATATGACGCACAAGCCTAAACGCAAAAAGGTATCTAAGATTGAACCAAAAAAAAAAACAAGAGGACATATGCAAATAATTGAACTAGAAAACATCTCTAACACATGAAGGTAACAAAATAATTCAATAAATAAAGCTCTGTTAAGTCACTGATTACTTGCCTTTTCGCTTCCTAAAAAGTTGCTATAAAGCAAAAATAAACAAACAAATAACATGCTACACTCATTCTAACGCAATTGTATCACAAAATGGTAGAGTCATAGATTTTGTCATCCAAGAAAGAAATTCAGCCATACCCAATACTTGAGGCGATTCAAATCAGCAGATCGATCCCAGGAAGTACCCTTCAGCAACAAGCTTAAAACCCCACTTGCCTCAGCCCAATTATGCTGCTTTACGAGTTTCTCCAAAAGGTAACACAACCTTTGCCGATTTTCCCATCGAATGTGGATTCCTCCGAGATTTAGAAGAAAAGACGGCCGTGTTAATGATAGTATCATCCTTTTGTCTAGCTTTCGTTTATAGGTCTTGGGTTCTTCTAAACTAGCTTTAAATTTCTCCATCTCCGTGATTCTGCCTCTTGCTTTGTTTTAGCAATGGTTCCACAAAGCAACCCAAGCTTCGGTCTTTGGCTGACGTTTTAAGCAGCGATGGAGCAGTGAAGGGTTTCGCGGTCATGGTGGAGGAGCCAAATGGGCGTGGCCGCCATTCGAAATCTGGAAGAGCAAATTAATTAACAAAATAGGATTATATTAATATTAGCATAATTAAGATATAAAAAAATAAATATTTTCAAAAAAATAAAAATTATTTAAATAAGAGATTTTGCTCTAAAAGCAAGGTATGAGGAAAGATCTTAAAAATGTCTCTATTTTAAAATAATTATTTTTAATTTATTATTACTATTATTATTTATGGTTTTTTCAAATTTAAAATTACTCTTTTTATTAGTATTACTTTATTTATAATATTGTGCAATTTAAAATCATTTAGATTAGTAATATTTATAATTAATTTAACAAAATTATTAATTTTTATATTTGGATATCAATGATATTATAATTGTTATTTTTTTTTCTATTTTATTTATTAACAAAAAAAGATAATTTTTTTTGTATGTTAATATATTTCTTCATTTTTTAAGTTGAAAAAGTATATAATTATTGTCACAATTAATAAAAATTTAGATTTTTTTTTATATTAGGGATGAAGAAACTTCTGAGATAAAAAATAAAAATGAATCAATATAAATAATTTTAAAATTCAAAGTTGGAAATTACAAATTTGCATATAGTGTTTCTAATTGTTATCTCTATTTATAAACAATAATTAAAAAAAAAGGCTTCAACCAAAAAATTAAAAAGAAAAAGAGGGAACTAACGGTACAACGGTAACAGACAAAGATTTACAGGGGGAGGTTTTGTCTCCACCGTCCAGTATGAAGACCCTCGAAACTAAACTCTAGAAGTCACAACAGTCAACGGGCAAGCTCCTCGCAATAATTTACCTGATCAAAAAACATTGCAGAGCTCGATACGTCTCTTCAACTGACCAAACTGCCACGTCAACATCTCTTGATCTCAAATCCATCACGTCCTTCATTGGTTGCTTTCTTGTCTGATTTGCTCGTACGATTCAATCGAGACAGAGAATGATGGAGAAGCCAGCGGCGGAGACCACAAAAGGAGACGGTTTGGGGGGTTTTCCCGACGACTTGGAGTACCAATCGGGATTCGGCAATCATTTCTCGTCGGAGGCGATCGCCGGAGCTTTGCCAGGTGGCCAAAATAGTCCTCTTATTTGCCCTTTTGGACTGTACGCTGAGCAGATTTCTGGCACTTCCTTCACTTCTCCTCGTAAGCTTAATCAGCGCAGGTAAATCTTTACTATCTTCAATCTTCTATTCATTCATTTGTTGAACTTTTAAGTTGACACGTGTCCATTTAAGCTGAACAATATTGAAGTTTGTCTTTATTTTTCAATTTTAATTTTTTTAATTTTTTGAATTTACTGTGTGAATAGTTGGTTATATCGAATCAAACCATCGGTTACTCACGAGCCGTTTTGGCCTCGGGACTCAATTCATAAGAAGCTTGTGAGTGAATTCGACGGGTCCAACACGGTTGCGAACCCTACTCAGCTCCGGTGGAAGCCTGTGGATATACCCGATACGCCGACGGATTTTATTGATGGTTTGTTCACGATATGTGGAGCTGGCAGCTCGTTCCTTCGACATGGATATGCTATTCACATGTAATTGGTATTTTAGTAGTCATTTCACTTCTTTCACGAATCCTATCATTAGTGCCATATGACAGTGTTTTTTAATTTTTTTCAATGAGCAGTACTATTTTTTACCTGTTGTCGAACAATTATGAGAAATTTAGTGTGGGATTTGTTGGATTTTGTTGTTCTAGTATTCATAAGGTTTAAGGAAACCAAATAACCAATTCCATGGCACTAGTGTATATGGCGTTAAGTTATAGACCTTGGCCGATTATGTATATTGCTTGTTGATTTTTATATAAATGGGGAAAAGATGCTGAAAAGGAAGTGGACAAGTATAAGTTTACTTCTAGAACTGTTTGCTGGCCAATCTTGGGGAGAAAATTAGAAGCTGAAGTGTTTAGTAACATGTTTGATGAATGATTTTAAGCATTCATAAGATTTGGAGTCCTGGCAAGATGACCTTGGTAGACTTTATAATGGAGGAATTGCAGCTCTTGAAGTTTTAAAACTTGGCACATTTCACAAGCACTGAGCTCAGTGGAATGGAATACTTCTCTGAAGTGCAACTTGTCCATTAGGAAAACTGAACTAATGTGAGTTGGGCTTATTTGACATCTATATTTTGACCTGATATGTATTCTGGCTGAGAAATATATTATGTGCTTGGTGGAGATGAGTTTCACCATCATATCTCTCTGTCAGTTTGTCTCTGTCTCTCTAAAGTATTCAGAAAACAACTTTTTTGGATGCATTGATCCTTAGTGAGGAGACTTGGACTCATGCTTAATTGTTTGGCTAAAATGTATATGTTAGAGGCAATAAAATTTTTTCACATGTAGGTACACTGCCAACAAATCAATGGACAATTGTGCCTTCTGCAATGCAGATGGTGACTTTTTGGTAGTTCCCCAGCAAGGAAGTAAGTTAAAATCCTTATCCTTTTATCTGTGAATTCACGGGCACCTGTGGAACAATTTTTAAACTGCATAATTTTGCATGTCTGGAATTTGTCTCAATTTTTAGGTTTTCAATTTGAGTAGTTTTATTTTTTAAAATAGAAGGATACTAAAATAGAATTACTGAAATTAAACAAAATAGTTAACTTATAAGTCATTGTTGTAGCTTGCATTTCATTCTGGGGCATGAACCACTTGTATTATTGAGCAATCTGGCTCTATCTTTTAGGTCTTGCCATGTGATAAGAATTTATGTTTTCTCTGTTTTATTTATTCATTTATGAGTGTGTGTGGAGAGCTCAAATATTTTTTTGACATGAGGGAATATGCTTACTTAAGAACTACATTTCTAATTACAGGGCTATGGATCACTACTGAATGTGGAAGATTGCAAGTCTCTCCTGGTGAAATTGTTGTTTTACCTCAAGGCTTTCGCTTTGTTGTAGATTTGCCTGATGGCCCATCGCGTGGTTATGTTGCTGAGGTTTTCGGTACCCATTTTCAACTTCCTGATCTTGGTCCGATAGGTACCTAATTTCTTGTTCAGATGTGGCCTGTGAGTGAATGAAGCATAATATTTTGTTGTTCTTGTACCATTAAGAATAAGTCACTTTATGGATCATGTTGGATGGATATGACCTTTAGGGGATGATGTTGATCTTGTGTAGGTGCTAACGGTCTGGCTGCTTCAAGGGACTTCCTTGCTCCCTTAGCCTGGTTTGAGGAGCGCCCCCGCCCAGGGTTTACTATTGTACAAAAGTTTGGAGGAGAACTTTTCAATGCAAGACAAGATTTTTCTCCTTTCAATGTAGTTGCCTGGCATGGTAATTATGTCCCATATAAGGTGGGTGTAATGGTCATGGTATTAGTCTTCTTTATTTTGACCATATAGTATGTAGTAGAGGCATTTAGTTGTCAGCCTTTCGTTTTTGCATGTATTAAGTTGATCAGATAACAGTTCAAAGTTCAAACTAAAATAGTTAAAACTATAAGATTTGGATTATGACAAATTGTAGTGATCTGATTTAAATCAAAATCTTGTTGCTTTCAGTATGATCTTAGCAAGTTCTGCCCTTACAATACTGTTTTAGTTGACCATGGCGATCCTTCAATAAATACCGGTATGATTGCACATGGACTCAGTCATCGTGTAATACTTTTCCTCTAAAGACAAGGTTTTTTTTATCCACATTTGATTAGAGTGATGTCTTGCAGTTCTGACAGCACCAACTGATAAACCGGGTGTGGCATTGCTTGATTTTGTCATTTTCCCTCCACGATGGTTGGTTGCTGAACACACATTCCGACCTCCATATTACCATCGTAATTGCATGAGTGAATTTATGGGCCTAATATATGGTGGATATGAGGTGAAATCCTATCACATTCTGGCTGTTATCTATTTTGGCTGGTATAGTTTGACTACTTAAGCAGCCCTGTTTTCTTTATCTCTCTGCTAAGAAGGACAATGTCCTTGAGTAATTGACAACACAATATGGCCAATTCTTGAAGAAGATTATTTTGCAATGTGCTTTTCACAGAACTGTTGTGTGTTTCTTCATTAATATATTTCTAGTAGAACAGTGGATTGTGGGGTTGTATCTACAGTGATATCTACATGCTGGTAGAAAGCAAGTTTGACCTTTTATTCTAATGTTGGCTTGCCTTGTTAATTCGGAAGTAATTCTTTGTCAAGCATGACGAGACCTGAATTCGGCCTTATTTATTCTTCTAATATAAAATTGTCTATGATGTTTCAGGCAAAAGCTGATGGATTTCTGCCCGGTGGTGCTAGCCTTCACAGCTGCATGACTCCACATGGTCCTGATACCAAGACATATGAGGTAACCATCTCAAGTACAGCTTCAAGATTGCAAGATGTATTCATTTATGCCTTTTTGTTCTTTAGCTTTATGATAATTTGATTGACCAGAAAAAAATGAACTGCATTACAATGAAATTTTGCAAAATAGCATAGTGAGAATCTATAGCTCACCCCGAGCGATGAATTTAGAAAGCTAAACCTTTTTTAGGATTATTACTTTCAAAAGGTGTTCCAAAATTTTCTTTTCAAGACTTTTAAAATCTTGAAAAGACCACTACTTGCTTGACAAACGTCTTTAGTACTCTATGATTGGAAGTGCCCCCTTTTTTTGATCAACGGTCTGTTCTCCTTACTCTTATCACTTGCAGGCTACAATTGCACGTGGAAATGGGGCAGGACCTCACAAGATCACTGATACCATGGCCTTTATGTTTGAATCATTTTTAATGCCTAGAACCTGTCCATGGGTTCTTGAGTCCCCCTTCAGGGATCATGATTATTACCAGTGTTGGGTAGGACTGAAAGCCCATTTTTCATGCGAAAAAGCAAATGGTAAAAGCAATGATTTGCAGAATGGACTCAAGGAAGCTGGGTGTCAAAGCCACCATGGTTGATTTGGTCTTGAAATGTTAACCTTGGGCTCGAGCTCTTATCTAGTTAACCAGCAAGTGCTTGTACGTAGGTAGTAAGCAGAAAGGGTCAGGGTAGGTGGCAGGGTGGTTTTGTTGTTCTTGAGCTCTTGCTTATGTGCTATGATTGTCTTGGCTCAAAATAAATATATGAATGTACAAACTGTGATTGCTACAGTACTTGAAGAAAATATGTCTATATGTATGCATTTGATCTCTCTCTCTCTCTCTCTCTCTCTCTCTCTCTCATGTATGCCTGCACAAGCACAGGATCATTCTTGCCAGGTACTGAGTAACAACGTAGTTTCATCTATTTACAAGGTGGATACCCAAATGTCTTAAAGGACTGCATAGTCTGAGAGGTAAAATACCAGAAAGAGCATCAGTCAGTGTTTTGTTCCCCCTCTTTCTGCCATGTCAATTGCCTGCAAGTCATTCTTCTTCTGCTGGGGATTTTTTGGGTTGCTGTAAATTATATAAATTACAAAAAGGGTTTTCCATTTTTCTGGGTTAAATCCTTTGATAGAGGTGTGGTTGATAGTGTTGCAGATTTAATACAGTAAACAACTGACCAAGGGCTATATCATCCAAACAATAATATTGTCATCTTAAAAGCGTATAATATAATATTATATATTTATATAGGTTCAGGTATCGTATCTCTAAAAGGTAAAATTCATATTTATTCAAACCCAAACCCTAGACGGGCAGTAAATTTTTTACCCAAACCCAAATAAGCCCATATACTGAGTTTCTATTACATTTACCAAAAACATGCTATGTGATTTATGCAAACTGCAAAGTAAACAGCTTTTTTTTTTCACTTTTTTTCTGCAGAAATTAAATAATAGCAGGTGTAGAACCCATTTCCTGGAGCCTGGGCCTTGGTCCCAATGGTTCACTTCACCCACTCTCTTAGGAGGGGCAGAGCTGGGTTTGAGCCTCGATTCTTGCAAAATCATTGATGAACTAAAATAGAAGCATGCCTAGCTAAAATAGAAGAAGAAAAGCAAAACCTTTTTCATAAGGCTGTAATTATGAACTAATTAATGCATTGAATTCGGTCATAACCCCTTTGCCAAAAACTCTATGTCCACTACATGGCATTGGGATTTAAAGTTTTTTCTTTATCAGAAGATATCAGGACAATAAACATACATCGCCTAACTTCAGAAGACTTTTTTTCCAAAGAAGAATGACTCTTAAGGCTATACCCCTTGAGGCTATACCGATATCTACCATCTAATTTGCCAAGTCTTCCTATACTATTTCTTAAGGTTTTACCTAGTTTCTAAATTTGAACTGTTGATATAATGTTTTTGAGCATTGACTTAGTCAAATATTTGGGTTCTTGCAGTTACTAAGTCTACAAGGCCAGGTCCAGCAACTCTAGCTTTCTTGGCCTGCACAATGGCTAAAAGGATGGTTCAGTATAGGGTCCTTCAAGTCTTGAAGCCAGAATCCAAGAGCTTGAGGAGGGGACCAAAAGTGAAGATGAATTCATGGAAGAAAAATAAGAGACTCTTTTAGACAGTTAAATGATATCTCAAATACAAGGGCGAAGGGTATGAAGAACATGCTGCAAGGCCACATGGCCCCATCCTAGAAACAATGTAGCTATTCCCCAGGAAATTGCATAGGGTCTTGAATTTGAGCTTTAACCAGTAAACATGCCTGGCTGCCGTCTGTCTATGGATTTTTTTTAAAAAAACAAAAACAAAAAGAATTGCATACCCTGCAATGCAATCTTACACAACTGGGAAAAGAGAAATAGTTAGTAGGAAGAAAAGAAAAAAATATAATAAAAGGTATGAAATCGCAAGGCTATACTGCAACTGCAAATGGATGTAACTGTACAAGAGTGGTCACCACCTCCCCTCCCGTCCCCCAACTTTTCTTTCTTTCTTTCTTTATGGTAATGTGTTTGCGCGTCCCCTTTTTGAGGCTTTTTATTATTATCTCAAAAGAACAAGTAGGCCCTTGTTTCCTCCTTCCACGTGCAATAATGCTCCCTTCTGCACCCATTTGCACCAGTCCTTTCTCTCTCCCTTAATTTCTCTCCTTCCTCCTCTGTACGGAGAGCTTGGGAAGAATTTTCGGGATCCTGAAATTATATATTTAGGAAACAAATATGGCAGCACTTCTTCTGTTATGTATGCATTTAGTCATGGTTTGCACATGCAAACCCCATTTTATCAATCAAGGAATATTGGATTTTGTTTATATCTAGTTATATGAAGTGCATGATTGTTTGGAAAAGCTTGACAATGATGCCATTGAACATGACATTGACTGATTCTTTTTTTTCATTTTTGCTCTTTAATTCCTCTCTAACTACTTTTTTTCTCCTACGGTTTTGGTTATAACTTATATCTGTACCATGATGGTTTAAAAGGCTTGACAATGATGTCAAGTTTGCCTGTCTATGGAGCATGACATGGTCTGATCTTTAGCTGGTAAGTTCTCCTAAGTTATTCCTCTTTCCCTTTTGGCTAAGAAAAGGGTACTAAGGAACACTGTTGAAAGGTGAATTTAACTTGTAACAATCAATCATATGATATTTACCTTATAAGCTTCATGATCTTGCAATAGTACAGCATTTGATTCGAGCCAGCTGGGGTCCTTTACTTTGATTATTTTAATTGTTAATTGACAAGAAAGTTTGATTAATGTACTTAATAAGATCAAAGTGGTCAAGTTGGTGAATTCACAAGTACATAAAATTATAGGAGGATAAAAAAAAAATAATGGTAGACAAACTTTTACTTGACAGATAGGGAACCGAACATGCCTTGCAAAACTTTTCAACTAATCATGATTAGTGTCTCTTAAGTACTTTTGATTAGAAAAACCAACATAAATGCCAACATGAGGGATGATGGAAGGTACCAAGAAACTTGAGAGAGAGAGAGAGAGAGAGAGAGGGGGAGAAAAAAATAAGGGTCACATACCCTCCATGTGAGTCTGATTTGGGGACAAAGCAAAGAAAGGTGGGCTCTTACTAGCAGTTCACATGGGAAGGAGGACATGATTCTTACAAATTCCCTTTCTTTCACAGCTCATCCTACCCCAAAATCCTACATCTTCCCACTATAAACACCAATATATATATATATATATATATATATAATTTATCTATATCTATATATATTCTCCCATTAGATTTTCTTCCCCCATGTCAACAAAATGATCTGTATACCCACTTGCCCCATGGTTTAGCAATAGCCCCATATATTCATCTATGGGTACATGCATTTACATATATATGGAATCATAATCTTTTCTTGATAAACCCTTTTAGTTAATTTGTCTTAACAAAATTATCTTCTTTTCTCTTGTTTCACATCTAGATTATTGTTAAGTGGAAAAAAATATTTATATCTTTTTCTGTACTTTTAACCTAAGTTTGTCAGCAGATTTCAATAACAATGGTTTACCAACAATTTGGTTCCACACAAAAGGTATAGAAACTCATTGAATGCTTGTATACTTCCAAATTAATACATCCAAAGAAATGGGTCATCTATTTTTTTTTTTAAACAAAACCGGTCAATTATATAAATTCGTTTATGAAATTTAAAAACCCCCAAATCAACGAATAAACTAATAATTGTGTAAATGTATACGTTTCTTCCTAACTAAATAAATTAAATAGATGTGCAAAGGGAGGTTATATGTAGTCAATGAAAATCAATACAAAATTGAAAACCTTGTGGATGTGTAGGGCTCATGCACAAGAAAGGAAGAAGGCATATAATACACAAACGCATATACCTTATGTTGGAAGGGATTAGATAATGTGTGTGTATATATATATATGTAAAATATAGTTGATGCCAAGGGGAGGGGTCACATCGGCACGTGGTGGTGCTGATTCCTCCAGTTATTAAACTCACACTGGGACTTTCCCAGTGGGAGAGAAAACCATTCTCTCCCTCCCAGTCCCCAACCCCAGCTGTTGCTAGCTGTCCCTAATCCCCTCCCATGTGACCCACCCCCCCCCTCCCCCTTTCTCTCTTCCAAGCCCCTCTTGGGGTCCTTAAAAAAATAAAAAAGGAAAAGGTCTAAAAGAGAAGGAAACACTTAAAACATTGCCTTAAAGAGACTGTGATATGATGTTTTGCAATTGGTGGTTTCTCTCTTGAGTGTCATCCTTTCATGGTTTTAGGAGTTAACATAAAGATTTTTTTTTTTTTTGCAACTTTCTTGTTGTGTTGGTTGAATAGTTAGTTGGTTAGTTTGTTGATTAGGATTAGCATTGTTTTTCGTGTTATGTTATGCTCTTCGCGTGTGCGTGCATATATACATATAATTTTTAGAAATCTTCTTTTTTTTCTTTATATTGAGTGTGGTTTTTTTTTTTTTTTTGACATCAAACCTTAGAATGGCACAATTACCTCCGAAAATACCCAACATGACCCAAAATTGGCCTTCTTTTCCTCACCAAAGAATGCCTACCACAATGGCAAACTTCATTACCACCACTAACACTGCCATCCCTTCCTCCTCCACCACCACCACCACCAATGGTTCTAACCACCACCCCTCGTGGGTCGACGAGTTCCTTGACTTCTCCTCCGCCCGTCGCGGGGCTCACCGCCGCTCCATTAGCGACTCCATAGCCTTCCTTGAACAACCATTGGCAGAAGAATGTCGGGACTCCAATGCCATAATGACTGCAGAAACAAATGTTTTCGAGCGCCTGGACGATGAGCAGCTCATGTCCATGTTTTCAGACGATGTTGCCTTGAACGTTGCAGCACAAACGGTGTCTTCCTCGAACCCTTCAACGCCGTCCGATCAAAATAGCAACAACGATGAGAAGCCTGTACCATCCTTGGATCTGCAACAACCCAAGAACGAGCCAGGAGAGGTGGAAAGCTCATGCAAAGCTGAAGCACAAGCTACACAACCTCCACCAACCTCAAATGGCGATTCCATCATTGATCCAAAGAGGGTTAAGAGGTAAAAAAAAACACAAAACACCAAATAGCAATAACCCATGTAATTAAAAAGCCTAAACCATCTAATCATGTTGAGACCTGCATCGATTTGCATGCATAATTGATTAAATAATGCCATATTATTACTGCCAAACAAGGCCTGCCAAATGAATTGGTTTGCAGCCCGCAGCTAACAAATTCTTTAATTATGTTATCCAAACCATTAATTAATTCTTCTGGGTGATGATCAGAATTCTGGCAAACCGGCAGTCAGCGCAAAGATCAAGAGTGAGAAAGCTGCAATATATTTCAGAACTTGAAAGGAGCGTAACAACATTACAGGTATATATGCATACAACAAACTTTATATATATATAGAAATTAATTTCGATTTGATTACCATAATTTACGTAAATGATACTAATTAATAAACCAATTTATTCTCTAAATTTTGATGCAAAAATGAAGACCGAAGTATCAGCATTATCACCAAGGGTTGCGTTCTTGGATCATCAGAGACTTATCCTCAATGTTGACAATAGTGCTTTGAAGCAAAGGATTGCTGCTTTGGCTCAAGACAAGATTTTCAAAGACGGTAGGACTCTTCATTAATTCGTAATTAGTCTTAATTAAACATCATTATTATATCATAATTATGGTATCAGTGACTCACTAGACAATCAATGTTACTTGTTTTAATTATATCTTTTGTTTTTTTGCCAATTTTCTGATAGAGGGTTCACAGTTTCACACTCATAATAGTTCTTAATTACCCATGATTCAATTTAGCAGAAACTTGTTGGGAAAGCTTTCGTACATGTTTCATTGTCTTGGCCAAAAGAGGATAATTAAGCTTCAAAAATCTCAAAATGCAAATTGGGGAGATGTTTGAATTAACAGAACCTTTGGATCTTCACATTAGAACTCTTGTTTTCCTTTGATAGAATAAAAGAAAAATAATTATTCTATGACATTGACATATTTTAATTCTGATAGCTCATACCGAATTTTTCCTTATTATATTTTGATGGATCATGTTGGACTTTTTTTAGTTCTATATATATATCTCAAGAGGTAAGCATTATTGTTTTGGATTTGCAAACCTTTCGAAGGGATATTTAATTTATTTGCTAATTGCTTGATTTAATTAATTTATGGTTTATATTTAATGTATTGTCAGTGAATAATTACGTAAAACTTTACTAAAATGCTTTTAAACTGTTTTCTAATCAGCTCATCAAGAAGCACTGAAGAAGGAAATTGAGAGGCTAAGACAAGTGTATCAGCAACAACAAAACCTCAAGAAAATGAACACCACCACCACTACCACCACCAACAACCACCATCCACCACCGCAACAACAACAACAACAACAACAACAGCAACAACAGCAGACGTCGTCGGTAAACACAGAGAACATGGTATGTACGGACGTGAAGGAGCAGCTTATAACTTGATCAGAGATATCAAAGGAAAGTGCAGTGATGAGAGGCTCATGTGGTGCAAAATGAACAAGAGAAAAAAAAAAAAAAAGAAATGCAATGAGGCTCTCTGTCTAACCCTGGGGAGGAGGGGCTTTAGTGTTTCACGTGATGTGTTTCCAAATTGCTGTCTTTCTATATAGTTGTAGGGTCCCTTGAAAGTATTTTTCTAAAGGGCTCAGCAAAAAAGGACATGTGGAGAGTGCTAAGAGAGGAGGGTGACAATTTAATTCTTTTTTTTATTTTTTGAAAAAAAAAATTGATTAATTAACATTGTTGTTGTGGGGTTTATTGTGTTTCTTTAATTTAATTTAATTTTGTTTTTATAAAAAAAAATTGTGATTAATTGGGAGGCAAAACATGGTGGGGATTTCAAAGGTGTGGGGTTGTGGTTGTGTTGGGATGGATGACAAACAGTTAGCATTGTGTCAGGGACTTAGTGATGGTTAATGCCATGAATTGTTTATTCAAAAAAAATAAAAAAGAATTGATTTCTTTTTCTCCCTTCTTTTTTATTTATTTATTTTTTAATTTTATTCTATGTTTATTAATTTGTTTAGAGATATTTAAAATGATAATCTACATACTGTACTTTATTTTTGGTTTTGATGATTGCCTTGAGAAGTCTTTTTCTTCTACCTTTTTCTCTTGTTTATATTATCCTTTACTTAATTATTTGAAATTTAACATTCTCAAAAAAAAAAAAATATCTACAAATGATTGAAAGGGACTAATGGCAAATTTCTTTTTGCCAATAAATTTACAAATTTCATTGAAAAAAAAACCTTTCAAATTCTTTTTTTTAAATAAATTATTTCATTTTTTTACCATATCTAGAAATTTATATGTTTTAACTTTTTGTGTAAATGATTTTATTATAAAAAATTTGAATGAAAATTAAAATTGGAAATAAAAATCAATAGATTGATAAAGTTCAAAGACTAGATGAATAATACGTGTAAAAAATGATATAATGTTTTTAAAAAGTTTTGAATTGTTTAAACAATTTAAATAAATTTTTATTTTTTTATTACATTCAATCAAAGTCTTATATTTTTGTTTTGAGCAAAATAGGTATTTTAAGAATAAGTGTCGAATAACCGTTATTAATTTAAAAAAATTATTTATCATTTTATATCTATACGACGTTAATATAAAAAATAAAAATTATTACATAATTATGACATCACGTCACATCATTATCTATTACAATATATTAACATATCACATCACATAATATGAAAATAATAAAAAATATTTTGATTATAGACAGTTAGTCAACCATTAACTATAAAAATTTATTTAATAAAAAAAATAAAAATTTATTTAATAAAAAAAATAAAAATTTGATTGAACGCAATAAAAGAATAAAATATTATTTAAATTTTTTTGAACAAGTTAAAATTTTTTTTAGATATTAAGTTAAAAATAACTAAAAATAATATTCATGTAAAAGATTCCTTTTACAGTGATGAATGGTGAAAATTTTAATAATATTATATATTTTTTTTTCTAAATTTTAGTGTATATGATTCTATTCAACAAGTGTTCATTTCTTTTAACCTAAATGAATATCATTTTTCTATATATCTTACCTGTTTGACCAATTTATAGTTCTTAGAGTACTTCAATCCCTTTCTTCAATCAAACAAGTCAGTGTCTCCCTATTACAGTCTCATCTGCAAAGCTGGCATGCATTAATATTTCTTCTTTGTCATTTTTATGGATATTGATTTTCAGACATGTTTTGGTTATCTCCATTAAATGCCTTCCAACTATCTTTCCTTTGACCTTCTGTCTTTATCTCCCACATGATATCAGGCATTATGTCCCCCAACTGATCACATGTAATAGAAGTAGTGGGTTAAATTAAATATGCTATATATCAACTACTAATTAATAAACATATTAAGAAAGAAATTAAACATATGATAATTAGCAATAATCATGGTATTAATTATAATCTCTTTTCATTAGACTTTTCCTAGGTCTATGCTTTTGCAAACTCTTTTTCATGTTCGTCGTAAAAGCATTATTCAAATTAAGCTATGTTAAATGATCCGAAAAGTGAAGAGTAAAGATAGAATGGTGATAGTGTACGTAAATAATGTGAATTTTAAAATTTTGTTTTTAATTTAAGACATTTTTTGATGATGCAATAATAAGTTGAACATGTGCAGATTGATTGACTTGAAGGTTGTGAAATGTGAGGGGAAGATCCAAGAGACAAAGAGATATGTTTTCTAGAAGATTTTTGACGTCGGAGCCATGCATGTTAAAGGGATGGTGGATGATTGATCACAAGTGAAGGGAGCAATAGGAGTGGAGTTGTACCACAATTTGCTTCCAAACTCTCTTGGTGTGCATGTGGCAATTTCAACTAAAACTACTTGGTGGGTTTGATAGATAAACGGGTTGAATTCATATCAATTGAAACTTTAGGAATTAAATCGATAATCCAATTCTCTCTATGTACTAAGCAGAGAAACTCTTTCCTGCTTTGCAATGGCTTGCATGTGTTATGAGAGAAATTGTTGACATGCCTCCTGTTAGCGGGAAAAGCTGTTGATCTGGCTAATTCTAACGGTTTTATCATCATCCATATTGACAATAACCACACCGTTGAGATGCAACCATGGTGTTCTCTAGTTCTTTGTAGCTTGCCAGTTTCGGATACTTATAGCAATGCCTCAGTTATACTAGGAAGCAAGGGAGATCTCTAGGGACATACCTGTTGAATAATCAACTCAAGATAATGATATCAGTGAAATTACTGTTTAGGTCTCAAATGAAAGTGTCAAGTAGTATAAGTTTTAATTATGAAACAGAAACTTTAGTAGAAGAATTACAAATCTGTAGCCTTCCACTCTGAACCTACAATATTTTGCCAGAAATAACTTGGCTGTAGGCACTACAAGGAATATAGCTGTCATCTCTTTGTTTCTACGGCCATTAGCAAGATCTTCAGGAAGAGCATAGCCTCTGATGTTTCTGGGGTTGGAGTGCAAAACTTCCTTCAAATATCTCTAACAGAGGACAAGTCAGGGTAGCCAAGCTCTGCATTGCTATTCTGAAGGGTCTCAATGTTGGTTACAACAGGTTCAAGCCCTGGAACAGTTACTACACTGGCAAGTTTAGCTGTATAAATCTGTGCAAGGATTAATGCCATAAACAGCCACATTGCCATAGTCATTCATGACAAATTGCTGTGAAGCCTTTCCCCTTTGGTTCAATGAAAAAAGGAAAAACAAAGTGATGGTAGCGACAAAATCAATTTTCTTTTTCCTATTGAAAAACTTGACACCCTGCTACCAATCACCACCAACTGCTGCTACCAATCACAATCAGGATGTTCAGTGTTCACAAATTCAACAGAGTGCTCTGTCATGTTTAGTAGTTTTCGATTACTATACTGGAGCTGACATTGTGACGAACAAGGTGATCATCAAACCCCTGAGGCTTATATGATTTGATTTGATATAATCTAAGCTCTAAATGAATATAATCGACGATAACCTTGAGTTAGAGTTTAATCTTTCAAAAATTTTAAACAAAATATAGTCATGCCGAAGAAGCTTTCAATTTAGCTATAGGGGAAGGCCTACCTAGCAAGTTGAGTTCTTTACTTTTATGTGAATGACTATAATAGACTGCATAAAGGTGAAGAAGATGATCATATTTTCCATTGGGAAGAAAGAATTTACGGCATCTCAGGTTGAACGCTCAGTGTATCATAGCATTGAACAATATATCAGCAACCAAGAAACTGTTGAAGGATCTGGTATGCCTAAGAATGGAGAAGAAGAATATTTAACAGCAAGTACACAAGAAAGAGGGTTTATTATCTTCACCAAATGCACTACTCTATATGAACCCTTGCCAGACTCTTCAGTTTGATCCATTGTAAGCGCAGATCATGCCTGATATGAAAATCCTGTTGTTACTGCTACTGGACCAGACGCCATAGTACTCATGCTGTGTATGATGATGAAAGCCTACGACTCAAGAAGCGCTCAAAGCCACCAAGGCGAGCTTACTTTGACTTCAGGACTGTCATATATACCCTTCAAGGCCGATAATTTTTATTTTTTTTTTAAAGGCACTAGTTGTCCCGCAAGAGGAGACTTACAAAAGGTATTTCATGCCTGCCATGCATAAGCATAGCAGGCTACAAAAGGATAGAGGCCTGCTACGTCCAAAAGTTGAAGTGCAGAAAAACAGAGCATGACAGCATCCTTAATTAGTCATCAGTGATACAATGAAACGTACAGAGAAAACAAACACCAGAATTAACCAACTGACTATAACCCTTGCATAAACCTGAGACGTCTATGCACTCTCCCTCTGTTGGTTCTGAAAGTAAGCTCCGAAGTTTGAAACTTCTATCACCCCAGGCTTGGCCAATCCATCTGCTACAACTCAAGAAATTTCCTGGCCTGCTGGCAGTAGCATATAATTGTCTTATATTTTTTGAAAGATGTTATTTCGGAGCGGAGGATACTAAAGATTCACCTCTGGGAGAAGTACAAACTTGATTAAGGTCTGTTACTCACCATTTGAAAATAACAGACCTTAATCATCACAGCACCAGCCGCCAAGGACTTACAAACAAAAGAGATTTCTGATCTCACACAGCCTGCAATACCCTCCCCAGAAAAAACAACAGAGCCCACCCTGTACATTTCCAGAAAACAAAAACCAAAGCATATCCCGCCACCATCATAAATATCACGTGAGCAGGGTTGAAAACTGTACACATCATACCAAATCAACACTACCCCAGCAACCTAACAGAACTATGAGTAGCCACACAAAATAAGCCAACTCCAAAATGCCCAGATCCCCCAGGTGGCTGCACCAAAAAATAACCCTTGAGCCATAAATATCCACAAATCTGTAGTTGCCCTTCGAAAGAAAACCTATCAGCATCTCCTGCACATCACAGAGACCAGAGTCCATCACTCACACCACTAATCACAAGAGCAGAGCAGTCAATGTCACTAGAACCTCGTCATGGCCAAAAGCAGGGGACTTCATCCAAGAACCCCATCAAGAGAGCGCAAGTCATCGACACAGACCTTTCCAACCATCCAACACAGTCAAAGAACCTTTCAATCGTCACGACAGATCGCAAGATGCACAGGGCACAAACAAGACGCAGAACATAACAAGGACCCAAGCACAAGGGATTAATCATAGACATTTAGCAGTCAACGTACCTGCCGCTGCACCACTCCCTTACCCAGCCTATCAGTTAGTTGGTTAGTCCCTGTAGATGTGAATGTTGTCTTATTTCTTTACCTCCTTCTTCAACCTTTCAATATACAGAATCCACTTCCTAAGTCTCCAAGGAGCTTCGGATGGGTTGTTAGTCCATTTGACAACATTTTTTGAGTCACTTTCAATAATCAAGGAATGTGTGGCAACCCATTTAGATCCTTCAAAAGTTAAAAACGCCTCCCTAATTGCTTTGACTTCCGCCACACTAGCATCTTCCACTTCAATAGCTTTGGAAAAGACAATTTTGATGTTTCCTTCATCATCTCTCATGATGCCCCCTATCCCTACCTCCCCAGGCCAGCCTTGAGCTGCGCCATCCACATTGTATTTCATCTCCCCTTTGTGTGGATTGCTCCACTCCTCCACAATTCTGGGTTTCTTCCTTTTCTTAACCTCCGCGCCCTCAGCTGGATATCTATAAGTGTCTTAAGACCACGCCATACTCGATAGGCCACTTAGCTTGAGCCCAGGTGGTAACTCTAAGTTTGACAAGTTCCAAAACCTGATCAACATTGCAGGTGACTCCCGTGAAGACCGTATCATTTCTAAATAACCACACAGACCACAGATTTTGATCTCACCTTTTTCAGCAGAAACAGCATTCCAAGCATTAAACACTTGTCTTATTAGCGTTATCTCCATGTTCCTGTCAGGAAGTCACTTGAAAATTCATCCTTTCTGAACTTCAATTGAACGCATTTCTTCTCCCTCTGTACTAAGAATTCCATCTCAATTTCATTCAAGTAGATTGAATTTTACTTTGATCAAATTAAGTTTCCCTTGTTTTTCTTTACTGTATTAAATGCTTGCTAAGATACTAGTAATTAGTAGAAACAATATTTAAGTTCATGGAAAATGCTGGACTTCAATGATCTATATGTTCTGTTCTGCTTAGACAACAGTAGAGCAGTCTAAGTCAGTTCTTTCTGAAATGAGAATGTTGATATCACAATCTTGCCTAGTAGGTGGCTTTGTCATTACTCATCACTTAACTTTGTTCAATGAATTGTGGGGATTAAAGGACAAAAGCAGAATATTATATTTTAATAACAAACTTAACTATTTTTTCTACAGTCTGTAAGTAATAGGTTTTAGCTTCTATGCAATGACTCCAATGTTCAAACATGAGTCCATAATTGCAATGTGTTTGCAGGTGTTTCTGGAACCTTTCTAACATTCTTTGAGAACAGCTTATTAGTCTGGGTGTTGGCCCAGCTTCTAATTACAGACAACATCAGGATCCAGTTTGCAAAAATATAATGATTTCTTTCCCAATTGCAATGACTAACATATGCTATGAGTGCTAATGTCGAAATGCATCCTGTCAGTGAGAAAAGTGCCCAAAAACTGTCGGGGCTAAGACTGTTAATGTCCTCACTGATACCCACTTCTGTGCAGTCTGAGCTGCAATCATGCTGTTCTCTAGTTCTTGTAGCTTGCCGGTTTCGGATAAATTTAGTAGTGCTTTGGTTACACTGTGAAGCAGTGGAGATCCCTTCGGAAATGCCTGTCGAACAAACGGTTGAAAACACTGTCAAAATTCTGTTTTCATCCTAAAGTAAAGGAAGCAACTTGTTAGAGATTGGATTATGTTGATGTTACCTGGCCTACTTAGGCCGAACTCTCTTTTGAATGATGAAAAGAAGTTCATTAATTACTTGAGCTAGTCAGCTAATGACCCTGGAACTTGCAAGTAATTTTAAGCCTTTCACTCCAAGGATTAAAAGAATAATAAAAGAAGCCCAGAATTGGTCTGGACCAGAACAGAGGGGAAAAAGAAAACTCTAGCTGTTCAAGTTTTCTGTCAAGTCTCCCATTCTAACCTTCTACATTGTCCTCTTCAGACCAACCATTGGAAAACAAATAAATTGGCAACTATCTGATAATAAGGCTGTTTAGTTCTGCAGCTTGTTTAATTTGGGCTGGGAAAACATAACAACATAATGCTACCAGACACTGTTGAATTACCAAATATAAGAGAATCAGATAGATTGTGAGATTGTAGGTTGATTTGTTTGAGAGTTGCAATTTGCCAAATACTGAAGAGGAGATTGAAATGCAAAAGAAAGATAGTAGAAGAATTACAAATCCATATCCTCCCACTTTATATGCTGGGCCAGCCATGGTAAAGCTCTTGCAGTATCTTGCTAGAAATAACTTGGCCACAGGAGATTCGAGAAATATAGCTGCTACAGCTCCGTTTCCAAGGTCATCGGCAAGAGCTTCGGGGGATGTATAATTCTTCATGTTTCGGGGGTTGAAGTGCAAGACATCCACCAAATATCTCTTGACAAATGATGCCTGGGTGTGACCAATCACTGCATTGCTTTTTTGCAGGGACTCGATGCCACTCAAAGTGGGTTCAACGGCTTGAGTAGTGAGTATACTGGCAAGGTTAGCTGTATAAATCTGAGTAAGGACTAGTACCACAAATAGCCACACTGCCATAGTCATGCGCGACAAATTGCTGTGAAGCCTTTCGCCTTTATTGAGAACAAAAGAAAATCAAACAAACTGATGTTAGCCTGTCTGCATTTTTAATGAAATCTTAATTAACATCCTGGTTGAGAATAGATCATAGTACCATGATAGGAGAAGAGTGTGCTGATGGACAACCAGAGCAGGCTTGCGGCTTGATTTAATGCAGAGCCATTAAACTCCAAGCAGTGGTGTCGCTCTATTAGCCACACAACAAAACCATTGTAGATATTTATGATTACTATTAGAAACCACATGGCCTTTGTGAAAGGCCTCATGAATAACCAGGCTCTGTTGCTTGCTTTTAATTGAAGGGGAACAACCATTACCAGTCCTGCTTCAGTGAAGGGCTGAGTGAATTCTGCATACTTGTATCGGTTTGATATAATTGCTACATCACCAACTACTGCATCAAAGTTCTGCTTCCATTCATGAATGGCATTGGCCAGTGTTAGAATAGCAAAGCAACATCAACCACAATACTCAGTTATAGCTTCAACAGACTCTTTTGTTCATCAAGATATATCATTATCTACGGTTCAAAAGGTATAATTGCATTATAAGGAATGAAAAAGTAGGAGAAGTTTTACCTTCAAATCAATTTGCATCACCAGTTCATCATATGTGCCATTGAAAGGAATCAAATCATAAGGCAAAGGGAACAGCAACTGCTTCACAGTTTTGCTGAAGAGCTCAATCGCCAAGCCACTGATAGAAGTCTCATTTTTCACTTGGTCATATTGTATATCCACATAAGTTTTAAAAAAGGACGTAGTAGGAACACCAACTCTCAATGGTTTGGAATTTGTTGGCAAATTCCATCCTCTTGGAGTATTTGAAGACCCCCCTGGCCAAAACACTTGCCCTAAGTCCTTCATAGAAAGACTGTGGTTTGCATTGTCATCAATTTTTTCCGAGAAACCCATACTACCTGACCAAAATCCAAGTTCTCTATAACTTCTTCCTATGATATTTATTATCTGAAATATATTTGTAGGAGCCACCTTTTGATTGATGAGATGAACCTTTCCATTTAATCCGCGAAAGTGTCTATGTAAAATTTCTTCTAATAACAGTTCCCCCTCTTTCCCTTCACTCATTGCTTGAGCCAACATCCATAAGGCATCATATGCCTGCACTGCATAAACTCCAGGCTCTTGGTTACTCTCTTCAGGATGTTCTAAGCTGAACCTTTTACGAAACCTGAAGTGAAAATCTTGAAAATGCCAATTATAGGAGAAATAGCTTTTAACTCCTACAATTCCTTGCATGGTGGTGGCAATGGTGGAGGCGTTTACAGAATGAATAAGGTTTGTAAATTTAGTTGTAGTGATCCATACATATTCCTTTTCCATCATCTTCATCCTCTTTGCCCTTTTAAAGAGATGAACAGCCAATGACGAGGACAAATGAACTACAAAGACTCTACATTGCTCTCCTTTAAGTCTCTCAAGCTCTTTGGTGAGTGACGGAGAACCGACAGGAGGGAGACCAACATGATTAAGTTCTATACCTTTTTCTCTTAATGCATCAGAGAGATGTATGACTCCACTCAATGATGAACCAATGTCTTCGTATATCACAGTAACCTGATGCCACTCATACGACTGGACAATAGAAGCTATGGCTTGCATTTCTGCATGCTGGTTGGGTGAAGCTGCAAGTAGGAAGGGCCATTTATCTGTTGCCCATGTTGGAGTCATATCAGCAAAAGAAAGAACGGGGATGTGGTTTCGGCAACCAATCTCAGCAACTAATGACAGCTCCTCCCATGTTTGTGGTCCAAGAATGGCTTTTGCTCCTTGTGTCTTGATAAGATCCGTTGCTGCAATTTATCATAATGAAATGCATTGGAACATAGAAAGTTCTTTTTTCAGTTATCATTATTATTTTTCAATAACTAACTTTATATATATATATATATATGGGGTAATGGTCTAGCAGAAATACATAGCAATAATTGAAAGAAAATTAAAGCAATTTAATGATGTTATTTAATGATGTTATGTCTAACTTTCTAGTCTTCATAAAGCTCGTCCTACAAAAAGCAAAGATTCTTAAGAAACCTGAAGGAAGACCATACCAACAACAGCTGCCCGAATAGGTTTCTTCCGAGAGTTTCTTACAAGCAAAACCAGGCTTTGATTATTGTAGTCATTGAAAGCTTCCATCGCCATTTCCATGGCTACTCTCTCTTCCTTACCAATCCTGGAGCCATCGTCCACAATAGCACCTATGATACCCTTAACCTGGTGATCTTCCCCAATGTCAACACTTCCAGCTGCTGCTGTTTCCAGCAGTAGCATCAACCCCAAGGCCAATAAAGAGAAGGGAGAAAATGGGGTATCCATTTTTACAACAAATACAGCTGCTAATCCTTTCCTATTGTCCTATTTATACACAAAAATTTGCATGTGATATAACATTTTTCCAAGATCAGAGTCAGCAATAAGAACCCAAAGACTAATATTTAAATAGAATGCCATGTTAGCAATATTCCACAGAGCGTATTAAAGCCGGCTAGAATCGTCTCTACATGAAGGAAAACTGATGTTCAATGTGTAAATAATGTTTGCATAGATTAATTGGAAAACCAATTTAATAAGTCTTTTACTTCGTTAAGAAGGTACTAGAAATTGCTCATAATCTGTCGGAACTTCAATTGAATATCCATTTTCTGTCTACATCGAAGACTAACCACAACTACAATTTGTGGATGGAAATTACTATGAGAATTTCCATCTTAATTTCTTTCATCTTCTGCTTTTGACTACAACAATTGGTCAAGTAAGCACCCTCCAGTCAATCCTTGGGGTTGAACAGAAGGAAGGATCATTCTTTCCGAGTTAAATGCAGCGAAGATGATTTGATGTACTCTTTTGCTTATGGCGTCATAAGCTGGCCTTAAACTTTGGACTGGTCTATAAGTTTGGCGTTTTCGAGAAGAAAAGTTTGGTGATGATATTCTTGCCTTTCGAGCTCATGGAGCACGTTAAAAGGATATCACTAGAGTTTAAAAATATTTACATTAAAGATAAAATATCTAAACTTTGAAATTTTAATCCAAATTCATATAAATTTATTAATTTTTAAAATAAATAATAAAATCTAAAAATACAAACACCGTTTACAAAAAATATAAAAATATAAAAATACTTTTTTCTTTTTTTTCTTAAACAATGTGATCTATCGGTACATTCTCATTCGCAGGTCGATCACCCCATAACATGTGCTCCCTAGGCGAAGGGAGGATGTACCGATCTGGTGTTCTCCTGCCACCTCTTTTCTTGGGAAGCACCAAATTGATGCTCCCTCCCTTGAGGAACACTAGCTTGAATTTTTTTTATATAAAAAAATTATATAATAGTAATTTTTAAAATTAATAAGAGATAAAATTATTTTTTTTAATATTATCACGTCATTCCATTCAACCCCGATGCTTTGAGTGGTTTCATCTCGAAGAGTGCTTCACGAACATCATATGCATCAACTAAACGTCTTATAAAGTCATATGCTTCTTATGGAAGTCTAAGGAAGCCATTTTGGATTGGATATGATGGGATTTCATTACTTTCCTTAAGAGTATAAGTGCTTGAAAAAATCCACAACATGTAATTGCAATTACCTCTGATCATCACACCATTCCTCATTCGTAACTCTAAGTTGCAAAATTTTTAACTTGCAACGCCTTCTCATCACACAAAGGTGAAAATATTTGGTGTTATGATGGCCCAACTTCAACCAGTTTACCTTGGATTTCTGAAACCAAAACGTTTCCCCTTGCTTTAATACAGTTTCGTATTCCAGTCATTAGCTGTTCTCCAACTCTCTTAGATAATTGGAAGGTCACAATTTTGGTGCTTTTTCAACCCTACTCAATCTTGCTAGTAATCTTTTTTTCCTATAAAAGATATTGCCAAACACCTCTCTATTCCACTATCTTGCTTTCTCAGAAAAATTCATCAAAGCTACATGAATACTACTCAAAACATCCCATGCTTGCTTCATAAACTCCTCAAATCCATCATGTGACATCCATGCTGCTTGGAATTAAAAATTTTGTGTTCTATTTATATTACAATCCTCCCTCTTTGAAATTAATAATGGTTTATGATCCGAATTGAGCCTCGAAAGATGGTTAACTACTTCATCACTGAAATCTAGCCTCCAATACGTATTACAAACTGCTTTATCAAGCCTCTCGGAAACCATACCTCTTCTCTAAGTAAATTTAAGTCCCTTGAACCCAAGATCCATTAATTCGAAATCATTTACAAACTTTTGAAAGTGAGAACAAGGTTGACTACCTCTTATAAACCCTCTAAAATTTTCATGCGAAAATAAGAAAGAGTTGAAGTCACCTATTACCAACCATGGTTTTGTAACAGACCTAGCAAATCTTGCAAGCTCCTCCCACAAGGTAGTTCTAATAGATGGATTCGGATGACCATAAACTGTAGATAAGTTCCAAAGATTTCCCACTGGATGCTCTATTGTGATATGAATATATTGTGAGTGATTCGCAATCACCTCTATATTAACAATTTCCTGCCAAAGTATCCATATGCTCCTTGAAAAACCAAATGATTCAACTCTATGTGATCTTTCAAAGCCTGTAGATTTAATTACCTTTTCTGCATGAAACCCACTAATCTTTGGCTCTATTATAATAACCATGGAACAACGATATTGATTCACAAAGTCTCTAATCAACTTGACAAAATGGTTGTCACTAGCACCTTGGCAATTCCACACCATGAAATTAAAATTCATAATAATAAAATATATAAAGATGACGGACCTCAAAAAGTTTCTCCATCATATCTTCTTCCAAAATGGTAAAGACTTTTCTGGATCATTTGCCACAGTAAGTTGATGCACTACCTCTACCATAGCCACATTTAAGACAACACTCAACCCATTGTCTTCTAATAAGCTTGTCACTGCATTAGTTTGTACTGTGGTAATTGCATTCTTGGCTCTACCCTTTTTTTAATCAACAAGCTCTGCAATCTATTTAATGGTTTGTTATCAAGAGGTCTACCATTCTTCTCTTGAAGAAAAACCCTAGCTTCTTTTTTTGCATAAGTCTTTAAATTCTATGCACTTGCGAGTTGTTTTGACTAGTACCCGCATCCATCTTTCTGATGACCATGGTTGCGACAGTATGTTTGATGGGATTAAGGATGGTTCGTTGTGGCAATTTATCACCTTCCTTAAATGAAACCTGTTTTACTGCATCATTATTCTTTATTGATGGGGAAAAGTCTCAATTGTTAAGCATTGTGACCTTAGAACTAGTTTCTTTCTTCGTTGTGCTATCATCTAACACCCTCACCACTGTATCATTGATCACGGGGATCAGAACATTGCTGGTAATAACACCACTAACTAGTCCTACAATATCATTACTCTACTGATAAGCTATGTTCATCATTTTACTCAACAAACCATCATTAACTTTTTCAGCAACTCCCAACTGCGAGGCCCTTCCTTTCCCCACTATGTGATTCCTAGGAGTCACATACACTTCATCAACATCACCCAAAATATCAAATCTTAACCCTTGAGTATTTGGTCTTCCACCATTTTTGTCACATGACTGATTTTGTCAAACTGCATTATTCTTAGCTCTTCTTCTTGATACTAACATCTAAGGACTGAATGGGGAAGGCTTTGACTGTGAAGTGTCTCCATCCTTCAGAATGTGGCAAGTAAAAGGTTGTTCAATTTTCTGTCTTAGGCAACTCTCTTTCACATGACTGTTAATACCACAGTTGAAACAAAACCTGGGTAAGCCCTCATATTCTACTCTTTGCAAACATCCATTAAGGAAAAATCTAGCACATAAAGGTTTCGATAGATCCGGCTCAACAGCAATACAAGCAAATATTTCCCTTTTTGGAACATCCATGTTGTAATCTATCTTAATCGATTTGCCAAAGATAGATGCAATCCTCCTCAATACAGATTTATGATAGAAATGTAAAGTCATCTCAAAAAATCTGATCCATGCTGCAACTGTAGACAGGTTATGAAATTCTCTGTAATAAGAAGGAGACCATGGTTTCACTAACAAATATTACCCCTGCACCATCCACGGTCCTTCCAACAATGCTTGAGATAATCCTCTTCTACAGAGAATTTAATCAAATAATTTTCATCATCAAGATCGACAACTTTGTAACATCCCTTAAGAGACCATAACGAAATAATGCTATCACAAAGCACTTTGTTAACATATGGATCGTGCTAAAAGACGAACTACAACCGATTTACTCCATTTTCTATCAAGTTCCTTTTGTTTGTGCTTTGAAATATCAAAAGAGGGCTCGCCCTTAAAAGACCTATATGACTAATTCTCATCACAATCCCCTTCAATCTACAACAGAATTGTGTATGACAAAGTTAAATACATAGAAAAGAAAGAGAAATTACCTTAACTTTTTTATTCCGAACTCTAATTTGTCTCATACTTATATTATTATTATTATTCTCATAAATATTATATTTGTCTTGTTGATTACTTCAAAGTCCAAATTTTATGCCATCTCAAATTTTAAATTATAAAAAAAAAACTCTGCAAACAATCCCAGTGATTTCAACTTTTCTCAACAATACTTTGTAGTTTCTTTTTTCTCAAATAGTATTTTACAAATATCTTTTTTTTTTCAATTAGAACCCTGTAAATAATTTTTATTCCAAAAAAAGATTAAAATGTTAATTTTACTCAAAAAAATTAAAACAATATCCCTAAATGTGAAAAAATGAACTAACTTTGAATTAAAGTATTTTGATAATTTTACTAGATACAATTAACAACTTAACCTCCTATGAGAACAAAA
This sequence comes from Theobroma umbraticum, assembly GCF_002168275.2. NCBI lineage: Eukaryota > Viridiplantae > Streptophyta > Magnoliopsida > Malvales > Malvaceae > Theobroma > Theobroma umbraticum. The sequence goes on along the minus strand of NW_018397262.1, from coordinate 5,056,189 downwards.
TTTATCCACAAGTTACTAATTAAAAAAATATATATCCACAGGGTACTAATTGGGAAAAAAGTTTTAAGATGACATGTGAAAAAAAGTTAAAATTACAAGAAATGAAGTGAAATTTACCTAAAAAAACAAAGAATTGTATGAGTAGGTTTACAAATCAGACATATATATATATATATATATACACACACACACATATGTATATATATATCTTTTATACATAAAAGTGTGAACTCCAAAAGTGTTAAAAATGATTTATCTAAATACTCCTAGTTAGATTATCAATTTTATTATTGATTAATCAATTACAATTAATTTAATTATTTTCTTTATTAAACTCCTATTGAAATTGAAACACAATATTACAGCAATATTAAAGGTAGTGCCCAAATAGTTGCAAAGCAAAAGAATACAGATATCTACCATGGTAGAAGAAAAGGAAAAAAAACACATAGATATGTACACTCCAAGAAGACTTGCTTGAATATGCCATGATACCCTTTGATGATCTTAGTTTACCCTCTTCTCTTTTTTACTTAATCCGGAATATAATATAGTCTAAGTTGCAACTATCATTGCTTCAAGCAGCTTAATCTCTTGCCTTGAAGTAAAGATTTGGTGCTTGGAAAGCACCTATCAATATTCTTTTTGGGGAATTTAGGTTCTTGTGTATCCCCTAGCTTCATGCAATAAGCCCCTCAGATTGATGTGACCCCTCCCCTATCCCTAACTAATCCCATAATTCCAACAAAAACAAAGATAAAATTTAGATTATACATTCAAATAGTAAAAAAAGAAAGATCAATTAGTTTATAAAAATTGAGATCTTGTATTTTTCGAAATTGATAATATCAATTCAATCATTTATAGCCTTAAAATTTTTCTATTATCTATATTAATATGTAACTAACAAAAATTTTTTAATATCGTTAATGATTGAACTTATATTATTAATTTTTTTTAAAAAATAAAAATTTAATTTTTTATAAATTATTGTATGGGGATTAATTTCACTATTTTAACAAAATATATAAACCAATTGTATAATTTGATCAAAGAGAAAATAAGTAATCAAACATATAATCAATTATAAGGATTAGCATTTGAAACTTCAACTTTGAAGGTTTGGGCTTTCAAGTTGCAGTCACGAAGCTATTGATATTATTTATTTTCTTAGTACCCAAATGGATTTGACCCTTAATTAATATTTAGTCGTATGATAATATCCATGCAAGTTCATGTTCGCACGACATAGAAGAAAAAGTATGTAAGTACAAACAAAAATACGTTAATAAAATACATTATTATATATACTAAGTTATAGAATTGGTTGAATAAGTTTATTGTAGGATATAAATCATGATTAATCAAGAAATTTTGCCTTGGTTTTTTTTTTTTTTGTTTTCTGAATATGAAATTCAATATTAAAAGATTAACTTGTAGAAATGGACATATGTTAAGATGAGCTATTAATTGATAAACCTTTTGGGCAAGTAGCATTGGCTTGAAAACTTCACTACAGTTGACCAAAGGAGGTGAAACTTAATTTCTGCAGGCTTTCCTCATCCACCATTTCCTTCAATTTATCACAAAGAAAAATGAGGAACATTGCAAAAGCTCTATGCTTTCTTGTGGCTCTTTCGTTCGTAATCATCCCTGTTAAAGCTCGTTCTGTTCCACAAAGCTCGGCTCAATTGGTTTCAGATGGAATTGATGATGATGATCCTGTTCAGGCCAGCCATTCCTCCGGGTTGTTTCTCAAGGAAATGGAGTCTTCTGAGGAGTACTGTGAGCAGATGTATGGCTTCTTGCCTTGTTCAAATAGTATTTACGGGCATCTCTTCCTGATATTGGTGTACGAGTATCTACTGTTCCATGGAGAATCCTATTTGGCTTCAGGCGGTGAGCTGATGTTTAAGATTCTTGGGCCTGGTTTCTTCGGTGCAAGTGCATTTCAAGTCCTTAGTGCCCTCCCTGAGTCCTTGATACTCCTTGGTACGCTGCTTTCTTCCACATTCTTGATCTATTTGTCATGGTAACGTAATTTCTGCTAGAGTTGGTCATTTCATCTCAACTGACAATACAACTTCTGGTTTAAGTTCAATATAAATACAAGAACATCAGACATGTTCAAGCAATGCCAAAACCAAAACTCCTATACAAAGAGACATTTCGATGATTAAAAGTGCAGTCTCTTTCTTTTGTTTTGGTACATATGAACGTTGATTGAGCAATGGAATACTGTAGCAAATTGTGATCAGATTCATATATTTTCCACCAAAATTATTGTTGGTAGTTAGACTAGTTGGCCAGGTCAAAGGAGAGTACTTATGGTAAACGCAACCAAGAATAGGTAATGAAAGAAGAGTATTAATCACGAACAAAGACTTGGGATTAACACGCAAATTACCAATAGGCTATTACCAAAACTACCACATACTTACATAATTATGTTGATCTTCAAACTAATTAAAAATATCATATTCTTAATTGCTTTCCTATCTAGCTGTGGCTGCAGTCTACCGTGCACGCAAGCAACTATCTTATTGTTGCAATGCAAGGTAGCGAGCTAGCTAGCTTATGGAGTAAGTAAATTATCCAGAAATATTAATTTAGATAGCTAAAAGTAAACTAATCTGTACGGAAACTAATCACATTTTCCATTAACCATATCAGCTTCTGGACTCATGAACACCAAGGAAGTTGCTCAGGAGTATGCTTACACTGGAGTTGGCTTGTTAGCTGGCTCTTCAATTTTGCTTCTATCAATCATTTGGGGAACTTGTTTGATTGTTGGCGGTCAAGAACTTTCCAATGGAGCAGAGTATTCCATCCTCTCTTCCGATTCGAACTCTAGAATTTTATCATGGAACAGACTGCTACACTCTCTGACTGGTATAAGCTCAATCTACCGCTTTTTTCTATGTTATTTTGGTCGTGGACTTAGAATTTAGGAATCCATTTCAATAAATAAATAAATAGGGAGCTATAGAACAACGTTTACAGACATTGATGTCTCTTGTTAACGAACTGAATTTTATTGGTTATATGCAGGTTTTGGAATTATCACTGATCAGGAGACTAGCTACACTGCCAGGATCATGGTTTTCTCTGTGATACCCTTTTTTATCATTCAACTCTTGAATATGATTCCTACATCTTCTGCAAAGCAAGCAGTGATCTTGATTGCTCTTGCCATTTCAGTTATATTCTTACTCCTGTACTTCTTCTATCAGGTATGGGATTCCCCAATTCTATATTACAATAAAAAGAAGGAAAAATAATTCTCTTCTGCCCTCTAATTAATCTCCTCAGAGAAAATTAGAAGTTCAAGTTGGCAGGAGGTGCATAAAGGGTGAAAAGAGGGTTACCACCCATTTTACTTTAGTAACTCAAGTTGGGGAAGTGTTTCTAAGCATGCTCTGTTCTTTTTATTGACTGGAGTTTGCCCTCTTGAACAATGTTGCAGATTTTTCAGCCATGGATTCAAAAGAGGAGATTGGAATTTGTGAAACATGAACATTTAGTGTTAAAAATTCTTCAACATGTGCAAAAACATGCCATAGGAAGGATCCTAACTCATGATGGGTCACCAAATGTTTATGTTATTAGGAGGTGAGCTGTAATCAAATTGAGATGTCCTATTTAAGCTATTGTAAATGCTTTTAAAAGGGACGATGAACATTGCACATTGCAGGCTATTCGAGGAAATAGACCAAGATGGTGATGACTACATATCATCTTCAGAACTTAAAGAACTACTTCTGGAAGTCAAGTTCACAAGATCACATATCAATAAGGAGAAAGCAATAGAAGAAGTGATGAAAGAATTTGACCTTGATGGTGACCAAAAAATAACTAAAGATGAATTCGTCAATGGGTTCACGAAATGGTTGGATGAAGCAAAGAAAGCAATGGACAAGCGATATTACTCTCAAAAATCATTGAGAGATATCTATAGGGTAAAGAGGAGCCAAGCCAAATTCAGCCAATGATTTTGCTTAAGTTATGTATGTTTATAGGCCTAGGTTCTAACAGTACAAGTATGGGTGTTGCCTGTCCCTTGAATGCTTGTGCAGGTATTTCAACCTTGGATAGAGAATAAAAGAAAAGAACGAGAAATGAAGAAAAATTTAATGTCAGAAATGTTAACTTATTCCAAAGAAAATCGTATAGGAAGCCTTCTCACAGAAGATGGCAAACCCAATACATCTGCAATTAGAAGGTAACAAGGCCATTTCTGTAACGATTTCTTCCTCTTATAGCAACTGAGTTTTGCAGACATTGTTCAAGTCTCCTTCTCCACTTGCATTGATAGCTCAGTTGCTTATAAATTTGCTCTCATCCATGACAATAATTTAGTCGTAGTCTAGGGCCTCGAATCTTTGCAGGATCTGAGACTTGCAGGTAAAGTAAGATGTTTATGGGAATTTGATTAACCTCAGAGTGGTGCTTATGTATCTGTGCAGTAAGCCCAAGCTTGCATAGTCTGGTGTTGTTTATATTCTCATAATACAACTAGTACTGTTTTAGAAACTGAGTTTAGTAGTTTGCTTTCAGTCCATGGTACTAATCATTCCAAGCATAAATACTATGTAATAGGTTATTCGAGAAAATTGATAGTGATGGAGATAATTGCATATCGCAACATGAACTGAAGGAACTAATCTCGGATTTCAAGTTTGGTCAAGTTCCTTTAGACGCAAATGAGGTTGTTGCAAAGGTAATTGAAGAACTTGACACAAGTGGAGATCGGCGAATAGATCAACAAGAGTTCGTCAATGGAATTTCAAAATGGCTTAAAACATCAGAAAAAGAAGCTTCTCCGTCATCATTTGAGTCTCAAGATGATATCTACCTAGTGAGTTGCTACCAAATTCATACCATTAACCGTGTCATGTACTAACACTTCTTTCATCCTACATTTTGTAAGAAATATCTGAGGATAACTTTGTACTTATGTAGAAAACTTGGGAAGAAACAGATAAATTGGTGGATGAAGAGAGTAGCAATGGAGTTGTTGATGCATCAACATGGACATGGATTAAGGCCGTAATGTATATGGTGATTGGAGTTATTACGTTGGCAGTTCTAGCGGAGCCTTTGATATATAGCGTTCAAAGTTTTTCAGAGGCTGCAGGCATATCGTCATTCTTTACCGCATTCATTTTGGTCCCATTGGCAACCAATGCTCGGACAGCAAGTTCAGCAATCAGTGCTGCTAGACGCAAGAAGCCAAGAACTACTTCCCTGACATTTTCTGAGGTTTGTTTTTTCCCTTATCAAGACCACTGTTGTATTGCCCAAATATTATATTTCTTAACACATAAAGTCCATGGAAAAATGCAGATTTATGGAGGAGTGTTCATGAACAATACTCTTGGCTTTTCTGTGCTGATAGCCTTGGTCTGTGCAAGAGGACTGACATGGGAATTTTCTGGTGAAGTGCTAGTTGTGCTGTTTGTATGTGGAGTGATGGGTCTCATTGCAAGCTTTCGTTCAACCTTTCCTGTATGGATGTCATTCCTATCATTTCTTTTGTATCCATTGTCCTTGCTTCTAGTTTATCTCCTTATCGATGTTTTAGATTATGTTTAAAAGAAAGTACTTAAAATGATTTGGAATTTTAAAGCAAATTAATTTAATCATATTATGTTGAAGAATTTGATGTCAATAGGGTAGAATTAATTTTGAATTAAGTGTTTTTCTTTCTTTCTTTCTTTTTTTTGAAATAAGAATACTTTTTTAAAAAATAAAGAGTCATAATTAGAAAATGTACAGCAAAATTTGATACATGGAAAACAACATAAATTCAAGACCATATATCTCCAACATGATATAGCATAAATATCATCTTCAAACACTCAGTTTGCATATCCAATTTGCCAATTACCAGCAGTCTCACGAATGAAACGAGGGGTTTTCATTGTTGGGACACAAGATTGGAAAATCAAAAATATTAAAAATATATTTTAATATCAAATTAATAACAAATTGATGTCTTTTTTTTGCATATTTTTATTAATTATAAAACATCGACGATGAATTAAGTTTTAATAATTTTTACTTTTCTTTAAATAAATAAATTTGTTGTATATAAAAACCTTACAAAATTTTTGGGTTTTAAAAATTATTTGCTAAGATTGAGGTCAGGTCACTCACCAAAAGAAAAGAATGAGATCAATTTCTTTGGTCCATCTCGCATGCATTAGATATTTACTCTCTGTAATGATTTACTTTGTAGTAGTTGGAGAGATAAGGAAATGTCACTGACCACCACTTCCACCATTTCCTTCTAATAAAGGCTAATTGAAGGCCACAAAGTGGACATGTAGCTGCAATGAAAATCATAATAGACTCTCTCCCCCACATTCCACACCTAACCCAATTTATCTAAGACTTCCATTTTTCATTTTTTTGAGGGGTGTTTTTAGTTTGAAATTTGCATCACTTTTTCTGTTTTAACTCAAAACTTGTATATAGAGAGGAGTGTGAAACCTTACCAACCCGTCAATGTGACATTGCATGTGATTAATGTTTAGTACTTATTTGGTTTGATTGTTTTTCAGTTTATCTATTTTTTAAAAATAAAAGTCAAGCTAAACATAAATTTTGAAAAACTCTTAAAAAGAAGTAACTTTTTTTAAAAAATAAAATTTTTTTTAAAAAAAGAGTTTTAGGAAAAGCTCGCATGAGGAGCTATTTCTTCTCTTTTTAAAAAATATAAAAGAATTTTTATTTTTGTTTCAAAAATATCTTCATCTGATAAAAATAATTACAATATTACCTTCTCAAAAAAAAATACCCTTTACAATAATTTTAACCAAAATTGTAACTTACAAAAAAAATTTATCAAACAACTTTAACTTAATTTTAAAAGTTATTATTTTTTATAAGAACTTCATAATAACTTTTAAGTTAAAAAAAACCCAGACCAAACAAGCTCTCAACATCATATTGGGAAACTTGTCCAAGCCACCATCTAAACCTTTTGGTGGTCCAGCAAAGTTGGGTGAGAAATCATACCATTTTGCTATATATTTATCATCGTTCCACTATATAGAGTGAGAAAATGCAATGGAGTCGCAATTGAAAGCAAAATGTTGGATGAGGTTATTTGTCATGATTTTGAAGGAATCATGAATCTAACATTGATTTTTGTATTAGAGTGAAATGGGTTTTTAAGGGTCCATTTGTTTTGATATCAAATATTTTTCAAAAAATATTTTAAGAACTTACACTTGTTTGGAATACGAAAAATTTATTTCAAATGTAAAACGTTTTACGAGTCAATAGAAAAAATACCCCTTGACGACTTAAAATGTCTTACGCCCTTAAGAGGCATAAGACATTATCCAAATAATAGAAAAACTACTCTTATTCTAAACTTAGCATAATATTTTGATGAATATTAATATTTAATTCAAAATATTAAAAAATAAAAATATTTAATTTTAAAAAATAAATTAAAATATTAATATTTAATTTATTCAATACTATTAAAATTAAAAAAGTATTTTTAATGAAATCATTCAATGCAATTAATATTTTTATTTATAAATTGAATAGATCTTACTAATAATTATAACAAAAAATATTTAAATAATTGTCATTCAATGAATACATATTTATAAACATAAGTTTTAGATGTTTTGCACAAATGAGGAATATTGATATTTCTATAGTATTATAGTAAAAAAATCATAAGATGGAATTTTTTTTAAATATTAAAGCTTACTTTCATTATTATACATGGTTAAATACTTTGGAAAATATCATTATTGATTTTTCTCATTTTCATCTCTATTCTTAATTTTAATGTGAAAATCAAATGATAGTTTTGTAATTGACTCTTACTTATCATTTTAACACCCAAATAACTCCACTAGTGATGATAAAAAATATCTTTTATAAAATGATTCAAATAATGAAAAATGTTTTCGATAATTTGTTCAAACTACAAAAAATATTAAATTTTTTTTATAAAATATTTTACACAGAAGAATTTTACCTTACCAATTTTTGTTTATCTATAGATGCGTTCTTAATTGGACAATAAAAGAGAGAGTTTTTTTTGCTTAAGGTAAACATCAACAATAAAGTTAAAATGGTGGCATGTGATAAGGACTATCATCTCTTAATTTTTTTTATATATCATGAAGAAAATTAAAACAGCATACATCATTCTAGGCCAAGCTATGCCTAAATAGTTTGCAAATAAACATGTAGCAATACTATCAAGAGTGTTCGTCCCAAAAACAACACTAAAAGGGGGTGAATAGTACTTAAAAATATTTTTTAAGGGTAGCTCTAGAAATTAGATAAGAGGCTACGATACTCATAACTGACTGCACAAGAGAAATCCTCCTTGCCATTGACATATGTTTATTGCCCTAATTATCTAGTCTTTGCTTAATCTTGCTTATTAGCTTTGAATAAGTAAACCTAGTTATTCTCTCATGAATCAGCATTCCAAGATATTTTCCAAATACTTAGTCAAGAGGGATTTTTGTTTTCTTACTCTAAATTTGTGCATATTATGGACAATATTGGAAGAAATTAGCATTTTAGAGTTTTCAAGGTTAACTTTTTGTCCTGAAGCCAAGCAAAATTTTTCAAGTATTTTCATCATAACCTTTACCTAATTAGTATTGGTAGTTCTAAAAAGCATGATATCATCAGCAAAACATACATGAGATAAGGCCCACTCTTAATGAAATAAAGTAGTTTCCAATTACCTAAACTTACTTCTTCCTTAATCAAATGTGAGAGTTTTTCAAGGCACAAATGATATGGAGATAGAGGGTCACATTACTGTGTATCTTGTAAAGGAACAAACGTATATGTAGGACTCTCATTTCAAATAATTGAGAAAATAGGTATGCAGTATATCCCTATGTGAATTAAAATTAAAACAGATTCATTAAGTTTAAGCTCTAATTCTGACTACATATGGCATATAGGTATATCATTATTCTATACACAAATCATTTAATATGATTATATGTTATCTCAATTTTAGTCTATATTAAACTTTCATTCCCAAGTTTATTTAGATTCTTAAATCAATTTAATTAGTGATCAGGTAATTAACAGCTTTAAGAATAAATTGAAATAAAAAATTCAAATCCCATTAAAAATAAACAAGAAAAAGATTAAAAATTTAGATTACATATGAGTTCAATTGCAATCCTAGAAAACTAAAGTTAGATACTTATAATTACAAAGACAAATAACATTATATAAATTTCAACCATTGAGAGTAACAAGAAAAATTAAAGCTAAGTAAAAAAACAAAACGATTAATTGCAGCCTTGTTTTCTGAGTTTCTGTATCAATTTTCAGCTCCTTGAATCTCTAAAGATTGTCTCTTCTTGATTCCTCCTAAAAAATCCTATTTATACTAACAATATTAACCTTAAATTACCTAAGTTAACCTACTTATTCTAAGTTTTCAGCTTAAAAGTGTAATGAGGCCCAAACATCAAATGTCATCTTTAAAATTGCCATTTTCGCAGCAATACCTCTAGTCATCTTTCGACATGATTTTCTTTATTTTCGATGTAGAACTGGGCAAAATGATCATATTAAAATTGTAGCATTATCACTTAGCTTTCCAATGGCACAAGAATCACATCATTTGGACATCTGAAATGTGAGTTATGGTCAAAAAAATAAAATATATGCAAGTAGAATTCTAAGACCTTCAAATACCATAATTTTCAAAATTAAACCTAATTCTCTTAAATCCTGCATAAGCATAAAAACTAATAAATAATAGTCAAATTAAAATATATAAATATAAACTTAAAATGACTCACTAAAAATAAACTAATTATAAAAATAACTAAATTATAATTAAAAATTAAAAACTTAGCTAATATTTAATAACAAAATTGAACTAAAATGCTTTTATAAAATAGAATTATCAAGTGTGCGCATCATACACATGATTAAAGTAATCCAAGAACTAGGCAGACCAATCTCTTCCAACACCTGCTGCAAAAAGCTCCATTTCACACGATGCTTTTTCTATGTCTATTTTGATCGCCAATATTCCATTTTTTCTTCTCATAGTTCTCATTGTATGAATGGCCTTTTGAACAATTATAATGTTATCCGTAGCTTCTCTTCCTAGTATGACTGTCCAACAATTTTATCTAAAGCAATCTACTAGTGTTTTGCTAATCAACTTCAGTAGTACTGAACACAAACTGATAGGGCAAAACTGTGTTAACATCTCCGGTCCTCCTATCTCAAGGATAAGTGTGATTAGAGTGTGGTTTAACTCATTTGGAAAGGTACCTGAACTAAATGCCTTTTGTACAAGCTTCACCAAATCTCCCCCAATATTCGGCCGATTCTTCTGAAAGAAACCTGTAGGAAAACCATGGCAGCTTGGGCTCTTATTGGGGTTCACATCGAATAAGGCATTCTTCACTTCTTGAAGAGTGATAGGCTTTGAAAGTTCTTCCTTTACGTTAACATGCAACCACCAATCCAAGTTTTCAGGTAACTGGGTCGAGGTGTCATCATCAGTATATAAATTCCAATAATAGTGAATTGCCATCCTCTTCAGTTCTTCTTGGTCGTAGCACCAGGAGCCATCATCTCTCTTCACAAGTCACAATTTTCTTTCTCCTCTGCCTCCCCTTCACTATGGCATGATAGAATTTTGAAATGCTATCTCCGAATTTAATCCAATCAACTTTAGATTTTTACTGCCACATTAATTCCTCTTGATACAGCAGAAGGTTAAATTCTTCTAAATTCTACGCTTTGATACATTCAACATCAGAAATTTAATAAAATAAGATTCTTCTAAAATAATCATCAAAGCGGAGAATTTCAAAATCAGAATTTTATATGAGGACAATTACAAGATAATCATCAAAATGTAAAATTTTAAAATTAAAATTTTATATGAGAGATGATTAAAAAAATAAAAAAATTTATATATATAATAATAATAAATTAAAAATTGAGAGATAACAAATCAGAAAGATATTTTAGAAGGTATGTCACTTCTCAATTTTTAATTTTTTATTATTATATATAAATTTTATGTAATTTTTTAATCATCTCCCGTATAAACTTATGATTTCAAAATTCGCACTGTCTATATTATCCACGTAATTGTCCTCATCCACATAACGGAAGCCTTAGTTAAGCAGTGGAAATGCCGAAAGTTCATGCAGGTCAAAGCCGTAGGCCCCCCACTTAACCTGTCTCCGCGTGTCCCACAACCGACGGTAACCCCACGTCATGGCTCATTAAATAAATCTGAACCCCAGAAATAAAGGACAGCAAAAGATACAAGTGGAATTCAATGTTGATCCTGCCGACCTGTTCATCTCTGTCTTTCTTCTTTTGTCAAACTTTACGTATTACTTTACCCCTAACTTTGCACATATTTCCCTAAATGGCAATGACAAAAGTGGCCATAATAATTTATATAATTAAATTATTTGTATGAAGCTTTATAATGATCATAATTTATAAAACCCATCTCTAATGTGAGGACATGTTAATTTATACAATATTTTTTTTATTTTTAAGTTTTGTTTATGAGATTAGAATTAATTTTTAAATTTCTATTAACTTTATCTTTTATAAAAAAAATTATGTTTGATTAAACATGTTCAATAGTAAAATTTATTAAAATTCAATTAATCAAATATCAATCATCAAGTAGTCGTATTTTATCAACTATTTATTAATAATTACTAATAAATAATCATCGATAAAATAGATTCCGTCAATGATATTTTACACACATATACATTTATGATGAATAGGGAAAAAAAATTAGAGTGGACCATTAGTTAGCATGTGACTAACAACATTTTACTGCCAATTTCTAAGCATTTTACAAGCAAAAGTAATTTTTGGTTTTTTTGTTTTTTGTTCTTTCAATGGGTACTTGAATTTGGAAATTATCAAATTGAATGATGTATTTTTTTGTCACTTATTTTGACTAAACAAGAAGTGGGAAATTAACACAAAAAGAGATTATTCTATTGCAAATTTGATGTTCTCATCCAAAGAATATATTAGAGGCAGAATTCAATGATGAGAATTGAGAATGAATTTTCCCCTTGTTCCCCTACAGGAAAAATAAATCCAAATAAAGTTTAAATTGTACGAAGAGACAAGAAAAATCCTTATGATTGTAAGTTGTTGAACATTCACTAAAAAACAAGATTTAATTGTGTCACCTCATCGTATTTTTTTTATAATTAAAAAAGAGGAGATTCCAATCATACTCATCATCATACTTTTTTATCACTAAATGATCAGCAAAGTAATCATTCTAAATGTCCTTTCTTTTATTCTTCTGTTCCTATTGCGGTTTCTTAAGTTTATATCACAAGCTTTGCTTTACTTTGTTTAATTATTTCCTATTGCAACTTTAGTTCTAAGGTGGCCAACTTTATCCACCAATATCTCCCCCCACTATACACTAGGTTAATTACCATGTGCTCAAATTAATTAGATATTTCTTCCTGGGTTACCATGTTCAAATGTTAATAATTTGATACAATACTCAAAAAACACCTCTAAATTTTTTTATTTCATTTAATCAAGTTTTTATATTTTTATTTTTGATTAAATAAAATCTTATAACTAATAATTGACTAATTATTATTTGTTAAAATATAAATTGTCATATTATATCTATATGATACTGACATGATATAACACTGATGTGAAAAGTAAAAATATTTTACGATCATATTATCATATCCAATTAATATTGCATGTTATCATCAATTTAGCATGTCACATCATTATCAATTATAATATATTAATATGTTACGTTAGTATCACATAACATAAAATAACAAATGATATTTTGATAAAGTCAATTATTTATCATAAAGACTTATTTGATTCAAAATAAAAGTATAAAATTTTATTTTGTTCAAAAATAAAAATATAAAGGCTTGATTGAACATAATAAAAATATAAAGACTTGATTGAACGCAATAAAAATATAAAAACTTATTTAAATTTTTTTAAATAATTTAAAAACCTTTTAAAATATTATTCTTAACAATTTTATAAACTCAAATGGAGAATTCCAATTAAAACATTACTTTTACAAAAAGTTTTATTTCAATGCATGGTAACTCAAACAAAAATCAATCAAATTGGAATAAATGTTATTTGTACATAATATGATTTGAATACAATATCTACAGATTTTGAGATTTTGTAACGATTAAGACCATATCTAGTCTAATTTGAGATTGTAATTCTAAATTTAGAAGATTAATTTATTTTAAATCCATTTTTTCCATATTTTCCAACAAAAAAAATACATTTCATTCTCTAACACAAAGATGAAAAAAAAATTGAAGAAGGGGATTTAATTGGTTACATGTCAAGTGGCCTAAAATCATTCATTAACATAATGAAGAATTTATATTCTATCCTAAGTAATATATATATATTTTTAAAGGCATGAAAGGACTTAAAGTTCATGTCATCTCTAGTACTTAGAGTTGTAGATTACCTAATGGTTATGTTGATTAGCCATTTGAATACTAATAAAGAGAAATTAATGACTAGCACAATATTTTGTTGGTTTCACATTAAAAGCCTCACTAGTCACCCCTTTTTTTAACACATTACAATAATGGTATCTAGCTGCCCAATCGTATCTTCTTTATATCAAATATTTTAAATTTAATTTCATATATAATTTTCAAATATTTTTCATGAAAAAATATTGTAGCACTCCTCCATGGCCCATGGCTCCACCACGCACACCTCATTGGCTCTGTCGCTCTCCATGGTTTGGATCACGACCTCTGCGTAGCCAATTGGATAAGATGGAGATTTTCTTACGCTTTTTCAATTTTTAAATTGACTAATTAGCGACATGTTTGGTACGGAGGAAAACTTTATTCCCTTATTTGGTTAACATATTATTCAAAGAATAATTATTTTCTTCAAATAGCTAACTTTCAAAATCTTCTTAAAACAAAGCTTTAACTAATCTCAGTCTCTAAATTTGATAAGACTAATGTGCCTTTTATTAAAAATTTTAAAATTATTAAAATCTTAATATTTTAATCATAATAATGTTTAAATTATAAATAAATAATAATATTTTAAAATATTAATGTTTAACTTATTATATTATTAATATTTTAAATTTTTAATTAAAATATAAATTAAAAATGAAAATAGATTAAAAAATTAAAAAAATTATACTAATATTTTAATAAATAAATTTCTAAATTTTCAATTTTTAAAAAAATAAATCTTACTATAATAAAACATTTTAATTGCTAATTATATATTATAAAAATTAATATTTTAAATTTGAAACTTTATTAAAATTGTTAATATTTTAATGGTAATATTATTTAAATTGCAAGAAAAATATTAATATTTTAATTTTTAATGATTAGATTATAAATAAAATATTAATTTTTAAAATGTTAATATTTAAATTATTAATTATTAATATCTTAAATAAACTATAAATTATTAATATTTTAAAATAAAATAAAAATAATTAATTATATATTATAATAAATAAGATTTTTTTTTACCACCTATTCATTTGTTATTCTAATATTATTTTTATTAATTAAATATTATAATAAGTTATAATACTTATTTCTATCTTATTACATTTCGTCAATTAAATTACATAATAACATTTTTATTTTATTTTATTCCTATATAATATCTATTTTGTTCTATGTTATTTTATTTTGAGAACTCTTAAGATTTTATAGGATAAGATAAGATGAAAAAAAATACATTACTTTATATCATTTACCTCAAAATATCATACACCAAGACAAAATATTTCTCAAATTTAAGAATAAAAAATAATAACTTTCTTCATATTGTATTAACCCTATTTTTATTTTCAATACTCAAGTATCGAAACACATTAAGTTAGAATGTTAAATTTTAATCATAAAAATACCATCATGAACATTTTATAAACTATTTTACAATCCATTAATGACAAAAATTTTAAAAATTTTCATTAATAAATTATGATTTATGGCGTTAACTATATAAAAGACAATAATCCAAATTTTAAACAATACTCGATCAAAGCAAAATCCACAATTTGATAATGTACGGACCCCACCTATACTATGAATAGTAATTAACTAAAAATTGTAAGGACAAAACTGGAAAAGAAAATTAAATAAATAAATAAATTCATTCATACTTAACCAAAACTTTAAATAAAATAAATAAATGCCCTTTTCCTTCGCTGTCCCATCTACCTCAGTGTAAATTCTTCATTATACGCGGTTCGAACACTGCTTCACTCCTCCCTGCATCCCATCGATCTCCACTTCTATATATCTATAAAATTCTTGGATTTCCCATTTTAACTTTTCCAAAAGCTTTTCCCATGTTGTAAGAATTTCCCAGAAAAAGAAAAAAACATGGTTCCTAGACATTTCTTAATCCTGTTCTTCTTCCTCTTTGGTTTGTCTTGTTTCCAAGCTCAAGCCCGCTTCATTACCGACCTTCCATCCCCAACTGATCTCGTATGGGATGGAATCTCCACTGTTAAAAACCCACCTTACCTCCTCCTCAAGCCGCTGGCTTCGGCGGAGGAATCCTGTGAGCAGACGTATGGGTTCTTACCCTGCACCACCACGGCGCTTGGGAACTTGTTTTTGATCATTGTTTATGGGTACCTTATGTTTTTAGCTGCTACTTACTTGTCCAGTGGAAGTGAGCTTTTGCTTGAGATCCTCGGTCCCGGGATTGTCGGAGGATTGTTCTTGCCTATCCTTGGAGCTCTGCCCGATGCAATGCTTATTCTTGGTAACTTTTTTAGTTCTTTCTTTTTCTTTTTTTGCAATTTTTTCTATTGCGTTGTTTGGTCGGTGAGATTATGGGTTAATGCTCTGTTTTATGAAGAGAAAATTAAGTTTTAGTTATCCACTGTTTGGTTGATCAGAAAATGGATTAGAAAGGTCGGAAACTTGAAAAGTTTAGATCTTGTCATTTTCATATAAGAAGGAAATTGCAAATTTAGATCTTAATTAGCCAAGTGCGGGATTAGTATACTTATTCTTTTTGGGGATTACAGGGTTGAATTTCTGGTTTACCGTCTACAGTGTTTGGGAATTTATTTGTTTTTATTTGAATTATTATTCTTCTTGGAAAGTTTGATTCTTTTCTTCGTTTGTTCATTTTGTACTATAGTATGTAACTTCATTTTTATTTTCCCTTTTTGTACAGTTATGTGCTTTTTTATTGGAATATGCTGGTTTCTTTGGGTGACTTTGTTTTTATTATTATTGTTTTTGCGTTTATGCATTATTTATAAATTTCTGTTTTTGGATCTTGTATCTAAACTTTTTGCATATGGGTCTGAGTGGAAAGAATCAATTATTGTTGTTCAGTGTATCCCCTGCCATTGCCAAATGTCTATTACAAGGGACTTTTAGCGAATTTCTTTGACTCTACTAAAGATTGGGTTTTATTAGAAAAAGATAGCAGTGGGATCTGAAATAAGCTCCAACAAGTTCCTTGTTTTTTGTGCTTGGTAATTTGTAGGAAATCAGAAACTTAAAGGAGTTTTTGATGGCTATATATGGGCTTTTGCTATTTGAAGACACTTCAGCTGAAACATGAAAGATTTGCTACTCATTTAATTAGTTGGGCTTGTATGAACTTGAGCAAATTCAACTTTAGACTTGCATAGAGGATGCTGGAAAAAAAGTTATAAGTGCTTCATTCTTCTCAAAACTAATGATTCAAAGTTCTAAATAGTATTTGAATTACAAAACTTTGCATGAAAGACATTTACTTTTCTAATGAAAATTTTCTTTGTAATGGTTTATCCAGCAATATAAATACTATATGACTTTTTTAATATGAATTTACATAAAAAAAAAAACAATTTCGTTGTCCTCAAATTCCAATGGTTCTGTAATTTCCAGGAGTTAGACACATCGGGAGTGTTTGATAGTTTGTGCGTGCTTCTTCTATTCTGAGAGCTTGCTGAAAATTTATAACTTTACCGCCCATTTTGGTCCATATCTTGATCATGATGATCTAAGTCTAAAATTGAGCTTGTTTGTGGACTTTTGTCAGTTCAACTTCAAACTTGTAGAGTGGATGCTGGAAAATTTTAACTCCTTCATTCTTCTCACAGCTAAATGATTTCAAGTTCTTAATAATATATGAATTGCAGAATTTTAGCTGAAATACTTTTACTTTTCTATTGAAGGTTTTCATTGTAATGGTTTATCTTATAGAAATATAATATGCTTTTTTTAAAATAATATATATGAATTTATTTTGTTTTCTCCCCTTCTCTTTTGTTCTGATTGCATTTGTACACATGTGCAATGTTTGGAAGTTATCATGCCATACCATATGGCCTCATGTCCTTAATGGTTATGGTTTTACGTCTAGAATACATTTAATTGGTTTTTTTTTTCTTCCCAGTATCTGGACTTTCTGGAACCACAGAAACTGCTCAAAGTCAGGTCTCTGTCGGGATGGGGCTGCTAGCTGGGTCAACTGTCATGCTTCTCACCGTGATATGGGGATCCTGTGTTGTTGTTGGCAGGTGTGATCTTCGTGATTCAGTTGCAGTGGATGGAACAATTACAAAAGGATTTAGCCTAACAGGTGTGCGACTCTTCTCAACATTATGCTTAGTTAGTTAGCTATGAGGGGTTGACGAGTTGTTTTACCAAGTATTATGCAGTGGCCAAGAACATATGACTGAGTTCTCAACTTTTGCTCTGTTGAAACTTCCCTTGGATTTAATAGTGAAAACTGCTGCAAGAGGAAAACCTTGAAAATGGACATATGCCCTTGTACTGTAGTCAGTTCTAGTATCATGGTGGCTTTTTCTATTACTATGTATTATTATGTAAAGTATGTTGTTTTTTTCCTCTTCCTTGGTGAACATCTGTTAGCAATAAGCTTGTCATGCTATATCTTCATAATCTTAAATTATTAACTGGGAAAGAGATGCTTTCTTTTAAGGTCTGAAGTTTCCATTGTAGTCAAAATAACTTCAGAACTTGGGCTGGAGTACTGGGGATGAGTCTAATCTTCAGTGATGGCTACATGACTACATGTGGTACCTTAGCTTGAACTAGTACTTTAAGATGTGATTATATTTTTTAGGTCGATCCCTAATCGATAAGCTTTTCTTTTTCTCTCTTTTTGTCTTTTCCTAGTTGCCCCTAATCAAATGTTTGCCCAATTTTGCAGAGACTGGTGTCAGTACTGATATTTGGACTTGCTATGCTGCAAGTATAATGGCTATCTCGGTTATCCCATTCATTATTGTTCAAATACCACAAATTCTCAGTTCAACTTCAGGAAGACACTTAGCAGTTTTGATTGCACTTATTGTATCGCTCTCAATGTTGGTTTCTTATTGCCTTTATCAGGTAATAATATTTTCCACAAAGGATTTCGATCATCATGTGTTCCATTATTTTTTTTCCTTTAAATATTATTTTAACAATTTATTAAACTATCTTTACAACTTATAGCCCAAAAAAAGAAAGCTATCTTTACAACTTTATTGTAAATGTTAGTGGAAGTGAACTATACGTAAATAATGTGTGAAAATGAATTATTTTCTTATTTCATTGGACTACCTGGAAAAGCACAACCTGCATTCTTTACCTTGCAACTTTACAACTTAAGCTTTTGAGTAATTGTTTAGACCAAATCACGGTTAAGGTTATTGGTAAATCTTGGATCATGAATTCATGATAGACGTCTACTGCACAATGGAGACAGGGAGTTTCAATTGATTAGAGCATATCCATTCGGAATAACTAGGTTGGAGGAAATGTAGTTTTCTAAAGTGGAATGCTGTTAAATCGCTGTCAGTTGTCTACTGGCAAGATGGTTTGTTTTTTTGTGGCTGTGAGATGGATGTGTTCTGGTTTCTTGATGGAAAAATTCTTTGGGTGCTGCTTAGCAGCAATTTGGAAGGACAAATGGAGATGTTGCAATAGGAGCTTCATATTCTCGTGGTAATCAGTGTGTAGAGATTGCAGTTACCAGTAATCAGTGTATAGAGATTCCATTTTACCTTTATTTTAGTGAACCAATTTAGCTGCTAGTATTTTTGTATGAGGATTCTCACTGTGGTGGTGGGTATAGTATTTCCTTTTGGTTAATCTGAGCTTAAGAATGCAGCAGCCAGCTAGCTACTGTTACACCATTTGAGTTCTTCTAAACATTCTGCTTGAAAGCTATAACCTCGCAAAAAGTAAATGGAACTTAAAATAGTTGACTTTTGTCTACCCAGACCTGACATTCCCTCTAGCTTTATTCATTAAAGGTTTGAATATGCTGTATTGGTTAATCTATGTAGTTAATATTTTACCATGACTAGTATATTTTCTGCTATTATGAACCCAAAATCCATGGATAGAAGCAATTCAACAGAAAATCTGAGTCCAAATTGCTTTAGAATTACATTATTGGGTAGTCACTTAGTTCTTTTAAAGTTGTTTGCATTATAACTGTCAAATTGTTCCTTATGTTGTTAAAGAAATTTATTCGTAATGATTATGGAATCTCAATTTTTCATCAATGACAAACCCAGTCATGAACAAGAAAATAAAATCTGAAAATTATGTCTTATTGCATGGTTGAAATGTGTTTATCGGGTAGGGAAGTCTTATGTCTGCCGAGCTGTAGACTTTTCATTGCATGTCTTTAGTTGTCTAGATGTTGAATGTGAGGTTTGGAATCTTCTAATAGTAAAGTGTGGTTGTTCTGTCTAATACTGTCCTGAATAATCAGCTGACCTTTTTCTTTAAATTTATTGATATTAGCTTCATGAAATGTTTGTTCTTCCGATAGCCGCCTTTCTTTTGATGTGTGTATATATATATATTATATTTTGCAGGTCTTTCAGCCTTGGATACAGAGAAGGCGACTTGCTTTTGCAAAGCATAAACATGTCATATCAGGAATCTTAAGACACTTGAAAAAGACTGCTTTAGGAAAACTTCTTGATGACAACGGTGATCCCAATACAGATATTATAAGAAAGTCAGTTTTGAATTTTGACAATCAAGAAAAACTTGCTTCTTCTGCTGGTGTTTCTTTGCCACTTTTCAAGTATTCTAACATTTGCTACTCTCTAAACAACATCTGGCAGGTTGTTTGGGACAATCGACGAGAATCATGATGGTAGTCTTTCAACTTCTGAGCTGAAAGCATTTATTATTGGAATCCGTTTTGAAGAGATAGACTTGGATAAGGATGATGCTGTGAGAAAAGTGATGGCAGATTTCGATACCTCCCTTGACTCTCTTGTTCAAGAGGAGGAGTTTGTAAGAGGTATTGAAAAATGGATTATTGAGGCAAAGCGAACTGGTGGTACTTATCTTGAACCTAATAATGGAACCTTTAAGTTTATTGATCATTTTCACCAGGTATGTTGAGCATTGATGACTTCTCTAGAGATTATATAACTTACACAGGCTGACTTTTATGGATTATTGTGCAGCAAACCAAGAGAGAACATGATTTATTGGGGTCGGAGGAACAAAGTGATGAGGTTGTTGAGGGTGTTGAAAACCCTGGATGGACCTCCTTAAAAGCAGTACTAATGTTACTGCTGGGTACCCTTATTGCAGCTGCATTCGCAGATCCACTGGTAGACGCAGTTGATAATTTTTCTGATGCAACAAGTATTCCATCTTTCTTCATCTCATTCATCGCATTGCCATTGGCTACCAACTCTAGCGAAGCTGTATCAGCCATTATCTTTGCTAGCCGCAAGAAGAAGAGGACTGCATCATTAACATTTTCTGAGGTTTGTTTCTTGTTACTCCTGTTTGCTGAGTAATGTTGATAAGCATCCGACTGATTATCTAGCTAGTATATAAATTCTCATCTCCAAGTTTCTTGATGCAGCTTTATGGGGCAGTAACCATGAATAACGTCCTCTGCCTGTCAGTTTTCTTGGCACTTGTTTACATCAGGGGTTTGACATGGGACTTCTCATCTGAAGTGCTAGTTATTCTTATTGTTTGCATCGTGATGGGTGCCTTTGCCAGTTTCCGCACTACTTTCCCGCTTTGGACATGTTTGGTTGCGTACCTCCTTTATCCATTTTCTTTGGCGCTTGTTTATGTTCTTGATTATGTCTTCGGTTGGTCATAGGTTCATGAATGTGGTGACTAGTGTAGGAGGTAAGCTGTTTGTCCCCAGCTTTATGGTTTTCCCCAATGTATAAACTACTGGGAGACACTTCCTTTGACATTGCATATCAGAGAGACTATTTCGGAATATTATTTTGATGAACTAGTGATGTGTTTGTCAATGTTCCTCAGTTTACCTAATGACCACAGTTTTTTTCTTTAGTTTTTTGGTAGAGAAAAATCACATGGTAGAAGCACCATCAATGTCAACTTTAACCCAACCTCGTTCAAGACCTTACCAATTGTCTACCACCTCTGATTTTTCCTCTGCAATTCCCTCTGCTATCTTCTGCATGATTACCTCTACATATTCACCCACTGCTCTTCGAACTTTTATTAGTGTCAGCAAAGCATCAGGAGGTTTCCCATTTATACTGAACTACACAACTAGCTTTCCAAATATTCCAACAAGTGAAAGGCACAGTTGTAGCTAACAATATCTTCTCTTTGCCGGTCACTTGTTCCTTATCTAGGACTTTTCTCAACCACTGATCAAAGGTTGTAATTGCCCTTTGATCAACTTTTTATCCTAGACCAGTGCCAAACCACACAGCTTGCACCCATTCACACTAAAGTAACAAATAATTGAAATGTGAAACCAATTACAACGTAATTGGTCTATATAAAAATAATATAACGCATTCTATCATCCAAAATAAATCACAATTTTGTATATAATCTTTCAAAAGTTTTGTATTTGCTCAAAAAATTTTGGGTTTAAGAAGGCAAAAAATTTTGGGTTACTCTAGTCTTGTTTTCCTTTAGATAAGAATATGGTTTTTCTGTTCATCTGTTCATGGAGGGCAGCAGATGTTACTATGGAAACTACAATTCAGTGTAAATTCGTACCTGGAATTCAAACAACATCAGGTGCCTATGGTCTCACTCATGCTGCTTCCTGGTCCAAACTGCACTACTCTCATCAGATCTGGAAGAGAAAAAGAATTAACATTAACATCAAGAAATGGGAGAAGAAGAAGAAGATCATGCAAGTTAAAGCTCTTCGGGTTTTTTTTTTTTTTGGATGGCTGAGGCTGATCATGCCAGAAACACGGAATCAAAGGAAAACAATCTATGAAGCTAGAGAACTGCATATTGCAGAGAGAAGAGCTGCACTGGAAACCACTGCCTCTCCTTATCTTTTAACTACACTAGAAGTCTTTGTAATGTTGACTTCAAAAAGCTAGTCTTCGTGTAATTAAATTTGGCATTCAGGGGCCTAAACCATTGATGTAATGTATTCATTGTTATGACTTGACTTGCTGCCACATTGAAGGCCTAATACAAGAACACGAACACCAATTTAACCCAAATCTTGCAGGGCCTTGGTTTGTTGGTAACATTAATACTTGTCTTACTTCATCACTTTCCTATTAGCATGAACACTCTTCGGTACATATTAATACATTAATTTAGAAAATTAGTTTGGATTTTGGAACTCCGAGATATTCAAAGTCATACCAAATTTGAGTTTAACTTCACATGAAATCACCTAGTAACTTTATTTAAATTTAAGAATAAAATATCTTGATTTATTTAAGTTTTGATCATAATTTCACATGCATTAATATTTGAAATTAGATCTGATAATTTTGGATACAATACGTTAACACAATATAAAAAGACACTGGATTAAACAAGTTTGAACTTAACCTTAACGTGTTTCATATTTAATCATATTTGACACGTTTAAGATATAAAAATTTTCGTGTCTTAATATGTCAAACATGAATAACATGTTTAAAACACATTTAAATACGTTTAATTAATCATGTTATTGTGTTTAAACGTGTATATGTTATACCTTTATCAATATGTTAAAAATTAATAATCAACGACTATTTTAATAATTATTTTCATTTATATTTGATGTTATAATTATTTCGTTTTGTTATAATTGTTTTTATAATTATTAATTTTAAATTTAAATAATAAAATTATATTTAATTATAAATATTTTTATTTAATCGTGTTAAACGTATTAATCGTATTATTAATCATGTCCTATCGTACATTGATAGGTAAAATAAACGTATTAATTGTGTTATGTTGTGTTATATTATTATTAAACGTATATATTTATATATTTTAGATTTAAGACATAAATATTATTCGTGTCATGTTCGTGTTTAACCTTTACATGTTTGGTATCTAATCGTGTTTAACACGTCTAAAATATAAAAACATGAATTATCGATCTATTTGAAATAAACCATATGCTCCAAACGGGTAAACGTGAAATATCTTCTTTCTCCACTTTTCTTCTTTCTTCACTCTTTTCTCTTAGGCTAATCGACCACCTTGCGGCCAAATCTAACCAATATCGCAAGAATGCTAGATTTGGTTCTCCTTGATCAAATTTGATTATGGGAGTACCTGATCTAGGATTCTCATGACTGGATTTGCCTAAAAAGTACCAAATCCGGTGTTTTCACGGTAAATCTAATCGGAGAATATCCAATTTGGCATTCCCTAGTCAAATTCGGTCGGAGTATGTCTAATTGATACTTGTCATGTCATCTGTCATGAAGAAAATTTAGTGAGAGAAGGAGAGAGAATGATTGGGTAGAGAGAGAAAGAAATTGTAAAAATAAAAAAAATTATATTTTATATAGAAGTAATTTTTTAAATTAATAAAAAGTAAAATTATTTTAAAAATATGATCATGTTATCAAACTAACAAAAACATTAGTTCATTATCCGTCGAACTTATATGTCTATTAAAAAATATTCTTGTAGATAAATAATTCATTTTGAATATTAATAGACATATGCAGAATTATAATAAAAAATTTCATGAATTTACTCTATCACGGATCTTAATTAATATAAATTTATTAATTACTACTTTTAAATATTTTTTTACTAAAATTAACTACTCGAAAGATCAGAAAATCAATGCTTTTTTCCCGTTCACACACTAAATGAGGATCATTGGACTATTGGGGTGTGGATTGCAAATTTGCCTTTATGAAGCAAAATTTTTTCTCTATGAAAATGGTTTTATACATTTTTTTTTTCTATTTATCTCTGCAATCCAGTGTGGACCATCGCAGACGTCACCAATCTGCAACAATAATGAAGGGTCACATTGGAGGGGCCCATCTTCCCAAAGACAAGACAAAGCATAATCAGATCCCCACAAATCCCACATGCAATAGTTTGTTACCAATCAAGTACCCTGACCCATTCACCAACCAAAGCAACAACAAAGAATTGGAGAAATTGGGAATTCCCTCATAAACCCCCATGAGCAATGCTAGCAACTAGGCATAACAATGCCCTTTGTTTCAACTCCATCAAAGATTTTTCTTTTACGAACTTCACCAAAGATGTAACACCATATCTTTCCCCTTGTCATCTGTTCATGAATGATAAGAACATGTGTCAACTTAATAATTTCTTATTCAACAGTCCGCATGATAAACGGATCATCACAAGAAATATTTATACAAAATACTATGATGAATGGGGAATTCAATTCTTGTTGAGAGTATACAACTTTTGAACCAGTAACTCGATAACTCAAAGTCTAAGATTTGAATTTTTTTTTTTCATGCTCAATCATATCATACAGGGGGGTTATGTGTTAAGATATAGTCAAATGAAAGAAAAATGAGATTCTAGGTATGTTCTCATGGAAACAGAAACTTGGCCCCCCTAAAGATACAAAAGTAATAGGCACAAGAGATTTTATAGCTTCAAATTGAGATCAACATGTCCTCCTACTTCTCCACCATTACAATTGGCCATGGTTATTGTAGTTGCTCGGTCAATTTGCACCATTGCAGCTGGTGGAAAGAAGCAATAGTAAGGTCGATACTGACCTAATCCGCTACCTCCTTGACGGATGATTGAATCTTCCAAGCTTCCCTTTAATACATTTACGAAATTATATAAGCATATTGAAGAAGAAGAAGAAGAAGAATGATCAAGCAACAGCATAAAGTTCAACGGAAATGGAGATGGAGAGATTGTTGTTTAAGCTCACCTGATGAGCTAATGACCCGAGGTCGGGAAATGCACAATTGTAATAGATTAAACTGGGTGGAAGGTGCTTGAATTTTGAGCTTGAACACATTGAAGTAGTTGTGGTGGGAGGGGCTAATGTGAGGAAATCTCCATCCAAGGTACCATTCTGTCTGATACTCTTCTTGGACTTTGACTCAAAGTTCGAGGTTGAGCATGAGGGCCCTTCCCTGAAAATGATGCAAGAAAAACGTAACGATACTGTCCAATCTTAGTACGCTTCTAGACTCCCCAGACCGTAGATGGTGGAACTCACTTAGGATCAAATTAGAGGTTTGTTTTTTAGTATGAGGAGGTATAAGGAGAAGTCTGGAATCAAATCTTATTAGACCCCAATTTTCATTACGTATAAGAGATGGAAAATTAAGATCAAACCTGAAATTTGGGGTGCCGGGTTCGAAATTGAATGTGCTACCGTTGCTACTTGAAGCAGCTTCAACGTGTCCATGGATGGGATGAACAATGGGAGGATATTTGCTGTGGAGAGGGGGGCCTGGAGCATTGTCCAGAGAGAAGGGATATGATCTCTTCATGCCAACCATCTGCAGTTTATTGTAACCAAATTCACAAGCACAAAAAAGCAACCTAGTTACAATTACATGACATCAAGGTCTAAAAGA
Source organism: Theobroma umbraticum (assembly GCF_002168275.2). Lineage (NCBI taxonomy): Eukaryota > Viridiplantae > Streptophyta > Magnoliopsida > Malvales > Malvaceae > Theobroma > Theobroma umbraticum. The sequence goes on along the minus strand of NW_018397262.1, from coordinate 5,030,343 downwards.
GAAAGAATGCTGCATTCCCAAGATTTCTAAAAAAGAACGAAAATGAAAGGAAACCTAATTCTTTATTCATCTCTTGTTTAACTGCTAAATCAAGTTTTTTTTTTCCTTTTTGCTTTTGAATGTGGAGTAGTCAATTTTCTCACTATGAAAAGTGATGTTTAGAGGCGTCTACATTTCAAAAAAGACAAAAAAAAAAAAAAAAGAGGGAAAATGGTGTAAAATTCAACCTAAAAATCACCAGAAGTAATCACATGAATTTCCCAAGCTAAAATCATATACTAAAACAAATTGAAAGGGATATTTTAAACTCGAATTTACCATTGGATTGATAAGAGGCTATATATGATTGAAGATTTTGAAAGGAAATTTGAACATATACCTTCTCCTCTTCAGGCAATAAAGGTGTACAATTTCCATAATAGCTTTGGTTTGAAGGGGGCTCCATCTGATAATTCAGTACGGATGTTGATGAAGTTCTTGACGACAAATTCACCTGCATAAAAAGGAAAAATCCATTAATTCACCATAATTCTCTACAACAGCAGAAAGGAAAACATTTTCCGAGAAACAAAAGAAACCAATTTTTAGAACAGAATATCAATTTCCTACCATTGAAGAAGAAGGTTGTTGAAATGGTTGTGCCCTTTGCATCAAACCATGCGGAGGCCAGATGGGTTCAGATTCATAAGGCAAACTCAAATTTGCCCTGAAAGCCAATCCTGGATCCAACCCAGAATACTCCCTTTCAATGTTATACTCACAAGAACTCCACAATTTATGACCACTATTAACACTGCCATTTCGTGGAAGTACTACTCCTCCTCCAGGATGCCACCCTGGAGGAGAACCAGTGGTCAATGGAACAGTGTTTGCACTGACAACATCAGCATTTTGAACAGACAAAGGTGGCCTAAAGATTGAATTTGGTGGTGAAAGATCAGCACGAAACGGAATTGAAGAAGAAGATGAAGAATAAGAAGATTGATTTGAAGGATGGAAATTACTCGGGATTGGCAAAGAAAGATAGGATGCTGATTTATGATGAGTTGGTTGCGATATAACAGATGATGATGGTGATGGCAAAATCGCTGCTGCAGCAGCTACCGCTGCATCTTTCTTTTGTTGTTCTTCTAGTCTTATCTTCTCAAGCTGTGCCACACCAAGTCCTCTTTGCGGAACCCTTTTAGGCTTTTGCTTTTTGGAAGATCTGCCAACACTGTTTCCAAACCCACCACCACTGCTAGTATTACTATTGCTACACCTTTGGGATTGATCTTCTTGAGCCATTCTGCTGACCTTCCATATATCTACACACACACACCCACGCAGGCACAAAAGTTTCAAACTACAAATTTGTAGAGAAAACCCAAGATATAAAGCTTTAGAGAAACACCCAAATCCTAAAACTTGTCATGGACAAGATGTTAAGAATTCCCTCCCCTGGTTCTCATGCATGTTACTATTTATATATAACACTTTCTGCTGGTGGTTCTCACTTGTTTTTAAAGAGATTTAGAGAGAGAGAGAGAGAGAGAGAGAGAGACAGAGAGAGAAGAAGAAGACGAAGAAGAAGAAGAAGAAGAAGAGATCTTTGAAATCAAGAAACAAGGATTTTGAAATCAAAATATTAAGGATAACAAGTGGAAAATCTAGAGAAAGTATGCAGGAAGGAACCAACAAAGTTTAGAAAAAAGATACCCAAAATCTCGCAGATTTTGGAAGTCAAGAGAACAAACCCAAAAGCCTAGCCAAGTTTTCAGCTAAAATAGTGGAAAGGGAAGATCACTATATCCGAGAGGTTTCAGATTTTTTCTCAAAAGCCTAGTCTGTCTGAGAGACAGATCAGATCAAAAGCAAAATATATACTAAAAACCTTTATGTATATTCATTCTTTTCTCTTTTCCTTTTCTCTAAATTCAAAACCATGCAAATCTTTAGCTTACTATGAATATATTTTTCTCTCTCATTTCTCGCCCATATCCTCGCTCCACTCTTCCTCTTTTCATTCCTACACCCTCTCTTCCTCTCCCTCTCCCTCTCTTTCAGCTTTCTTTCTCTCTCTCTCTCTCTCAAATTATGTTTTGCCAAGTCCTAAAAGAAGGTAAGTTCCAATGTCACTTGGCAATGTCACCTTAGCTTTGTTTGTTTCATTTTTTGTGAGGAGTATCTCCTGCTGGCTTTGCAACTTTTGGACCTAATTGTGGGACCCTTACTTTGTTCCCCAACACATGCATGGAATTCACAACCTATTCATTGCCCCCTTCCCTTTCAAGTACTTTGCCCACTTGGGGATTTTCACTTAGCACATACTCTGAGTTTTGGCTGTCAACATATTACTTGTATATTCCCCAATCAATAATTCATATCAAAGTTGAATAAAGGAATCAAACTTTTTCTTTTACAATTACAAAATGGCTTGAGGGCTTGGAATTGTTTTTCCATCTTTCAATTTTTTTCCTTTTTCCTTAACAAAGGATGTTGTTGACATTTGGATTACAAAGGTGAAGATGGAATTGGGTTTCCATTGCTTTTCTTTAGCTTGAGTTAGGCATAGATTTTCTTAGTTTGAATGATGGGGTTTGTTTTGATTAGGTTCTTGAGGTCCACCAACCAAATGGACAATTAGACTCACCCACTCCATGACACCAAAGGAATTAGCTTAGGAAGTGGAAATCTTCTTAAAAATATAAGTAAAATTGGAGTTTTTCATGTGAACATATCTAGTTTTATAAATGTCAGTTCCATGCTGTAAAGGGATTCTTTTTTATTCATATTAATGAATTTATTTATCCATATATATATATATATGTATATTCTTAACTAAATGAAAAAATGCATTGAAATTGATGACTCAAATTAATTGTCAAATTTTAACCATGATTAATGTAATAATTTTTTTATAGGGGATCTAATTAGTTGCAGGTAAGAAACTTCACATTGGGTCTTATAATTTAAAACTAATTGGATAAAACAGCAATGAAGCCAATGTTTCTTTTTATCAAACTCATGCTTTATAATGCAATATTATGTATAATTGTTCATGACAAAAATTAAGTTTGATATCTCATGGCACTCAAAAGATATGAAAATATAATTCCAAATTAAACATTATAAGGTGTAACCCAACAACTTATGTATCAAATGATCACCCTAACCCAAAATTATCCCATGTTAGGGAACTTCTATTATACCCAAAAATTTTGAAATTTTTACTAATAAAGGAAAACTTTATCCCTTATTAATGACTTCTATTATAACCCAAAATTGTTAAAATTTTTCTAAAATGGGAAAACTTTACATTCAATGAAAGAGAAAGCCAACAGAAAGATAGACAAATTCTCACAAGTTGAGAATTCAAGATATAGATAGAAACTTGAATCCTCTTTATTATTGCCTTCTGTTTATGCCAATGAGCAAATCCTATCTCTACCTTTCCATTTAGGACCCACCTTAGCCACAACAAACCATCTCTAACTTATTGTAAAGAAAGCAAAATTTTTGTCTTCAATAAACCAATCCCACCATATCCTTTGAGGTATAGTGGAAACACTTATTTCCATGGATCATGACACCATCCTTCTTGTCATACAACATGCCAAGATCTTGTTAGATATGCAAAATATAAGGTCCCCATTTGGGGCATCTATCAGTAAGATTCTCTTTCAGCATATTTCATTCCTGTTTTTCTTTCGTTTATTCTCTTGTTGTTGCTTGTATATGAACTATGAGTTCTCCTGGATTCATTATTATCTTTTTGATGGAAAAATGGCAAAGTGTATGTGATCAGTTGAGGACTTCAAAGTTTCAACAATAATAGAGGGTGTCTAGGCCCCCTTGAGCTTTAAAAGTACATTAATTTTGTGGGCCTATCGAGTACATTTTCATACTATAATTAATCAAAACATTGGAGTATTAAAGACATTGAAGTATTTAAGGGAGTGGGGAATCTTCAATTTCTTTTTTTTTTAACTTATTCCAACGATTAAAACAAAAAAAAATTATTCGGAAATATCGAGTTTAAACTCTTGAGATTGATTGGGTACTAATTTATAAAAAAAAATGATGATTATCACTTATTATGTAATTTAATACCACATGTATTTAAAAATTAAAAAAATAAATAACTCTCTCCGGTCTTATAATCTGATTATTGTAATGAAATTAGAATTCGATCTGATGAAAGTTCTGAAACTAAACTTGGAGAAATTAATGACATTGTTGTGTAATCTTTGTGATGTCACGTGGAATCAAGCTTCCAAGAGTGACCTCATTAGCCTAGGATATAAACTATTTTCAAATTCAATATAATTGACACTGATTCCTGAATAATGGAGTATTCGAATAAAGTAAATATATAAATGAAATAAAAATATATTCATTTATTATGAAGTTATAAGCTAGGTTGGATCGCGTTTAGGGGACAACAAGTTGATGTAGTTCGTAATAAGTGACAAAAATATGATATCTCAAGATCAACGTTGTCGCATGGCCACTTAAAGAAATGGAAGTTTCTCAATAATACATAATCTTTGTCGGTTGTGAGTTTTATTATATATTACGTGTTCGTTATGTAGATAAGTACATACACATATTTTTTAAAAAATTTTATTATTATTAATTTATTAAAAAAATTGCTTAATGTAAGTCATCCAAGAACCCTTCTACTTGCTTAATGTAAGATTTTAGAAAATATTTTATCTACTTCATTTCTGAAGTGCTTAATGTAACACACGTATCAATACAGGCTCTAGAACCTTGGCTAGCTACAATTAGAAAAGAGATTAATCATAGAAAGTGAGTTTCAGTTGTATAAAACCTAAATTCAGAAATTGTTCATTTGTTAGTTCATGCAAGCTCTGGGCAAAGCCTCAATCAAAGGAATTTATCAAAGAAGCCATTTGTCCTCTCTGACCCATCTTTCTTGCATAAGAATTGTCACTGCAAGTTTCATCATAACCCAAATTGTGGGCTGTCAGGTTGAGTCATGGTCGCATCTTCAGCAAGGAAAGGGCCCAGGGCTCACCTAATGTTTCCACACCTAGACTCCAAGATTATCCTTAAGAGAAAATATTTGATACTATTCTATACAATAAATCTTAATATTTCATTAATTAGATATTATTTTTAAAAAATAAAACATTAATACTAAAATTTGGTGCTGTATTGAGACCATATCAACTTTTTATTTTCTTCAAAATAATACTTTATTAATAAAATATTAAAATTTGATAATTTGATCCTGTTAGTGTATCAAATATTAATCGTATCATTAATTGCCGAAAGAAAAGGGAAAGAAATACAAATGCTAAAGGATGACTGGAAAGTAAAGGAGGTGATTTGTAAAGGTGTTTCTTCATTGAAGTTGATCCAACCTAGAGGTAGGATCAATCCAAAACTTAGATGAATGTTGGAGATGGGCTACTTTTGATGAGCCTTGCAAGTTAAGGGAACTCAAAACTAGGTACTTTTTGCTGGGGAAAAAAGGGGCTACAGAAACTTGGACTAAAACCTTTTTTATTTGACTTGAGATATCAACACATTTCTATGTTCATGAAATAGACAAACAATGGATATATGTGTATATATATATATATATATATATATATATGTAATAAGAAAATGAAAAACCCTTTGAAAAGAATGAAGACTAATTATTGAATCTAGTGGACTATATTTTATGGATGATACCAAATTATGAGTTGAACATATATCAAGATAATAACTAACAAGGTTGAGTATGACTTAACTCAAGTATGATGATTGTATTTGGCAAAATACTAGTCAATAACTAAATGTGAAATATCATAGATAGCAATATCACTATAATTTTATCAAATAAATTCTATGAAAAAGAATCTAATTATTAATTAGGATCACAAATTACTCAAATAGTATATTGTTAGAATTGACCTTAACTTGAAATTAAATACCTTAGTTTGTAATTTAGAATAGTAAGCCAGCTATATTTTGATAAAGAATTATAGGTAGCAAGGGTCCCGTAGCTCAGTTGGTTAGAGCGTTGGTCTTATGAGCCGAAGGTCGCGAGTTCGAGCCTCGCCGGGACCATTAATTTATTTTTAATCCACGCAAGTCATGTATGTGAATTGTAAAGGATATGACTGCAAGTCATGTATGTGAATTGTAAGGATATGACTTAGAGATGAGAGAAAAAAGATACTGAAAATGAGCCAGACCAAACTGATCATAAATTATGTATGGCTTCTGCAATCAGCCAACCAGGCCCTGACAATTTTGTTTTTATATCCTAAAGAGAGCTTGTTGATTGGAAAAACTACCTAACCTTGGTGTCATGAGAAACTCCTGGTCCTTTTCCTTTGTAACTTTTTGCTCCAGGATACTGACTGTTGATCCTCCAAAAGATCAAACAGCTGTGTCAATTTGGTTGGGATGTCATTCGATGTACTGTTCAAGAGAGTGAACCCCTAACCATGCATGCACATTAATTTCCCATTTTTTTCTATTTATGCTTTTCTTGCATTGCAATAAAAACTTGTTTTTCCACCACCACAACCCTCTGCCAAGTCCAATATTGTCCCTTATTCCTGGTTTGTTTGCTTCCATAATCTGCACTTTTCTTGTCTTCTTGTTTCTGTGCTCGTTTATTTATATCTTAGTAAGAATGAGAGAATAAGGATGACTTAGTTATATACCTTCATGAATTGCTTCAAATGGGAAATGGTTTGTTTGCTTGATTCATTTGTTTGATTTGGCTCTGATAAACCCTGGAAAGAGCTCTCTGGGAATGTTCATTGCCTTGTATGTCATTGGTAATCTGCACTGATGATCGATATTTTTTGTTTTTTGTGATTAATGAGTCAGAAAATTTGTCATATACTTAGAACTTAGTTCCTCAATTCTTCACATTCCCATTGTTCTATG
>NW_018397262.1:4999364-5023433 GCF_002168275.2 Theobroma umbraticum | reverse complement strand
CTTCACATTCCCATTGTTCTATGCATTGTTTTTCACGCTTGTTCAGCTTAACTATGATAAATCATCTAAGCAGCCTGGAAAATTTTATGTCCCAGGTTTATTTCATCAGTTTATGAAGTATAGTTCTGCATTTTGGTGAGCAATCTCAATGGGTTCGGGAAACTGGTTTAGATCAATCATTTGTAGAAAGAAATCCAAGTCAGCCAGATCCAAACAAGCGAAGGTAGAATATTTATACACTAAAAGCCTCTATAATTGGATAATGCTTATGTGTATCTTTCAATAACAACAAAAGGGACTTTTATTGGCTCTCCCCTTCCTTATTTTCTCACTTCTATTTTCCACTTTAATCTTTTATATCAATGATAGGTTCTTTCCACATGCAAACTTAATCAGTTAACAAGATATTAAGATCATAATTTATTATCTAACAGGCTCTATTATGCATCAGCCTACATGCTTTGAGGTATTTCTCATTGAGTCAAAGGTTGATTGAGAACATAGTTTTTACTTCGAGCTTCTAACTGAGGATGATGATTCTACTGTTTATGTATCAAGAAACTATTAAATGTTTTTCTAGTCTTTCAGACCATGTTGCAGCCTATGATCTTGTTTCTGCAATTCTTCATTTCTTTAATTTGGTTTCATACCCCATGATTACAGGTACACTCAGCTAATGAAAAACCAAATGGTAAAGGGAGTCACGATGCTCCTGAAGAGGCAAGGAGTCCAGCAACTACTGCTGGTTCACAGAGCAGTCCTGGTCTTCCTGGAATACCAGTTGAAGAGATAGCTGCTGCTCGGATTCAGAAGGCTTTTCGGGCATACAGGGTATACTAAAATTTATCACAATGTAATTCATATCAACATCCAAAAATGCATTTAACTTGTTGGATAAATTTATGGAGGCATTTCTGTCCAGGAATCTTTGCAACATTTATTTTCCCAACAACCTTAGCAGATATAGGAACTGATACTTGATCATGTTTTGGAACAAAACTTCACATTTATATCTAATGAATGATGCCTTGCGAGTTTACATCCTAAGAAGAGCAGAACTGCTAATTTAGTCCCTTCTCTATATAAGAAAATGGGATTCAACTACCATTGTTTCTCTGTAATTCCTAAGAAACAACAGCTTTATCTTTAGTCATATAATGAGAAACAAAGACTTTTTACAGCATAGTTAGTCTATGGAATAAGTCCCCAGAACAGGGTGTCTATTATTTTTAATCCCTAGAACAAGCTGTTTGAAAGATGGTCAAGTAGTTTCCAGGCTTTTTACTGGGTGATTTTGAATATTGGGGGTGGTTTTGCAAATGAATAAATGCAAATAGGTCATTCATAGAGTTGTAGATACTGTTGGGTCCCTTAAAGGAAGGATTAGACTAGATAAGTACATAAAAATTAATAATGATAATTTATTAAGGTTACTCTCATTTGGGGCAAAACACTGGAATAATGTCAATGCCTTTTGATTCAGCTGGACAAATCAATTGGAAATGTTAGGTTTTTCATTAATGCAACTAACCATGAGGCACATAATTCATTTACATCTTCATTATCATTTGTTTGGATGTCATTTATAAAAGTTAATCAGAAAATAATGCACATGTGCACGCACATATACATATATGTACGTAACACTTAACACATTATTTTACACTGATCATATCATATATTTACGATATTTTATTTTTTATTTGTATTTTTTCCAGGCGAGAAAAGCAGTTCGGAGGCTGAGAGATGCCGGGAGGTTCAATATATTGATCCAGGGACATACGGTGAAAAAGCAAACAACAAGCACAATGAGCTATTTACATTCCTGGTGCAACGTACAGTCTCAAATCAGAGCCCGGAGAATATGTACGGTAACTGAAGGCAGGCTTAAGCAAAAGAAAATGGAAAATCAGTTGAAACTTGAGGCTAAGCTTCATGAACTAGAGGTAATCACTGATAGTACCTACCTTGTTAGTTACTAGTTACTTCCAATGGCCAAGTAAAGCAGTGGTACCCAAGTACAAAGTTCTTTTAATTAGGCTTTTGTCTCGATATCTACCAGTAAAACGAAAGCAATTCCCTTGTTAACTAGGAACTATGAGGGTTTCCCGACACTCTCAAAGACATACCTGTAACAGTTTTCCTTTTTCAACCAATTAGAGGTAAACCGTGGATTGCGCACTGCCCGTCCAGCTTATACCCCTCAGGATGCAGCCCACCAACTAAACACATCACAGCTGTCCTTTTCTAAGATCCATGTGGCAAAATTTGAGTCCCTTGTTCAAGCTTCACAACTCCATCCTAAAGCCTCCACTCGACAAAATGTGGAAGCTCGGTTGGAGCTTCCTTTTATATGTAATATATAGATGTTGGGGTGGAAGCTTAATCTTATGGCATCTGCAAGTAGCTGTAGGGTTAATTTGGCTTTAGGGGTTACTGTACTGCATGGATGTAACTAGCTGTAGGTTTTTGTTTGCATAGGTTGCCTGGCTTCATAGGAGTAGCCATAATGTGTGAAGAACTTAATAAATTGAGTCTAACTTGCTAATTGCTTCCATCTTTTGCATTAATGGAGAGTTAGGCCTGCTGAACAAGAAAATCCCAGCAGTGAAAGTTTCTAGAATAAAACGATTTTGACAGCGAGAGACAATACCCTGTTTGTCGATTAAGTAGCCTTTTGGCTGTTTTCTTTTAACAGTCGATTGGTTAACAGGTTGAATGGTGTGGAGGCTCTGAAACTATGGAGGAAATCCTTTCCAGAATTCAACAGAGAGAAGAAGCAGCAGTTAAACGCGAGCGTGCCATGGCTTATGCCTTCTCTCATCAGGTCCATAAGTATGAAGTTCAAGTCTGATACTTAAAAAGTTTCATGTTATGTTGGGAATTTAAAATCAGTTGTGTTGATTTGCAGTGGAGGGCAAATGCAAGCCAATATCTTGGCCAAGCATCATATGGTCTGGGCAAAGAAAACTGGGGTTGGAGCTGGATGGAGCGATGGATAGCTGCAAGGCCTTGGGAGGTCAGGGTTCACTCTCAGCCAATCCACCCAAGGAAAACTCATGCCAGACAGGCAAGCAAATCAGAGAAAGAAATGAAAGCTCCTGTTTCAGTTAAACCTGCTTTGCCAAATGGGAAAGTAGCTCCAAAAGTGAAAAAAGTTGCCCCAACAGATGGCTGAAACCAAAGATATCCAAGGAGCTGCCATTCATCATGCACAGGTCATCTTGGTCTAGGTGATGAGTGATAGATTAGCAATTCATTGGAGTGATTCAATATGATTTCTGTGTGGATTTGCAAATGCATTGTGTACAATAACTGACAGGTTTTGTTGCCTTGAGGAATTTGAAGATAAAATTAAAATATATATATATATATATATATATCCCTTTTTCATGTATGTGAAATTTGTCAGTGCCCAACTGTTGCAATTAGCGAGAAACAGAAAGATAAATCCTCAACATAACTTCAACCAGAAAGGTCCAAACAGAAAGATAAATCCTTAGAGCAGCAACCAAAATGAAGCAAGCATTTTTTTTTTTGAACTTTAATTTTTTATTATTATTATTATTATTTCCACAATCACATAGAGCTTGAACTAGTTTTCCAATCATGCATTAATGATCCTTACAATTATTCATTGTCACAGCATTATGCAATTATGCATCATAGGTAAGCCCCAACTACATGCCAACAAGAAAGCTCTACATTCCAACCACCCATCCACCTTAAAATATATACATTGATAGAGCCTGAAAAAATCCCAACTTTAACCATCCACTATGCAAGATTCTGTATTATATATAGTATTATAAAATCAGGTGGGAATAAGCCAGAGTCTTTTCATCTCTTATGCTATTTGTTTGTGTTAATAATCATGCCTCTAAAGTATTCTGCAGTGATTTAATGTTTAAAACCTGTGGAGTTGTACTCCTCAACCACCTATAAAGAAGTACCAACAACCATAACGCAAATATCAATAGAAGCCAAAGTATTTTTTTTAATATATATATATATATGGGTTCATATATTTGTTTTATGCTACTTAAGAAAATAAGAATTTCCAGCTAGGCTCAAGAGATTTTTAATAGGGACTGAGATTTACAAGGCAGTGGGGGACCATTTACAGATGGGCCACTACCAAAATTGTGGTGGTATCTATCCTTGTATGTTTTCTACTGTTCTTCCATAATTGAGCTTCTTGTGTTCATCCCATTCCCCTTTCATGGTTCCTCCTGCAGATGTACTCCACTTAGCCCCACTTGATCTAGCTGCTAAATTTATCTACCATGCTCATTGATTGCACAAGTATGACCTTAGGTTTCTCCACAACCTGGTCTGAATGCTGAAGTATGATTCAGGGCATGTAATTTAGACCAACTCCATGTTTCAAATTAAAGCATATACAGTCACTAAAGTAACAGAAGTCCAATAGGCTATGTAAATTCTGACCATTTTGGCAATTCAGATTTCTAGGATGGTGATTAGTCGATTATTCTTTGTTCAAGTTTAACTAAGACGGTAAATTAGGTTTCCAATTCCCATCCTTGTTTAGCATCCTTGTCTTGATTCAGACATTGTCATTTTCAAACAGAGGCATCTAAAAAGCAAAGCAATATGGACTAAAATGACACTTAAAGAACGGGATTATAACTTAAGAGGAGGAAATTATCCATTCTTTTCAGCCCAGGGGGAGACTAAATAGTGGAATCAGCTACTACTCTATTCCATCCAGCAAATCCTACTGTTCACAGAAAACGACTTCTCTTTCAATGCCCCCAAAAATCCAACCACGAATAGAGATGCAAAAAGGATTAGTTATACTTTCAATTCTTTTTGCAGGTTTAAGGAAGCTGTTGTTATGAAAGTAGTAAAGCAACAAAATAAAATCAAAAAACAGAACTCTTTCTTTCATCTACGTGAGAAAATGACCATTTCTAAACAGAGGAAAGAACTTTAGTTTGCTTCTCTAATTCCATATCAGATCAAAGGGCTAAAGGGTCAAGAAAGACTTTTCCATATTAGCTGATCTGAGGTTACCTTATTTCATAAGAATTTTCAAAAGAATACCAGCTTCTGCTAATTGAGTCTGTCCTAATTGAGGAAAAAATCAAATCTGAATTGGAACAAACTAGGTTTGCTTCTCAATAGCAACTCTAGGGAAAGAAACAGTAGCAGCCAACACAAACATCACAAACAAAAAGTCTAGTAACATGAATCGCATGAACAGTACAACAGAAAGAGAAGCCATAGTTGAGCTCTAAGAGCCCACTCAAATATAAAATTAAAGCTACAACACAATCAACTGATAGAAACTAAACAAACCGGGGATCGAATAACCTGAAATCCACCCAGATTTCTTCTTCCCACGGCATAGGCCATTGATTCAAGGTGACAAAAATCTTCCCTCAAACTGGTCTTGAATACATCATGTCAGCTCTTCATCGACTTCACAGTCAACAATCAACTAGTCCTGAAAGACCACTTAAATAAGTGGAAAAAATTGTAAGTGCAAAATAACGTAAAAATTGGTCTGTTCATCGAAAACTAAATGGAAATAAGAAAGTGGTACTACAAAGTAAAACCTGCCAGAGGGCAAAGACTTTGGCTTTTTCTCCAATTTACTCGATCAATGGTGAGAATCAGAGGAAGCAGAGGACAGCTTATTGGCAATGCTGTCGTGCTCCTCTTCTTCGCCCTGAATTCGTGCTGGAATGCGAAATCCAGAGAATACACCGGATGTGGTGAATCCAATGCCAGATAACGCAGCTTGATGATGGATAGTTTGTGGAATTTGATGGTGATGACGATGATGGTGGTGGTGGTGTTGGTGTTCGTCGGTTGCAGAAATTGGCTGGTCTATCCAAGCATGAACCATGGGCGTGTTACTGGACTGAAGGGGTCCCCTCTGAGAAAACAACTGGCTGTTTTGGCCAAAAGACGGTGGCAGCGCCTGTGGTGGTGGAGTGCCAAAGATAAATCCTCCTACTCCGCCACCAGCACCACCGCCACTGCCATTACCAGTATCAACAGCACCTCCACTATTATTCCAAGCAACCAATCTCTGAAACCTTCCAATCTCTGCCGGATGTTGGTGGTGGTGCTCCCATCCCGCAGACGACCCATCAAAACCACCTAATGGGCTGGTTCCAGAGAATAAAACAGGTTCACTATGTTGTGCCTGAGCTGTAGCAGCTTGGTGATGGTGGTGCTGCAAAAGAATTGGCTCCGTAAATGACTGAAGCGAAAGCCGCAGATCTTGACTTTGGCTGCTGGTCCTGGACAACAAATCTGGTGGATAATTCTGAAACTGTATAGAAGAAGACGGCGTCGCACTTGAAGCTCCCAATGGGAAAAAAGACTTAATTGTATCCGCAATCTCATCAGAAACTAAAGAAGGTGGAATAAAACCCGAAGTATTATTCGGGTTATCTCCCATGTCTTGTTGCTGAAGACTTTGAACTTCGTTTCCCATTATTGTAGCCGTTCTTCTGCGAGTACTAGACCCAGCAGCAAGGTTTTCCACCAGGTTTCCACTGGGGTGGATGTCAAACTGATAGGGTTTATCATTGTTTGCCGTTGTCGTCGTGTTTTGGTCGTCTTGGTTATTTGGTTTTGTTACTGAAGTCGATGTAGTCAAAATTTCTGGATTCCAGGGAGGTAGTTCAGCGAGCTCGTCGATGGCAGGTTTGGCCTTTCTGATAAGCCAATCGACAGCTTTGCTAGGGCGGTCGTAGCCGAGGCGGTCCTGGACGTCGTAGAACTGGATGGCGGTGTGAGCTGAGAGACGGACACGACGGTCTCGTGGACCTTTAGCGGTGCAAACTTTACTGTGACGGTCTTTTCTTCCAGTTGACCGAACAATGTGACCTCCTTGCACCTCAACGATCTCGCCTCCAGTGTGCCTTATCCCCAGTCTTGACGATGTTGCAGCTTGGTGGTGGCTATCTCCCATTGTTCTTGCATGTTCGGTTGATTTTGAACCAAAAGCTGAAGAAGAAGAGGATGCGAAATAAGTGCGTTTCTTGGCTGGTTGTGGGGACTCTTGTTCCTGCTGTTGAATTACTTGTCTGTCCAGACTTGCATACAAACGTTGGCCTTGCTGTTGTTGGGATTGGGTTTCTTGTAGATATTGATGACGGTGGGAAAAAGAAGTTTCTTGTTGGTTTTGGGTAGCTCTTCTCCTTCTCCTCCTCCCCTACTACTCCTATATGACTTGAATTAAGAATTGGATTTTGATGCTGATGGTGATGAGGAGGATGATGCTGTTGCTGTTGTTGTTGTCGTTGCTGGATGATGATGATGATTCCTTTGAGGATCCAGACTCAGGTCCTTGCGCTTTTCCTGTTCCAGCTTTTAATGGAGGACACCTTTTTTTTGTTAGTGGGTTGTTGGTCTTTACCCTCTCTTTGCTTCCTAATTTCCTCTTGCTGTCTGTGCTTCTGCCACCACACTGAAACCTGATACCGTTGCCTCCCCCAAAAGGCCCTGCCATTCAATGTTTCTAATTCCATCACCACAAAACACCACACCAAAAGGACCCCTCCCCCTCTTCCCCTAACAAGCCTGAAAAGAACCCTCCCCCAGAAGGCTAAAAACCAGCTCCTATTCCCAGCCTAACCCATCTCTTTGCTTTATTCTTCTGTCTCTTTCTTTCTCTGCCCCTCTCTCTCTCTCCTCTCTCTCTCTCTCTCTCTCTCTAAACTCAGCTTTTAGCAATTGGGCCTCTTTTATGTAGTACTGTAGTATTCAGTAACCAAACTGTTGAAATGGGTTAACACTCAAAGACTTAGCACCCACTTGAACGGGACAACCCAACAGCAACCAGAAGCAAAAACAGAAAAAAAAAATCAACAAGGGTTTTCTTGGAAAACAATAACTTCAAAGTTCTTCATTACTACTGCAGCTACAATTACGTTCCTAGAGGTCCAAAAAAGGCAAAAAATGGGAAGCAAAGAGAGAGAGGAAGAAAAGATCTTGTTAGAACAGTAAATATAAAGGCTAGCTAGTATAGGGAAGAGGAACACTTTCTTGGCCTATAGGAGCCCTTGATGATGCCACTGGTAAGGGTGGCAGTGCTTGGTCAGAGAAGAGATTAAAGATCTCTGTGATCTCATCACTGCATCTGCTGCTGTTCTTGTACTACCCTGCACTAGACAAAAATAACTCCAACCCAGAACAAAACTCTTCCCTCATTCAATCAGCTAAACTTAACTGGACTTCCCCTCCTTTCCACTTTTTCACCTTTCTCAGTAAGACCACCTCATCTTAAAGTATATTTGATTTATATTTTCATTTGTCTAGAACGTTGTTAACCTGGTAACCCTTTTTAGATTTTTTCTCTTTTACTTCCTTCCTTGCTAGAAGTTAAGAACCGTTGGTTATAGTTCAAGGGACTGTCTGGATGCTTTGTTTTGATAGATTAGATGGATGGATAGATACCTTATATGCCACCATCACAACTTTTGACAATGACCCCTTCACAGCCTTTTTTATTATTTTCTGCTTTCTCTTTCTTCTCTCTCTCTCGCCCTTTCTCTTTATTGCTTCACTTAAAAGAAACAACATCATCTTTCCCACAATTTCCCTTCCCCCAAACACCCTTTTTTGGGATTGTTGGATTACTCAACATGGCATCCCAAGGGATGCCTTTTTCACATTTTCTTGTTTTCACTGAGCAATATGAACCAAAAGCAGCAATTGCCTTTCAATGTTTTGGAATGGAATAGTTGTCCTCCTGCATGCCACCTAAATTACTTAGATGCCCCTTTTCTCATTCTTCAATTTCCATGGATTCTTTTCCTTTTCTTTTTAAATTAAGAATAATTTTTTTGTGTAAAATGAGGAACAAGTAAGAGGTAAATGACTAGTGCAAAGTATTTAAAGGTTAAAAGATAAATAAATATATCGAATTATCTTTGTCTCCACAAATGCTTCAAGGAATTGACACTCATGTTATAATTTTGGGAATGTGGAGAGTTGTGAGACAAAGTTATCTTTATTACCAATTTGCTGTTCAATGCAAAAGAATTAAAGAAAAAGGGCAAAAAAAAAAGAAAAAGAAAAATTTCTTTTCACATCCTTTATCCTATTTAATTTGACAAGTGCATTGAAAATGAATTATTTCTACATATATATATATATATATTCAAAAAGAAATTTCTACACCTAAAGGAAAATTCAAGTTCCTGTGACTTTAAGCCCATCCACAATTCTTTGAGCAACTTTTTTTCCAACTAGTGCACATCTACCTTGCCAAAGTCACAATCACATTCAAGATTCTCAATATAGCATATTGGGAAGAAGACTCTTCTTCACACCTCTTTGTCATAAGGTTTAAAGCATGAAAGCACACTTTCAATTTGCCTTATTTCTAATTAAAATATGTACATAAACAAAAATTAGGTATATTTTATCTATTTTTGTTTTAAATTTCCAACGACGTGAGAGGAAAAAAATCAACATAAAATTAAACAGAAGAATTCAACAACATATAACTTAAACCTAATACTTATATTATAAAGGGAGAATAAGAGGACCCATGAGGCATGATTCAATAGTTACTTTCATAGTTTTAGTTTCTACCAGAGGCGGAATGAAGAGGTTAGTAAAGGTTTCGTCCATTCAAAAATTTTAAAATTTTTTTTTAATTTTATAACTTTGTTCTTATATTTTATGTAAAAAATTTATAATTATATCTTTATAAACATTAAATTTCTAATATGGCTGTTGTGTAGACATTGGTTTCCATCACTACTTAAAATCATGCCTTCTCCACTGGTTCTTGTCCTTTTTTTAATCTTTAATTTATTTGTCAATTTGAAATTCTCAATTCTTGTTGTACGGAACACAACATTCTCTTAGTGTTCACAAGGTTATAATTTCATTGGTGGGGTGAAGTAGTAACCATTGTCATGTAAAGGGTAATGGAATTATTTATATATATAATATATGTGTGTCCTAGAGAGACTAAGACAAAGACTGATGATTTAAATTCAGACAGGATTAACTGTTACAACTTTGGATTATGTTGGGAAGTTAGGGTTTAGGACAAAACAGAAATAATAATAAAACAATTCTTTTTATAATCAGGATATCTTATGATAGATTTCTTCAAAGCATAGATTGTACTATTTTTTTTTTTTAATTCCTTTCTTAATCAACTTTTGGTAGTGGCATTTCTGTCTTGTGCATAGGAAGCCAAAACTATATTGAAAAAATCTTGGTTGGGTGGTGATGCAGTCAAGTCCCCATTCAGCATAAAGTATTTGTTAATTGTTTTGGGAAAGTATTTTTCTTTGGTTAATTATGAAATCAGGTATACATATGCTAAAGTAATAATTGATTCACAGTTGAATCAGTCCAATTTTGAAGATCTCACACCACTGTCAGCATAGAGATAAGCAAGATGTGCAAACTTCCAAAATCCAGGTTTAATTTTATTAATTATATTTTTTTAAGTGATCTGATAGATTTATTTTATTATGTATCAGAAAATTGATACTAAAATTAGACAAATCGAAAGCAACTTTACTAAATAAATACCAGCAACAGTGGTAGGATATCCAAGATAATAAAACAGGAAAAACAAAAAGAAAAGTTAATTAGATATATTGACAAATGACTTCTATAACTCAAAAATAAATAAATAAATAAATGAAGATAAATTAATTTATTTCTTTCATATAGAATATATTAAAAATTGTTTGATTGTAATTATAATACTAAAATATGTACATTTAAAAGTTAGAAGCAAATGCATGATGAGTACCATGACTAGCTAAAATAATAGAAACTGATCACTACATTTTGCATTTAGAATGTAAATTTTTATGGGACTACTCTTTGAAAGCTCTATTTGATGCATGAATTGTGAATCAAAGGTTAGTTTCATATGTGTAAAGAAGTGAAGTTGAAAGAAAAAAAAATTTAAAAATTGGCTAAGATGTGGTCTCAATTTATTCTTTATTGTGATAATTGTACCATAAATTAGGTATATAAATTATTAATTGGCATGGTGCTTTCTTAATATGATTGATTGATTAATTTTTTAATTGAGAAATATTGACAATTATGTCATGATTTGGGTGGTTCTCTTTACATAAAGAATCTAAACATAAGTCTTAATTAATATTGCATAATTTCAAGCTCTTTGTGCTTAAAACAAAATTATTTAATCCTTAATTATTGAAACATGAAAGAAGTTGTTTAATGCCGACGAGATAATGAACAATCCTCTCCTATGATTGGTCTTCATTTCTCTTCCCTCTCTCTGATTGGGCCAGATGCTTCCTTTGTAGTATTGCCAGGTCAAAAGCAATAAATAAATTCTAATTATTCTATTTATTTGTATCATTCTTACTAATATATTATTTTAATTCGTTTTATCAATTTTAGTTGTACCTATATTAGCTGTTTCATGTGAAAAGTAATTAATTCTGTTTAATATTAATTAAAAAAATATAAAAAAATGACTTCATTATTTATCATTATGAAGTTTGGCATGTATATGTCTGTCAAAGTGACATATGGTAAATTTCATTAATATTCCATTCAAATTTTAATGATGTATTGATAATAAATAAATTTTGAATAAATTCAAAAAGTCATGAATAAAAATATTAATTTTTTTTAAAAATACGAATAAAAATAAACATTACAAAAAGGTCGAAAAACAATAATGAAATCTACTCTAAAAATCCACATTCCCAAATTGAATGGGATGAAATTTATATCTCTTTATATTTTTGTATCCACGAAAATATTAAATCTAATTGTCTTATTTTTTATATTATCAATATTTTTTCCTAAAAAAAAGAGCCGAATATCCATTTTTTTTCTTTCTTTAAAGAGTATTAACATCATGGATGATGGGTTATGCCTCATCTAGTAAAGTTTTTGTCCTATATCATTCTCTGAATTTTTTTTTCTTTTTTTGTTACTTTATATAGTATAATATTTTCTGTTAATTTTAAATTGCATGGTAAATGAAAAACCACAGGCCTGAGCATTTTGAGCTTGGATTTTCCTTGATGACAAATTTGATGGGAGTGTGTGTGGGCTTGTCATATGGTATATTGGAAGAGAATATTTTTCAACAAGACATCCATTTAGAAGCAATTGAGATTTCAAAGAAAACTAAATGTACTACAAATTAAAATAAAATAAAATAAAGAAATTAAAATGAAAAAAAAAAACAAAAAAAGAGAAAGGGAAAAAAAAACAAGTTGGGAGAGACAAATTTCCTATATCTAAAAGGTTGTAGAGAGAATAGATTAAATTGTACAATTTGATTGGGAGGTGTGCTCCATTTGTCTATAAAAAAGGATAAAATGCATGATCTCTAATAAATCCATTGGATTTGATAAAATTAATTTTAATTTAAAGATAAAAGTTGAACTTTTTTTTAAAAAAAAAAAACCATTCCTTCTCGACATTGATACCGCGTAAACCTTGACTCATAAACGCAACGGCGGAGAGACGGGAGACTTTTATCTAAGTTTTATTCCAATGATTTATTGAAATTAACTGTACCCCCTCCAATTTATAGAGATTTTGGGATTTTAATATCAACATGAATTTGATAGAGTAGTGTTCCCGCCATCCTTGTCTTGTTTATTTGTATTATTCTTTGACATAGAATATAATCATTGGATAAATGCAATTATGGGGTTTTCAAATGTATAATTAAGATATTAAAATTAAACTAACAAACTATTGTAACATCAAATGGAGCAAAATAGTTGAAGACAAAAGTATTGCAAGAAAGAACTTTATTCGAGTTTGCTGTCGTAGAAATTGATATGGCCGATGAAGATAAAACAATACTGCTAGGTGTTAAGCTTATAGCCATTTATCCTGATTTTGTGATAAAAAAAATTATTCATAGGTTACCTTATGACCAATAAAAATAATTATAAGTATGGTGTCTATTAATTTTAAAATACTCTTATCAAAATTTAATTAAAATTTTAAAATTTTTAAAAAAACCACAATACGGATAAATGCATTAGGTTTTATCTTTGCTTATTTAAACTCGACAAGACAGATCAAAGTTGGTGACAGAAGTGGTGACTGTCATCTTAGTTTTTCAATTTTTTTTTATTATTATTGTATAAAATTTGAATTATATAATTTCATCACTTTTAATCAAATCAAGTAACTTATAATTGATTATTTTTTAATAATTCTCAATGTAAAATTCTGAATTCATCACTGTATCCGATTAAAAATCAATCATAATACTCGAAATCCATTATTAACGATGAATTTAATTATGGTTATTGATTCTAATTTTTAGCCTTGTGAAAAAAAAAATGGGCAATGAAATAGTAGTAGGAAGGAGGACGACATACTCCATGTGAAGCAGCTAATGAAACCCATTGCTTTAGTTATCCTTATATCTGACAAAAGTTCAACAGTTTTGTGCGACTCTGTTGCGTCTGGTCACTTTCCGTTATTCGCCGCCCATTCATCTTTTACAAAAGAGAGAGAGAGACCCAGCCTGCCCAATTCGTGACCAAATTTACCTGCCTAACACTTGTAAAAAAAATAAAAAAATTATTTAATTATTTATTTTTTAATTTTAAAAAGAATTTAAATTTTATTTTTAAATAAAATTATATATTAATTAATAAATTAAATAATTAAGTATTATTTATTTTTAAATTTATTTTATAATAATTAATATTTAATTTATCCAAAATAAATTAAATCTTTTTCTTTTAAGATGCGATCCTTCCAAGTTCGATTCTAACTTAATTAAATAAATAATCGATTAGTGTAATTAAAATATTAAAAATAATAAACATAATATTAGAGAAAATGGTATTTAAATAAGTTTTTATTTTTTAATATATGATAAGAATTTATAATGCATAACTTTTTATATATAATTAAGTTATCAAATCTTGACATTTTATTAATAAAATATTAATATTAAAATTTGATACTATTTAAGCTATTATTAATATTTTATTTTTTGAAATAATATCTTATTAATAAAGTATTAAAATTTGACGATATATAGGAATCTATACAATGTTAACACATTAAATATTTTTCTTTTGAATTTACAGTGCGTAAAAGGAGGAGAAGTTTGGTCCTGTTTTCAGACTTCATAGGATTATATCTGTCTGGTTAAGAAGAACACGTGGCACTTGTCTCCACGTGGGGGTTGATTATGTGGGTCATGGATACAGGCTCAAGTTTGGCTCTGGGGCCCCAGGGTGCATGTGAAGAATGGCCCCCACTCAAAATGATTGGTACAATTTCTTCTACAATTTTTAGACAGAAAGCAAAAATTCCTAAGCTCTTTTGCAGGAATGCTTTCAAATAGTTTAGTCAACCCCTTCGGGTATTTTTATTTTTTTTTTGTTTTTGAGTAAATTTATATAATATTTATTAAAAATAATATTTTGGAATCGAGGGTTTATTTTAAATATTAATAAATTCGATATAAATTAAAATAAATTTTAAGATGTAGGATAATCTATCATCTTTGACTGAATTATTATTTCTGATAAATTCTGTAATCGAAATTAATTTAAAGTACGAGGATATTTATTTTGTACTAGTGGTTGAGATATTTAATTTAAATATTTTAAAAATAAAATATATTTTATTTTGGTTTATAATAGTATAGCAAAAGGGGTAAAAGAAAATTTAGCTGAACATATTGATTGTAGATAATAATGAATCGATGGTGACGTTTCAGATTTTGATTTTTGTAACTTCATTTTTTTTTTTAACCTTTGTTATTATTGAATGGGGGTCTGGGTTTACTAGTGATGGTTGCTTGGGAGGCGGGAAAATTAAAAAGAAAATAATGTGAAAAAAATTAAAAAGAAAAAAAAAGTGGGCGTGAGGGGGGCAAAGGTGTGTAATGCATCCACATGCATGGCATCTACCATATGGATTTTTCTACCCATTTGAGTGGAGATGCAAATTGCAACAATTAAAAGGTTTGGGGGGTCTAATTGCAAAAAAGGGAATATTAGAAATTGCATTGGAAATCCTATGATGAGCAAAAGTAAATTGAATATATGTACCAACTGAATAGGGGAAAAAAAGATTTGTAGATGAAAAAATGCCTAAAATTTTATCCAATATATGAACAAGTTTGTACATAATTTAAGAACATTAGTAATTGATGATTTATAGTAACATTTAAAATTTATTGTTGAGTTCGATATCAGGATAATACAAATATAATAAAGATTATTTTGATTATTCTCAATTAATTTTAAGTTGAAAAAGTATTTAGTAATAATATAATTTCAAAATAGGCATTTCATTTGGTTCATTGATCCTTTCGAGATAAGTTTGCTATCTATACCTGTGAGGTGCATTTCCCCATATAAGAGTGGTAAAATAAATTTCATTTTTGCACATGGAGTTTTATGTGTGAAGAGAGTATAAAAAGGATGACAAAAATATTTATCCTTACACGTGAGAAGAATATTAAAGTGAAAAAGAATTAAAAATATTTTAAACACATCAATGCAGCAAAGATTTTATATATGGAGTGATCTCTTTGGTTTCCTTCTTAACAAATGAACTAAGTAAAAATGGCTAACATGAATGCTTCTTTATCATATTA
This sequence comes from Theobroma umbraticum, assembly GCF_002168275.2. Classification (NCBI taxonomy): domain Eukaryota; kingdom Viridiplantae; phylum Streptophyta; class Magnoliopsida; order Malvales; family Malvaceae; genus Theobroma; species Theobroma umbraticum. The sequence goes on along the minus strand of NW_018397262.1, from coordinate 5,007,835 downwards.
ATGTGGTTTATCTTTTGCCCAAATGATATTTGGAGAAGATAAAGTGAAATTCACAATATGTTTGGTAGAATAGAAAGAGGAAGGAACTAGTTTAGGGTTTTTTTTTTTTATAATTGGAGGAAAAAAATTTGAATTCTACTATTTAAATATGTAAATATGTACCGATCAATGAACTAAATGCTCGAGTACCTCTCAATTAGTTTTGGGTTATTTAGCATTTCTTTAATTATGGAATTGTACAAATAGTTGCAATGAAGTTCTCTTTTACAAGTTTTTTTCAGTTCATTGATTTTGGATATTTCATGGAAGGGCCAGTGTATAGCAGCAGAATCTCCGTGCAACACTATAATGTAAAACAAACTCTGAATCTGATTCAACTTAGTGTGAGGGGGAGGAGGAGTAGCCTCTCTAACGTATTAACTGTGCCCTGAAGTTGACAGATCAAGCAGCACTTATAAATACGTATTACAAATTTTATGACATGAATTTAAGAAAGGAGATGAGATTGACAGACCTCATCTGCTTTGCTGTGTGTTTCTTTAGTTTCCCTTAGCTGGTGACAAAAGTTTCTCTCGTCTGACTTGTGGATGGTACCAGACCCTCACAGTTGTGGGAGATCCATTCATTTTCCGGGAAAGTTAATTAAGATCTCTCTCTCTCTTTATATGCATACCCTTAATCAATACCATGCATTTGGAAATTTCATCAGTAAATTTTAGGTTCCATTTCTGTCTGTCAATTGCTTTTAATTTAATGGATACGTTTAAGAATGAGTTGGTGCTGCTCGGTGGGTGGCAACCACCACCAATATCTGTTATGGGATTTGGCTATATCAATATACATTACTGACCATTCTTAGGTTGATTGAAATTGGGGAATGCCTGCCATCTTCATTCTTGATTTAGTTTTACTGTTTTAAATCCTGGGGGCGGAAAGATCTGGGGATAGCTTTCTTATAAAATTACCATCACAGCGGAGGCAAAGGATAAAGTTCAACATTTATGAATTTGGGTTGGTGTAAACAAAACTGCAGGTTTAAATTCCAAATGAAATGAGACAGGCCCTTGAAGTTAGCCATGTTGACAACTGTGCATACTGCTTATACTGCTGACATAATTTCGAATTCAATGCTCACTCATGCAATTCTTCTGTAAATGGACTTTTAATTGACTAAACAGAGCACGAATCAAAGTAATTTGGGGAGGTTCAGTCAATGCATTAGTTCTTTTTCCCTGGACTAGACAGTGAGTGAGAAGTAGCTCTCAGCTATCCAACCGAAATAAAAATGGGCAGCAGTAAAGCTGTGGAAGATGATCAATTGTCCTTTCTTCTCAGCTAACCATTGCAGGCTCGTGATCCAATACCAAAAGATCAGTACAAACAAAGAAAATCACAATTATAAGATGACAGTAAAGGTATGAAAGAGACGATTTCTGGGATGGGGGTTTTTTTTTTTTAACTGTTTTTTGATTGTTACTGGTGCAAATTACTGCAATAATATTTGCTCGGCCATATCTTTTAGAAATTCCCAAAATATGAGACAAATTTTTGCAGAAACATCATCTTCTGTCTCTCTCTCTCTCTCGTCCCTCTTCCATCCCCCTGAAACTGAAAGGCTTTAAACCGAGGTGGACGTTTCGTTTTGTGATTTGGAGGCTGCAAAATTAATAGACGGTAAAATTCAAAGACTAACAGTTTCCTTGTCTTGTAATAAGATAGAAATAATAACATGATGGAAGATATAGGAATAGGGGTAAGCCCCATTCCCCAAATAAGCTACATATCAGCTTAAACGTGTAATGGAACAGTTGGCTGTCATAGCATCAAAAACTCTGCCTGGTTTCACTTTCCAGGCACATTCAAATCATAGTTCCCCACTTACTGTTGTGATTACATATAAATTTACCACAACTGGAATTGTCATACGTGCTCGTAGACCTGACTAGTTAGCTGTCACTACTATACTGCCGAGTTATTTGCACTATGCTACGGATATCTCGGATCTGCACCAGAAGGCAATTAATCGCAGTTTTATTGCATAATTTCAGCAGTTAATTTTTGTACTGCCAAGGCCTTTTCAACCGGATTTTTTGCGAAAACTTTGTCTAGAATGACTGATTACTGAGCACTGATCCGCCTAGCATCGACGACAGAATTAATTACTTAGCAGCACTATCAATTAAAATCCTAGTTTGTTTCCATCGAGCTGCATGCCGAATCTAATTAATTTCTTTGAACTGTTGCTTGGTAAGATATAAAATGGGTTACTTTTCCAGGGAAAAAGTCTGTTGAATTGGTGCATGGGAAACGTTCAAAATGTGTTTTGCTTTAAATCTTTTGCATTATATAGCGGCAGCTAGGCTAGCCCTTCAGCCAGGGGTATTCTCTCTTTTGAAATAATTTGCATGTGTCCAGCTGTTAGAGGCAATCCTTGCGCAATTGTCAACCAAATATTCACGCGTATGGATCATTCCCCTGATGTTGCAATCAATGCGGTCTTGTTCATTAGAATTGCATATTGTCGTAGCATGCTGTGTTGGAACTTTATCGGATTGTTTGGTTGTTCCATATGCTGTGTTTAAAATTCCCCATTTCACATGGCATTCAAGACAAAAAGCAATAGCTTGAAGGCTACGCATTAATTCATGAGACAGCTTGATCAACAGCTATGGTAATCAATCAAGGGATATGGCTATTTTGGGAATGAGAATATGGAATTCCATCTCGGTGCTCAGGTAAAAATAGATTAGCTATTCAGGAAACCTTTTGGAGATTCATAGATGATCTGATGAGCGAGATTGAGCAGCATGTCAACTTGTCAACTGGACTGACTCACTTTGTACGTAGCTTTTAACTAGCAAAGCATTTACCAGATCGATGTGAATGATCAAAAACTATAGGTCCCAGAAATTTCAAAGACAATCAAGATTTTCTTCGGCAGGAAGGAGAAAGAGATATGTGCCAAATGGTGGGGTCTGAGAAGGGTGGTGGTGTGTGTGTGGTAGTGAGGCTGATCAGTGGCAATGCTGCAATCCAACTTTTTTGGTCATGTTAAGGGTTTCGTCAAAAAGGGCATGCAAGCAAAACTCACATCATCACTTTCATGTGCTGTGGGACAGTGACACAAAATACCACTTCACACTCATCTTTGTTACCCTAATTCTCTTGCCTCTTTCTTTTTTTTTTTTGTCTTTAAAAACCAAAAAACTATTGTTCTGACCCACCCTCTTTCTCACAACCTGGAATCCACAACCCACATGGATGCAATATTTTCATTGAAAGAGATGTGAAATCATGCTGAAAATGTCATATTAGTTGCTTCATTTGCTGGTTTTAAGATGGTATGTATGTTCTTATGGCTTGGGATAAACCAGCAGCTTGCATCCAATTAACAGTGACAGATTAATTTCCTCCTGTCCGATGCCATGAGTGTTTCCCCATCTCCTTTTCCCCACCGACAGTGTTGATATGTTTGCCTTTGAAGACCGTTACAACTCGACCAAAATCATAAATACAAAATTTTGGTATCATAAATTTCAACATTCTTTTGCATTTACATATGCTCAAGAGCAAAAAAGTGCTATATGGATCAAGGGTAGAGTTAATCAATTTTTGTTGAAAATCAAGAATGAAGAAAAATAAGAGTTAAAATTTTTTAAAATTAATATATTAAATTTAATTAATAATTAATTAATAATAAATAATAATTTTATATAACATGTATATAAAAAATAAAAAAAAACTTACAATACTCTTTTAGAAAGTTGTGTTCAACAATTTTTTTGGATTCAAGAAATCGAAAAAAATCACAACAAGGCAAATTAATTTATCAATTAAGATTAACAAAAAAAATGATATATTGATAAAATTTTAAATAATAGTAAACAATGCAATATTACAACTTATATTAGAAAATAACAAAATAATTTTTTAATTTTTAAAGATTAGAATCATCGAAAATAAAATTCACATAACAAAAAAAAAACATTGATAAGTAGAAGATAAAACACACATAACAAAAAAGAAAGAAGAAAAACATGGTTAATGGTTTGTAATAATTTGAAGAAGAAAATTCAAAAAAACTTAAAACATATGAGTAAATAAAATAAATATAAATAATAATTATGATATAAATTAAAAAAAATAAAAAAACTTTAACTCTTTTTAATTTCATAAATCTCTTTAAAACTATGAAGTATGTTTCAATAGTAAATTACTCCTATTAGATAAGCTAATAGGCAAGCATTCCAGGATAAAATTTTACACTATAACAAAGAATTGCCCCCATGGCCAAGCCAATACTTGAATGAACATATACTCAAAGGCACCTCTTGAATTAGTAATAACAAAAGAAGCAAATAGTAATAAAAACATATAATATAGAATATCCCACTTTTTCTTTTTCTTTTTTTTTTTTGGGTTATTGAGTATGGATAAAATAAAATGAAAATGATGAATGCGTACGAATGAGGTCAGGGCTTAGCAAAGTCTCTCAATTGCTTTCAGTCCTTTACTTTCAGACTGAAAAATCTGAAACCATGGAAATTATCAAGCAAGGTTCCCACCCTCTCTCTCTCTCTCATCAGTGCATGTCCATGTCACTGACCATGGCTTGTCTGCAGAACTTGACAACCAGTTGTCATTCGTATGTGAGCAATCTAAATTATGATTATGACTGCTAAAGAAAACCAAAACCTGCTTGATCACAACTTCACGAGCAGGAAAACATATTATTCCTACAAGTTTAGAAAAGGGAAAAAAAAGGGTCCTTGTTTCTTGAACATGGGAATCGTGGCTTACATGTAGAAGCAAGCATAGGAAAGAAATGTTCCAGGAAAGTGACTACTTACCTATAATAAACTAGAGATGGATTTGTGATAATAACTTTTTTTAAAAAAAATTAAGTTGAAAATATTTTATGAAATAGATATGTAATAATAATTGTATTATTATATTTAATTTTGGTATATATTGATATGTACAAAATGTTATTTTATAAAATATATAATTGCTGATATTGTAACTATAGTGGTATTATTTGTGGTTTATTTTCATACAAAAATATACTCATAAATAGTCTTATAACAAAACAAAATTTTAAATAAAACCTCTAAACTTATAGTAGAATATATAATAACTCAATCTTTTTAAAAACTTTATTTTTAACTAGCTGATATGCACCATTTTGTATTAATTACATTTAACATTGAAAAATGATATGAGAGTAATAAATAATTAAATCAAGAAAAAATATTTTTTATAAATACCCACTTATAAAAAGTAAAAAAAAAATCTAAAATATCAATTATGAGAGAAAAAAAAAATCTAGTTCAAACTCAACTCCATCAAACCTTAAGCTTACGACCCAAAAACCTAACTACATGTCAAACTAATAACCTTGTCAAATGTCAACCTATGAACCCTTTGAGAATTTCTTTAAATATAACAAATCTTTTTTTATTATTTGTAATTTTCAATGCTGGTAAAAAGTCTAAATGAAATTATTTATTAATTTAAATAAGGACGCCCACATACATGTAAGTGGTTTTTTTTTCTTAGTTATGTTGATTTAGTTATTTATAGTTATATAATCAGTTTTGTACTTGTTTGCTAATGATGAAGTTTAAAGTGTAACATTACAAATTATAGTATTTTTTGACTACTAATTTTTTCCTTAACTTTTTTCTCCTATTTATATTCATAAATTTTAAATGATAAGATAGACATGAAATGAAGCATTCTAATAAGGTCAAATTTTATATGTGTTTAAGAGGAAATGTATTTTTTAGTGTTGAATGAAGAAAATAATTTTGAAAATTTTATGAGTTTCGTCTACCTTTTCATGAGTATTATCAGAATAATGACATGCAGGTGAGTAAGCTCATGTTTTAAATTTAGTTGATTTTAATTTATTTGGTTATCAGAAGTTTCTTTTTATATTATTAATAAATTAATGAAATGAGATTGGTAGAGCAGTTGGCCTTATCAAATAGTTAAACCAATATAATTAATTTGGCATTTGAATTTGGGCTCTGGGGTTGATTTCCCCTACCAGGGAGGATGGTTAAGAAATTTATAAAAGTATAACCAATAACCTTGTCAAGTGTCAAACAAGTAGCTTTGGAGTTTTTATGTGGTAGCCAGGTGAAGTGAGAGAACAGACAAGTTTTCTTCAACATATGGCAAGGAGTACACACCATAAATATCAGTTGCATGGCCTGCAATTGTGCAAACTGCTCAACCCTTGTTCTTTACCTTCTCCAGAGTCCCAAATTTATAATATTTATGGCAACTTCGACAAAGTCATAAGTATTGAAAATAAGTTGTTTCAATTGATAGTATCAAGATAAGATATCGATGCAATTTTAACATAAACCTATTTAAATTTATACAAACATGTTATCAATTGAGCTTTGATTTCTAACCTTTTTTGGTCAAATAGTATCATAACTTTTGAGTTTCATTGTCAAGGTACTCTTAATGAATTTGTTAAAGAAGTGACTCAAATTGAGTTCCAATTGTTTCTCTTCTTTTTTACCATTAAGGGCAAAGCCCAAGTACAGTAATCGAAATGGGTTTGTCTCCTAGTATGACCATCAGGCCAAGCCCCATATTTCCATGGATTTCTATTGATTGGTTAGGGAAAGGTCATTCATGCATGAAACTTTGCTCACTAACCCATAACTACAATATGGTTCCTAGGGCTTATAGAGGGAATTATTCTTTTGCCCTGTTTATCCTTCTCATTTTTAAATACATGAAAATTTGTGGTTGGTATTATTTTTGACTCTGTTTATCACCAAAAAGAGAGAGAAAAAGGAAAAAGTTTGTCATTTTTTTTTTCTTATTACAAAAACTAGAAACAAATTATCAAAATCCTATGAAATGAAGTAAAAAGGGGAAATAAAGGTTAAATCCTCGGAAGCAGTCTGCTAGTTTTCTCCCGCCAAAGAAGGAAAAACAAAAGAACTTTTAATAGATGTTCTGTTTTTCTCTGTTTCGCTACCCGTCTCCTTTAATCACTGAATTAAAACCCCAGACTTTACTCTTGAAAGCCCAATTCAAAACCCAAAATTTTCCTCTTAATTTCTCGCGAAACCAGCTTTTTACCAACTTTTTCACCGAAAGAATTTCTGGGTATCCAATAAAATCCCCTGCTCGTTCTTCTTCTTTGGAGGATGAGTATGACGTGGAATTGGGCCTCCTTTTAGCTCTGTTGCCAGAGGAAATGAGAAGCAGAATCAGTGAACATGAAGAGCTACGTGAGTTGATTGAAGTGGTTATGGATTTAGGCAGGAAACCTTTGGCTAGATTTCCTTCAGGGGATTTTGTATTATCCGATTGTCCAATCACAGTTCAGGATATAGAGCATGCTACTTCTAAGGTGAATATATATATGTTTTTGTGGTTATTTGCATAATAAAATTGTTGATAAATGCTTTGGATGGTAATTAAGGAGTTTCTTTTTTCTTCTTTTTCCTCATTGAAGTGTGTTCATGAACGACTCATCAATGTCATGAAAAGAAGAGGAGGGTAATTGAGGGGAGAGAAAATAAAAAAAAAAATTTCTTGTTGAATTGGACGAGTTAAAAAATCAATATAGTTTTAGAAGAAGGGTGTTGCTTGCATCCTTTTAACAATATTCTTACTCGAGCTATGACCTCTTTCATTTGCTGGAGCATGGATTATCCCTTATTTTTGACTACTGGGCTGTAGTGTGGAGTCATGTTTACTGCTTACTAGCACCAAAATTGCAGGTTGGTGATTTTGCCATCGATAATCGAGCAGGAATCAGCCGAACATTACATCGCATTAGTGCAATCAGGAATCGGAAGGGCACAATTATTGGTTTAACTTGTCGTGTTGGTAGGGCAATATCGGGAAGTGCTGATTTGTTGAGAGATTTAGTTCAAGATGGGGCTTCCTTGCTGCTCATTGGTCCTCCGGGAGTGGGGAAAACAACAATTATCAGGTTAACTCTTTCTATCTCATATCTGTTGGATAAGGTTGCATCACTAGGACTGCCTTTTTCTGTTCTCATTTTTCAGTTCTTGCATAGTTCATTTTGTGCATGTCAAACACTCCATTCTAACTAATTAGCAAGTTAGTGTCTCTTTACTCAATAGAATTCTCTAAATTCTTTTATTAGTAAACTGGTCATACTTCGTCATGGTCCTTGCTGAAGTAAGGTACTGAGAGGAGTCAAGTGGAATTGTTCCTCTCCTTTAGTAGTTTTACTAATAGTGGGTGCTCTCAAGGCTTAAACTGGTACTTTTGAGCTTGTTAGTCCAAAATTATTATTATTAGATTAGTAACAGCTTTCAAATCTTTTGACTCAGTGAACATGTTAAATCCCATTGTACCAGAAGAGTTTTAACGGCTGTCTTTTCTGTCTTAATGCTGGAAATGCATTTGCACGTACACTCCTACACTTAGTCTGATCATTTATATATATATATATATATATATAT
>NW_018397262.1:4967415-4999264 GCF_002168275.2 Theobroma umbraticum | reverse complement strand
ATATTTTTAGTGAGGTTTTATTTATTTTATCTCTGTTGTTGCAAAAGTTGCAGTTTTGGCTACTCATCGTGGAATCTTTCCAATGGCATTGCTAGGATAACCTAAATTTCTCAAAATTGGCAGGGATATAGGTAGGATGCTTGCAAATGACTACAAGAAACGTGTGATGATTGTTGACACGTCTAACGAGATAGGTGGGAATGGCGATATACCACATGCTGGAATTGGTAATGCTCGGAGAATGCAAGTCCCTGACTCTGATATGCAACATAAGGTAGGAGCTGGTAGTGGCTGATCTCATCGATCCTCTCTGGTTAATTATGGAAATTTATTTATGTTGATGTCATGATGTCGAAAAAATGTGACTTGCAATATGTTATGGTTATTAAAGTAATTTGCTTACATTCTGTAAATAAGCTTTACAAAGTAATTCTACTTTTCGTACTGTACGTCCTTGGTCAGTAGGACTTCCTACAGCTGTGTTCATAAACATATTTCTAGGTCAAAAACTTAGTTTTTCTTCTAAAACCTTTAGAGGTAATTAATTTTGTGGTGCACTGATATGTGCCATCATTAGCATGATTCATCCAGCATAATGCAAATAAATTTTTTCTGTTAAGACTTATGGATATCGGAATCCTAGAAATTAGAGGAGCCCACATGCATAAGTTATGAATATTCTGCAATTGCCATATGTAAAATCAATCATTTCTACCTACTACCACTTAAGATTTTTTCTCTAGATCAGTTCACCTTTTACCTCAAGTTCTCCCCTAGTTTGTCCTATCCTTTACCACTTGTCTTCAGTAATATAAAGACCCGCCAAATGCATTTGTCCCCACAGTTAAATTTTACATTTTTATATAATGCAGGTATTGATAGAAGCAGTTGAAAATCATATGCCACAAGTGATCGTGATTGATGAAATCGGAACAAAACTTGAGGCAATGGCTGCATGCACAATTGCACAACGTGGAATTCAGCTAGTTGCCACTGCTCATGGAGTAACCATTGAGAATTTGATAATGAATCCTTCACTAGAGATCCTTATTGGGGGAATACAGGTGAGGTAGTTGCATTGATACCTGTGTTAATTATTTACTGCATAGCAGGGTTGCTGTCATCTTTATTCCAAGCCTTTCAAGATCATCAGTATAGGTGTCAGTGCCAGATACTGTTAAATGCTTAAAATAAAATAAACTGCATTGGTGCGTTTATGCCCTGATGGTCTCTAAGTCACATGCCTTTGAATATTTCACTAGAAGATTTGTTGAATCGTGCTGCTATATGTCTTAGTTCTGAAGGTTATGCAGCAGTTGCTACAGTTGATTGATTGAATATGTTCAGAAGCTATAGTTGATTGAGATTTCAGATATATGTCATCAGACATTGTTGATTGTACCATCTCAAGCCTTTGTAAGAGATACAGTCCAACCCTTAGTTCAACCTGTTGCATCCATCCTTTATCATAATTTTACTTCTCTGTTCATTGATTTTTAGAAAGCTTAGCAACAATTTGTTTAGGAAGGATTCTTTTATTGACTGATGTATTAAGATAACTTTTCACTAAAATTTTGTCTTATGCTACAACTTGTTGAAAATTTGTTTTTGCTACACGGAAAACTTATGTCCTGAATGTGAAATTTCATGGTCACTCATTCTATTCTGGTTATGAGTACTATTTTGGTTGATGGACATGCTTACTTTGATGTCTAAGTTAATGCAGAGATATTGTTTCTTTCCTAAAGGCAGAACATGAATTTAAAAAACTTAAATGTAAAAAACAAAAGAACGAAGGGAATCTATCAGCATTTTGCAACAGGTTTTTCTGGCATTTTACTTGAGAAATAAGCAAGATGAGCTCTGTATGATGCAATTAGATCTTTTCTGTGCTTTTGTTGATAGGTGATAGATCTGTTGCATGGTCAACTAATCATCTAGTACAAATATGATTTTGGTATGGGGGAATGAAACACTTGAAATAAATAAGTGAGGCAACAGTGTGAGGAGGTATCAAGGCACTGGAGGTAGGAGAAATTTCTTATTGCTCACCAGCTCAATGTGACAAACTTTATTATAAGATGTAAGGTATCAATGCTCAAGAAGTTTCATATACAAGTTGTATGCTATGATATCCTCCATCCTCAAAGGATGCCTCATCTGTCTGAGTGTCTTTCTCATTTTTAATTGAATGCATGTTCTTGTTGCACTGTTAAGCATTTCAGTCATGGAATTATATTGTAACAAATTCTCACAAAATCTTTTCACAGTAAATCTGTGATATGCTTAAGTTCAACATGTGGGTATAAAATGGTAAAGAAGCGAAGCTGCTTTTTATGCATGAGTTATCATCCATTGCACTTACAATTTTGTTCTTTGCCTGCTGTTTTTTTGTTGAGTGCAAATTTTGGTTACTAACACATGCTGTATTCTTGTCCTTTCTCATTTCACCAATGGAAAGACATTTTTATGTTTTCATAATTTTATCTTGAAATATTAGAAACTTCTTTGATCATTATCCTGTCTGAGAATATAATTTGTCATAGGTTCATTAAATAAATAGTTTTTCAGAGTGTGACTCTAGGGGATGAAGAAGCAAATCGAAGGGGTGTCCAGAAAACTGTGCTGGAGAGGAAAGGGCCATCAACATTTAGTTGTGGCGTGGAGATTGTTTCTAAGACTGAGTTATGTGTTCACCGCTGCCTTGAAGCAACAGTTGATGCTGTTCTCTCTGGTGGGTTCTTTTTTTTTTCATTATTATTTATATTGGGTTCCTAGAAAAATCAAAGAGGGCAATCCAGGATATTTTCAGATATTGGTGACGCATTGGTGAATATTATTCTTTCTCTGGTGTGAAGGTCATTTTCCTCGTGTTGAAATCCGTAAGATGAACTCTCAGGGGCTAGAAGCCACCTCACAGACTTCTACTGATATTGGCTCTGACAAGAAAGATGTAGTAGTTGCTCGAGATCTACTAGAGATTAGCAATGAAAAAATTGGCAATAATCAATTACCTCCTGAACTTTCTTCAAACATGGCTGAGGATTCTTTGGAAGACAGGGCTTTACTTCGTTTGTTTGTCTATGGGGTAAGTCATCTCAACATCATACGTTAATGTTGCCATTTTGATTTATAATTTGAGGTTGTGTTTAGTGAGTTTATGAAGTTAACATGTATTCAGTATTTGACTTTACCTGTAATGTTCACTTGAATCCGAGTTTTGATTAACTAGGTATGACCTAGATGTTGATGGGTTCAAAGCTAAGTCAAATGACCTTTCAACTTATGCTCAATAGATTTGACCGCATGATATTTATTAGTTTTAATAGCCACTTTAGTCATTTGTGTTCAGATACTTATATAGACATGACATGTAATGTGATAAAAAATGTCATCAAAATCATAAAGATATAATGTCTCAGTCAAAGCTCTCTTAGTTCTGATTGTCAGTAGTTGCAGTAGTTTTTAATAATGTGAAAGTATTACATATGAAACTTACAGAATGAGCAGTTATTCTAGATCCCGGAGGCGAGTGTGATACAAGGACTTAAAAAGTTGAAAATGGATGCTGCAGTTCAATTAACTGATAATATCAGTGAGGCAAATGCAATTCTTGCTCTGCTTTCGAAGCTTAGGAAGAACTCTGGGATTCAAGCTGCAGCTAGATCTCATCACATGCCTGTCTACGTGGCGAAGGTGAATAGCGTCTTCTTGGTTAGTGTCATTTGTACTTTTACATCATCAAAGTTTTGGTATGAATCAGTTGTTTCTTTTCTTGTAGACAAGCTCATTGATGCAGATAACAAAAGCCATAGAGGCATTAAAAGATGATTATCCACATGGATTAAAGAATCCTGGATCAGAAGATGAAATGAATATTTCGGAGAAGGTTGATGCCTTAGAGGTAAAGACTGATAATTTTTCCTGTTAAAAGTTTATGCTCCCTAAAAGGAAGTATAACTTTTGCAACTCGAATGGTTACAGCTCGCACGAGAGTGATTAGAACTTTGTTCCATTTTCTCTTTCAGCCCTTTCTAGTGGTTCAGGTTTATAGCCAGAATATACTTTTGAGCAGGTTTACCAATCATTTTTCCAGAAACCTTCAAATAGGTTAAGGAGAAGTTTATTTTTCAATGGGGGCAGTCCATTCCTGTAGATATGCATCAAATCAGTTCATTGTACTCCAATACAATTGCACTCTTTAAATATGTTCTCTATATTACAGGAGGCAAGAATAGCCATTGAACAGGTAGTAATCCCAAAAGGGGAACCTGTGGAACTACTCTCAAGGCCGCCCCACATTATGTCTCTACAAGTAGAGCTCATTCAGAAATACCAACTACAGTCAGAGAAAGTTGTCAAAGGGTCAGACGTACGTTTACGTATCCTCCCATTTCAGCTTACAACGAATGAGGTCATCAATAACTCAAGTAAGAACATTGATGCAAATGAGGTTCACAATTTTGACGGTTACGGTGCAAATGGTTCCCCACACAGTGTGGACAGGTTACCTCTCCTGCCTGATTAATTACTAGTCAGCATGTGTCATACATTGAACATTGCCACAGTCGTTAGTTTTCTAGCCGCCTCACATGTTCTTGCATGGTGGCCTGCAATGCATTCCTTTAGATTTTGCTGGTTTCTGTTGGATGTCTTAACATCAGAAAAACGAAATGACTGGAATATCATTACATGGTTGATTATCTGGATTCTTTGATCTCTTTCTATTTCTTTAACTAATGTAAATCTATTGATGGTTGATCCGTTTGGAACTATGGCAAAAGCAAATCCCAACAGTTCCATTGTCGTATGCAAAGATATAAAGGAACATGTACAATAGAGAAGTGAAGGAATATCTACCAAAAGAACTGCAAGAAACTTAATTTTTACTTATATATTGAAGATAATCATAAACTGGTTTTCAAGTTCTATTAATCGGCTATCTTGAGCATAGGTCAGACTAAAGAGCAATTTCGGAGGTGGAAATGGATTGATCTGACCAGGGGGGGCATGGCTCTCCGGTGGCCTAGGAGGATTCTCCAGAGGATCAACTACGGCACCATTGTTTTCCTGTTAGACCAAGATATCAAAACAAATATATGTACATGTGTACAGGTGTTCATGTACATAAAAAATTTAATTAACTTACAAAAGATTTTATGACATTTCATCAATCTTAATATCAATATTTTTTGACACATGTAGACGATCGTCCTTGAAAACTCTGGCTTTCGTACCTGAACATATTACGATAATGATTCTTTAGTGATCATTAAAGTGACCATTACCATCAATAAGAGAATTGCTTTGAATGCAATAAATTAAGTCAGAAGACAGCATGACTACCTGTATTGCAGAGCATGAATAATTGGAGAGAAATTACCAATAACAAAAACAACCATTTGGAATCCATGGGAGTTATTGGCAATAAGCTATTCTTCTTCATTTGACAGTAGAAAAAAACAGTAGTTACCCCATTTTATAGCAGTCTGACCTCTGTCATTTTATGAAGGCACATTCAACATGTACAATACCCAAAAGAAGAAACTAAGCCTAATTTTTGGGAACAAAAGAAAAGAAAAGGGAATTCTTTTGGCAATACCAAAAATAAAATATTTTTGCTTGTAATTTGGTGGTTGTTATTCTTTATTATTACATAACCGAATCTTATCGTATCCTTAACATTTATTTCTTTGTACAATTTCTATGTAAATCGGTAACGATTAGGATAAGATTGACCTTATTGTAAAATCAAATAATAAAATAAAAATGAAATAACAAAAAACTTGTTGAATAGGTTAACAAGTAAATAATGTGTGTAATATATAACCTTATCTAATTTATGTTAAATATTACGTAATTTTTATTTTTAGTCTCACTCTTTTAAGTTAAAATATAAAAATATTATTTTTGGCATTAAACATTATATTTAATTACTTTAATTTGCTTAAATTTATTATTTTCAAATATTTTAATGTTATACTATAATTTAATGATAAAAAGAATAATCCAATTTAATTTTAACTTTATAATTATATAATTATAAGTAACATTAATATTTAATACTAATATACATATCATTAACATTCAGGACCTGATCTGTCCTGATGGCATTCTGGAAGTGATGGTCATGAGATGTGATCCATCCAATGGTTGAGTTCCACCTTCTTGTGATCTTAGTTTTTTTTTTTTTAAATGGTTGCCTTTGATTTTTAATATAGATTGATAAAAAAATTTTACGTTAATTTTATACATTTACATTAAAAATATAAATAAGATAATTTTAATAAAATATTTTCGTATCTTTATTCTTTACATTAGTGTTTTAACCAATTTTAATTTTACAGCATAAAAAATTCTAATTTATTATGCTAGAAATCTTACTAACTAATTCCAGAAGATACAAATTATTTAGACATATATTAAAAATATAAAAAATTAATTTTTCATTTAAATTATCAAGATACAACATTTTATGTTAATTCTTATACGTTTAGATTAATAATATATAAATTCAAATTAAAGATACATTATATTTTACGTTAATTCGTATAAATTTATGTTAATAATATATAAATTTAAATTAAACATACGTGATAGAAAAATGTTGTTTTGCATTGTATCAAGCATTCGAATGACTCTTCTATAATCTTGTTTTGCTGGCTTTAACTTTGTACATATAAACCTTACTGTATGCCATTTAATAGGTCATATATACATATATTTTCCATTTAATACTCCCCAATGTAATTTTCAAATGGATTCCATTCATATATTTTATCTTGCCTTGATTTTTAATCTTGCATGTGCAATTTAATTATAAAATTTTCCTAATAAAATCATGCAAATCATGAAGATCTTTGAATCAATTCACCCTCTTCCTGCTTCTTTTCCATAATCAAAAAATTAGTAGATTTAATGTCCATGTGTCCATATATTTATAAAAAAAATTAGTAAATTGCATCTTAAACTTTTGCTTGATTTTTTATTTTTAGAGATTCTAATCATAGATAATATAATACATGTGTCAATTTTTTATCAAATCTTAAAACAATTATAAACGTGGACATTTTACACTTTATTAGATTAACTTTTTGAAGAGACAATAATGAATTCATGATAAAATGATATCAAGTGTTTCAAAAGGAAGTACGTGCGGTATTTTAAACTCACATCAAGCAAATAATACCAAACGTTTTAATATAAGCGTGAGTGCTGCACAGCTTAATAAAAAATCTATGATTAATGTACTTTAAGTTTTTTTTTTTAATAATTGGAAGAAGAGAAATTCAAATTTATTTTCTAGATAAGGAATAATGTATTAACTAATAATCAAAAGCTTAAATGCAAGTAATTTACTTTAAGCTCTTACAAAACAAATAAAAAATTTTAAAAATAAATTATAAACACGAGTGATATATACCTTATTAAATTAATTTTTCATAGAGCAAATAATGATGTCGTGGCATACGCAGAAACCATATGTTTTCAATAAGTGAAAAAGAAAGTTAACAATTTAATTATGATAAGAAAATATTTATTTATATTTATCGTATCTCCACTTTGCGTCACACAATGAATTAGTTTATTTTTCATTTCTTGTCAACTAAATTAATAATTTCAATAAAAAGATGAAAGGAAAGTATATTTCCATATATTCACATTTATTGTTTTCCTTCAAAAATTATTTATCTTTTAAACTCTCTCTTTTGTATCTCAATGTACTGGGAATACAAACCAAACCAAGTAAATAATAAAAAAAAAGGATAAGAGAAAAAGGTTTTTATGTTACCAAATTATGCAAATGTTGTCCATAAATTGTTCTGCAACAAAAATGAACAACATTTCATATGAAGCAAGAGTAATTCCAAATTAAATATTAAGAGAACATTGTTCATCCTTTGACTTGAGGAAATTAGTATAGATTAAGTTATATCAACACCGGCGGCGGCGGAGGCGGTGGCAGCGGCAGTGGATAAATATGAGGGCCTGACCCATTCCTGACCGGTGGCCTTGGAGGTTTATGCAATGAAACTATTGCAGCAGGAGGCGGTGGCTGCGGAGGAAGTGGATTAATGTGGGGGCCTGACCCTGTCCTAACTGGTGGCCATGGAGGTTTCTCCAATGGAACTATTGCACCAGCAGCAGCATCACCTTCCTGTTTTATAAAACATACACAAAGTCAATGAGTAACTCTCTAAATAAAAAAATATTTATTATTAAATTAAACATTCGAATTCTAAAATTATATACATATTTTTTTACGAAGAATTAAACTTCAATAGATCGTGACAGCAAAATCACTTTACCACGTAAAATACATACATATAAATAATTTCATAAACTTACTAAGATTTTAAGTGAGCTTCCATCGGGAATTTTTCTTGCAACACCTAAACATTTTATGATAATAATGCTTTAGTGATCATTACAGTGACAAATGCCATCAATAAGAAAGAGCAAGAAAATTAGAAGACAGCATGGAAAACCTGTATTGAAGAGCATGAACAACTGGAGAGAAACTGCCAATAACAAAACCAACCATCTGGAATCCATGAGAATTGGCAATAAGCAATTCTTTTTCAATTACCAAACCCATCTTATAGCTGTCTGCCCTCTGTCATTTTTGAAGGTACATTGAATTTGTACAAGGCAAATTAGTTTGGCAATACCATAAATAGTAAAATGGTTTCCTTTTAGTTCTGGTGGTTGTTACCCCTACCTTATCATTTATTTCTTTGTGCAATTTCTCGTGTAAATCTTTTTCCATCTCATTCTAGCAAGAACATAGGTTTTTTCCTTTTATATATATACATATATTTTCCATTTTGTACTCTCCCCAAAGTAATTAATTTTCAATCCATTCCTTCCGTATAAATTCTCTTGCTTTGATTTCTAATTTTGTATGTGTACTTGAATTATAAAATTTTTGCATAATACTCAATTAAGCCCTTAAATTATTTAAAAAAATTTAAATAAATCCTTATTTTTTTATTGTATTCAATTAAATCCCTATACTTTTATTTTTATTATGACTAATGATAAACTAATTATTATTAGTCAAAATATCACTTACCATTTTACATCTATATGGCACTAACATGGCATTGATGTGGACCGTGAAAAATATTACATAATTATGTTATGATGTCAAATTAGTATGTCATGTCATTATCAATTATGATATGTTAACATGCAACGTCAATCAATATAGAATGACAAATAGCATTTTTACTAAGTCAATAATTAATTATGGAAGTTTATTTGACTTAAAATAAAAGTATAAGAGCTTATTTGATTCAAAATAAAAGGGCTTAATTGAACATAATAAAAGTATAAAGGCTTATTTGAATTTTTTTAAATAATTTAGAAACTTTATAAGATATTATACCTAAAATTTTCCTGATAAAATCATGCAAATTATAAAAATGAGGAGACTATTCCCCACCTCCGCATTAATATGGGGAGGTGGGGAATGGCTAAATCAAGATTTTGAGGAATAGCTATTACTTGGAATGATTATTCCCCACCTCAAAAACCAACCAAACAAAAGAATAAAAATGAGAAAAGGAATAAGGGGGGAATGGCTTAGCTATTCCCCTATACCAAATGTGCCATTAGTTTTTAGATTTTACACCTAATTTAGGAGTATATAATATCTAAAGGCATACTATCTTAAAAAGGCCTTTGAATATTTAATAAAATTCGAATAAGTTAATATATTTTTATTATATTAAATTAAAATTTTATATTCTTATTTTAAGCTAAATAAGTTTTTATAATTAATTTTTAACTAATTACTATTAGTAAATATATAATTTATCATTTTATACCATGTAACGTTGATGTGGTATGATGACATGTCATAACGATAATAATGTGACATGATGGCATGGTCATATGATATGTTTCATCTTCCACATTAATGTCATTTTGACTAATCATAATTAGTCAACTGTTAGTCATAAAAACATATTTGATCCAAACAACAACTTATTTAAATTTTTTTAAAATAATTTAGAACCATTTTCAAGTAGTATACAGTATCTCAATGTATAAAAAAAAAGGAAAACATAATATCTCTCCAACTCAAATAATGAATCTGAAACCAACTTTATAACAACATTTTTATAATATAATATTTTATACTTATAGGCCACATATACTATCAATGAGCTTTGATCCATTGGCACACTCTTTCTATATGAAGGAGTAGGTTAGTACGTTAGACATCATCTGACCTAAAATAATAAACCAAATTTCCTTTCAAGCCATAAACTTGAAAGTATGGTGTTCTTTCCATAATCCCATAAGCCATAAGCTTAAAGAAATATTTTCCAAATTCTCAAATCCTCTTGGTTAAATTAATTCATAGCTTTTTTTGCGAGCAGCCTTTAGCACTTTCAAACATAAGTTCATGTTATACATATTTATCTAATATTTAAAAGGTAATTTTTTTTCCTTTATATGTCAAATAAATTGGTTGAACAAGTTTGTTGGATTTGGGAAATTTAATATTGAGAAAGTAAAAGAATTGATATTTTCAAAAAAAAAAATAGTACTAATATATAAGAAATAGTTAACGTTTTGATTTGGTAAAAAAGAAAACAAGTGTAAATATAAAAAAAACATTATACCAAAAAAAGTTAGAATATGTTTACTTAAATAGAAAAAATATATTATTGATGCAGTTTTTTTATATTTTAAGTATATGTGTTTTAATGGTATAATAGTTTCAAAAGTTTTTGAACTTTTTAAGAGAATTAAAAAAAAATTATTCTTCTGTTGTGTTAAATCAAACTTATATACTTGTATTTTGAATTAAATAGACTTTTAAAATTAGCGATTGATTAATTGTGAAGGAAATAAATGAATAAAGATTTATTTCAATTTTTATAAATAATTTAAGAATTTAATTTTAATAAATAAATAAAAAATTAATAAAGCCTATAGTCATAAAATCAAATTTAATTTCTTTTCTTATCACTTCTTTTAATCCAAATAATAAATGAAGTTTGCTCAAGTTAATTTTTTTTCTATTGATAAATTAGTCGCCCACCAATAAAAGCAATAGTTTTTTTTTTTTTTCATTTTCTATAATAATAGCATGCAGATGATCCCTTATTTATTTATACTTTTCAGGTGACCTTTTCAGTACTTATCTTGAAGTTCATAGTCCTCGTACAAATTTGTCAATGAAAAAAATAAAAAAGTAAATTAAACCCATTATTTTCTGTTTTTTTTTTTTTGGCCTTTAAAGTTGGCATTTGACTCATAGACTATTGAAGAAATTGTTTTCGACTACTGATAGCTAACAAGAGTCAATTCCAAAAGCACCCAACAAAAAGGATAAATATTATCATATAGTACAATGTCTTTTTTCAATTGCCAAATTAATAAATTAATTTCCCAAGGTTTTGTTGGCTTTTCACAATAAAATAATACAAGATTAGTGGCCCAAGACCATGCTTGAGTGTCACTAACCGAAGCTAATTGCCACTTTGGAATCACTAAACAGCAGGTTAAGGAAGTGTCGAAGTGCTCACATGCCAAGAACTAATTAAAATTATTAGGTCAAATCCATTGTTTATAAGAAAGGGTATGGAGATTAAAGGGTCTGCATGTTGTAGTCAACTGATAATCGAACATCCACATCATCCGGGCACAAGACGACATATCAGCATGGATACACTGTGACGTAGTGACTTGTCAGTTGACTGATTGGCCGTTTGTGCGATCACATATTGGATACTCCACCATCTCTACTTGTAATGAGTAGGACTAGAGATTCACTTTATAGAGATGAAAGTAGGTTTCCTCACCCATTAAAGAGTTACGTAAGAAAAGATAAAGAAGATTTTAATGTATTAAATCTCAATAATTAATCTGATCGGTAAAGTTTTCACTATTAAATCATGTATTTTTGAATTTCTGTTATGATAGATTTTGGATTAATATAAATTAATTATACATAAAGTTTAACATTATGATGAAAATAGTAGCTGAAGTTGCTTGCAATATAATATACATCAATTAGCGATCTCTCATACGTCTGTGAATATTGCGGGGCATCGATTTGAATCAAAACAAAAAGGAGAAAACTCTTAAAAGGAAAAGGCCTATGTCCTACTCATGCTCACATTAGGCACTTTTCCAGTGATGATAATATAAATTTAAAGCCCTCCACATGCTTAACTTTGGCACTAATAATTGAATTATGAGCTTTGTTTCTTTCGGTAGCGCCAAGGCAGTACCTATCTGGCAGCATTAGCTAATCTTGAATAGGTTACATATGTGCTGAATTATAAAAGAAAACCCTCACTTTGCAGTGAACTTTTCCACTTTATTACTCCCATGAGATCACCAACTATAGGGTCTGGAAATCTAATAAAATGGATGATCACACACTAGTTGGTGTCCACCATTAAAGCTTTTTCAGCCATTATTAAGATCATACGTATATACTATATCCTTTCATTTGGATCAATCATTTGTAAGCATCATGCAAAATGCCAACTCATTGCAGTCGATGAAGTTCTTATGTGGCTATAGCAAGAGCTGAGATTGAATCTTGTATTTATCAGGAATTCTGATCTATGATATAATAAGAAAGGGTTGTCTTATTTGTGGTCTAGGTATTGTCATGCTTCCCTTCCCTCCTTTCCCTTCTGCTTTACGTGATCCAAATGAAACTGGCGGCTCCAGGCTGCAGCAGCAAAGCTAATATTCAGTTTTCTTTCTATATATGGCTCTAACCTATACTATTTTTTATTAACATGTACCTTGGAGACTCTAACATGCACAAGGCTTTTCAGGGCCGACTTCAGGCTATAGTTTATTCGGTTAAAGAACAGACAATAAAGGGTTCAAAGTGAATCATATTACTATAAGACCAGCTTTTCCATAGTGAATTGATTATATAGTTGGAACTCTTCAGTGGGAGATAAGTTGTTCTTTAAAGTCAAGTAACACCTTAATAATACACTGGTCCGGGAAGAACTAGGGGCGGATTTAGAAATTTCTTTTAGTGGTGTCATTATTAAAATAATTATAATAATAATTAAAAAATTAAAAAATGTTAAAATTTATAAACCAAAAATTTTAATATTAAATTAAACAAATATAAATTTAGTATATTTATTTAATATTTAAAAATAAAAATATCTAAAATGACTATAATTATTTACGACCATTTTTTATATTTTGAAAGTAGTGCATAATATCATCAGTAGAAAAATTATCAAATATATCTTTTTCAATATATGTTACAAAGTAATTATTCATCTAAAATTATAACTTATTAGCATAAATTAAGATATTAGAATTAAATAAAATATAATTTTACATAGCAAATTATCAAATTCAACAACTAATAATTTGATAATTTTCAATTCATTAATCAAAACTAAATATGAGCATTTACAAAGCATATAAAATTAAATACAAAAATTAAAAAATTAAACAATATATCTATAAAACAAATAAAAAAAAGTATCGTAACTTCAATATATTATTTGACATGCAATACTATTTTTTATTAACTAGATTATTATTATGAATTCAAATTATTAAATTAATCAAAAAATATTTAGACATGAAATATTTAAAACGTTAATTTTGGTTGAAAATTATCTATAATTGAAATCTAGATAAGTTGCTTTTAGGGAGTAAAACACACCGTTAATGGCAGAAAAAAGGAAGAATTTGAATTTTTGAACAAGAAAAGTAGTTTAGGTTTTAACTTTTTTAATAAAATCTTAAATTATAGAATGAATTTTTTTTTACTTTTTCATGTAGTATTTAACTATTAATATATAAATTACTTTTTCATAAATCACTTTTATTTGAAGTTATTGACCCCACTTTTTATTAAATTGTAAAAAATAAATTCATTTGTAGATTAATTACCCTAAACTATAAATAAATATTATAAAAATTAAATTTTTTAGAAAGTGAGTGGTGTCATGTGACACCACTCTCTTCTTCTACATGGGTCCGCCCATGGGAAGAACAGTGCTTGTATAGTTCGAAAAGCTGCATCCAGTGGCTGAATGTGCAGCCTAGTAACATTTCCTTATACCCTTTCTAACGTTTTAGACAATTTTTAGTGGATTCAGTCAACATTCTATTTGTCCCCATGAAACAGTACTTCCAACAGTTAGAATTTGAAACTCTCAATTTGAAGGGAATGGAAGGTTGTCTCTCTCTGTGTAACTAAGCACCAATGAGTTTGAATATGCATCAAAAAGGGTAAGAAGAGGACATAGAATTTCACATATAGGTTTATGTAGAGAAGTCAGTATGTAAGAGGGGTGCAATATCCAGAGACAGTGACCATATTTATGCCTGATGTTCCTGCAGAACTAGAAATCAGATTTAAGGATCAGAGAAAGGTTTTGAAGAACATTCAGAAACCTATATAACAAAATAGAAATAGAATGGACCTTTTTCTTTTGCTATATATGTTTAAGTATCATGTGTCTTGAACCTTAAGCAACACGTAATAATTAGTAACAATGTCTAGGAGATTAGACAGGATTCTTTAAGTTATTGAAATGCAGAAATAGCATACTCTTCCCTGCCTCAATCTAACTCTCCCAGGATGTTCTGACTCAAATCCTGAAAACTTCCTCTGCTCAGAAGCTCATTGGAGATTGGAACTAAGACTTCAATTGGACAAAATCAGCTTTGTTAAGGACATTCCACAGCATCTGCTTTCCACAGACTTCTTCTTCAAGTTTCATTCAGTAAGAAAAATCATGTTGAAAGCATTCCAGGCATTCTTAATCTTCCTCTGCCATTTTTCATCAAATTGAAGCAATGATTTAGCTATATATCAGAATTGGGGTTTTAGTTCTGTTTTTCTACTTGTTTCTGCAATCTGCAATCTTTTATGACTTACAAGCAGATGTTCCCGTTCATATTTTTTTTATTTGAATGTTTAATGAGAGGAAGTAAATTAGCATGGAACTTTTGTTTGGCAAGAAAGATTCAGAGAGCAAATGGAAAACCAGACTACATTGCTTTCCAACAAATGCTGATGCAAAATGCCAAGGCCCATGACTAGGAACACAACACTCTTTTTCAGAAAAACTCAGTATGCCAAAGCCTAGAAGATGAAACGAAAGTATATTCTTTACTTAATCTTTAGCCTAACATGAATTGAACTTGGATTGGTGGGGTATTTATTTTGTCTTCAAAGCTTAATCTTTAGCCTAACATGAACTGAACTTGGATTGGTGGGGTATTTATTTTGTCTTCAAAGCCGGCAAAAAGCATTGAGACGGCGCTATTAGCCAAAGGAAAACTCTTTTCTACTTTCGGTTCACACACTTTCAAAGTTTAAATAACATCAAAAAGACAGAACGATCCAGGAGTTGAAATAACCCTAAACGTCGGCTAATGTTCATCTTCTCTTCCTTGTTTGGCATTAAATTATTCTCCCAAGTGTTGATTTAAGAATAGGTCAATGCAAGCACTGAATTAATCGCCAGACAGAGGAAATAAAAAGGTTATCCTTCCAATAAAATCGCATCCCATTTGACCAAACTTTAAATATTCACGAAAAAACAATGGGAATGGTGTCTATATATACCTCTCCATGCAGCCAAGCTTTGCAAGTATAAACCCTCACTCAAACATCAATGGCTAGCTTCAAAGTTTTGTTCTGTCTTTCCCTGCATGCTTTGTTCTTCATTTCAAGTTCTGGAACTAGACTGTTTCATCCATTTTCAATTACCGGTCAGGCATTGAAAGAAGAAGCCAAATCACAGAATAAGGTTAGTACAGATAAACTAGAGATAATTGACAGGCATTTTGAATCTAAGCAATTTTCAGGCTTAGGCAGGTGGACATTGGCAGTTGAAGTTAAAGTACATCCTGAGACCAACTCAGACAGACAAGACGTAAGTGACAGAAACCATGCACCCAAGCAGAATCCAAGCAGTAGCAAGCGTGCAATGATAGAGGAAGCCAGAGAAGCCATTAAGGCCAGCGTACAAAGACATGGTGGAAATCCTTTCGAGTCGAAGCGGCTTAGTCCAGGGGGACCAGATCCTCATCATCACTAATCTTACATTTTATAGCTGCCTGTGATTTACACCAGAAAAGAAAAAAATGTTAGAAATTGTATTTTCCATACATTTTTTTTGTACTTGTAGTGTAGATCATTAGGTTCCTTTGATGGATGTTTGCACAACTTATCTTCATATTCAGCTACGGGAGATTAAAAATGATATCGTTTCACTACTAATGTAGCAGACATGGAGCTTTCTTAATAATCTATCCATCATTTTTCCAGCTATTCAACTATCTGCAAATTCTTTTTTATGCATATGTAGTCGGTGGTGCTCCATTGAGACAATTATTGGTAAGAGGATGTACTCTTTTTAATCTTCTCCCTTAACCATTTTGGAGATGGTGGGACATGAGGCCATCTCCATTGAACTCATATCAGCAAAATACAACCAAAACCAATGTTTTAAGTCAACCCACTGCTCTCAGAAGAATGCATTTTGGGTGTTAAATGCATTGCTCGATTTCATTTTTCACCAGAAATACTCATTTGTGCATACTTTCTAAAGGTAATGTCAACCAAAATGAGTGTTAGTATGTGCTCAATATATGAGTTGCAATTGGAATTAATGAAGTTATATCAAGAAATTATGTTTATGTTCATGGGATTCAATTGTGGGGATAGTGCAACGCACATTGTACTGTTTTGAACTACCAACCCACTATATATACAGTCCCCAACTCTCAGTGTAGGTCCTGTCAGCTGTCAAACAAAGAAATAAGAAGACACTTTTTGTGGGGGGATTGTTTCCAATATACATTTGTTCACAACTTCCTTTTTAGATTGAAGTTGGTCTTCCTAGAATTCAAAGAACAAGTTTTGACTATTTGGAAAAAAAAGAAAGAAAGAAGAAGCTGTAAATTAAACTTATCTATTCATTGCTATTAGAATGTGTGAAACGACCATCAATCTTTCTTTTTAATGTTTCATACTATATTCCTTCATCTCTATCATGGGTCACTATCAATCCTACAAATTGATGAACAAAAGGAGAAGTGGGCTTCAAGTGGATCCTACTAAAGAAATCAAGATAGGAATTAAGCCAAAGTCGGCTCAATGAAACCGACCAGACCAGAGAAGTGCCAATACTATTCTTTACTTTATGAGATTTCATCATTTGATTAAAAAGAGGAGGGGGGGAAGAACTATAAATCAATGGGCCGAAAAAAGTGTGTGCCTGTGCATGTTCCTCAAATTTTAATAGATAGAAATGGCTAAGTGTTGAGATGGGAAAGCACAAAAACTGAATCGAATTAGATAACTTCCACATGATGCTGTCCCTTTTTCGGCATTACTGAATTGACAATTTCACACGACTTTCTTTTCTTTGAATCCTTCGTGTCCTGAAATCATTTTCTTTTAGTCGTTTTGGTGGCAAAACTCTTATCTTGAGTCAAATATTTTATTATATTCAACACTGATATCATGTTGAAATGTTATTTGAAATGTAGTTCAGCCTATACTTTTAAATTTTCTGAATTGAGAATTTCGCTAATCAATTTAGAAATAAGAAAATTGAATTGAATACAGAGAGGTGAATCCCTATTGAAGGTTCTAGAACCGTTAAGCCTACGTTACAAGCAATAGTATCGAGAATTACTACTGGAAAAATATATAAAAGATTGTTGGCATGATAGCTTCCATGCCAACAGGAATCTCCAAATTTCAACGTTGAAGACTTCCCACGACATTCCAACTTATCATTAATAAAAACTCATCTTTCAAAAAAAAAATACCATGGGAAATCTTAGTTTTAGTCTCTCAAGCTAAAGCTAAATGATGAATCTTATGCGCCTAGACATGAATGAAATGTGGAAGATTTGGACATTGTTCTAGTTTCTATTACCGACCAAATCCACCTAGCTAGCAACCAAAAATCTTTCAAGCTTCTGGTTAGCATCTGCATCTTAAACATGACTCAAAAGGTTACGCTTTTGAAAGCTACATGGATTATTCGGAAAGTACTGTGAAAAATCCTGTGAAAAAGTGTGATTTGAGATTGTAAAAAGTTGTCGGCAAATACAATACCAAACAGACCCTTAATTATTTCCATTGAGAAGTAGGTAATCAACTTGGAATCCCCAAAAGGATTCGGATTCAAGAATTTTGTTAAACTAAACTTTCAAGGGTCGGGACAGAGAGGTTGGCTTGAACCTTCCTTTTATCCGAATCTCTATTTTTCTTTTTCACTATGTCGGGCACCCTTTTCTTAATCTTGTGTCATCATTTTCAAGCCTGGAAATTCCACATAGTTAAGCTGTTTTCTTTTGAAAAGTTGAATTTCACCAAGAACGATCCAAGGAGATCATATTAATTTAGCATGATTTAAATATGTATACCAATTTTTCATATGATTTCTAGCACCAATGTGATGGTCAAATTCCTCCAGTTTTCAAAGCAAAATCCATCACAAAGAGAGCAATATTCGAGTCTGACAAAGATATGTCCTTTTGATTATCTTAGTTCACAAACAGGTCACAACCCCCCGACACATTCAGGGGCTGCGTATCTTCTCCTGCCTTCTCAGCGTCAGTGATAAAAATCTAGATACCCCACTTTTCTTTTGGCTATGCTTCAATAGCTCATTCCCTGACAATATATATTGTCATAATCAACTAGAATCGAATCAACAATAGTATAGAACTGAAGCTTTTAATTTGTTGCTGCAATTTAATATAAAGTAATGATGTTTTTGAAGGGTTCTGAGCATTTTTGACTAACTGTTATGTACATGACACATACTGTTCTATAAGGTGGAACGTACACAGCAAACGTACGTCTTCAAAGCATATCAAGATTTCTTTAGATACAATAACAATTTATGTAAGCATTTGAATAAGATATACATGAATCCATTTCATTAAGACTTAAGGATAAGAAGATGAAGACTAGAAGAGGAAGATGATGTCATGGTATATTTATTTGTGCACACTCAGCTAGTATATCGATCTGCCTTTCAAAGTAGATATCCAATATACATTAGAATTAGGTCCTAGCATTTGTTAGAAAGGTTGAATGCTTCAAAGTTGACTTTACCTAAACTTATCTCCAATCCTGATTGTCGTAACCAATTGATAGTCAAGAGAGTTAGGAAAACATATTTAGACAGTAGTTATTTATTTTGTTTGATTTAATCCTTCCAATCCACTGTGGAATACACTAGCAAAATTCATGTTGCAAAGCTGTGACTAGATTTTAATGAGTTGGAGGGGGACTGTGGAAGTCAAATTCAAGCAGCTACATATGTATTCACTGTTAAACAACATCAGCAGCTACTCCAGCCTTCTGTCATCTGT
Organism: Theobroma umbraticum; assembly: GCF_002168275.2. Taxonomy (NCBI): domain Eukaryota; kingdom Viridiplantae; phylum Streptophyta; class Magnoliopsida; order Malvales; family Malvaceae; genus Theobroma; species Theobroma umbraticum. The sequence continues at coordinate 4,979,893 of NW_018397262.1, read as the reverse complement.
ACCGGATGGCTCATCATGTATGGTTTTCCGGTAAATCACACTTAATGGATGATCCAAATCATAGAAATACGTATATACGTGCTTAATTTATGTACTTATATTTTTCTTGCATACAAAGTGACAGAGTGTCATTCAAACAATATATAAAATCTAAGTTATAGAAGCAGCTCTAGAGAATGACTCTAGGGGCCAACATGCCATGTTAATCCCAAGGCAAGTATTCTGATCTACTCATTATGAAAACATCATTCAATCATCAATGATGATACCTCAACCATCAAACGTGGGTGTAATTGAATAAACTTTGACAAGTTTTGATATATATCGGTGAAGTCGTAGACATGTATGCATGTAACATTCTACAGGCTCTCATAGTCCATAATCTGCTTCCATGTGGATAAGAAACGCTGATGTATGATTCTATCCACACTAATTTGCCAAATCCAAATTCCATCCATTACCTTACAGACAAGTCTTACTCGACTGTACCTTAAACCTTCTGAGTTTCAATGCAAAAATGATTATCTCTTGACTTTCCCTGCCATTTTGACCTGTTAAATATAATGCGCTCTACCTTTACCATCTGTTCTACTTCTAAGTGTTTGCTTCGGATCATGTCGAGTTTAGCCGACGTGTAAGTTCTTCAGATACAATTATGTGAAGTCCGCAGGTCAAGATATATGTGGACAAAAGAATTTGCTAGCCTAAAATGTTCAAGTTTAGAAGTAAACCAGAGAACTTAATGGATTACGCGTTGCTCTTCAAAAAAGACGGATTATGCATGCTTGCAGCTCGCAAAAGGCCAAAACAAACCACAAATAGATAAAAGAAGTAATATTTTCCATATTCATGCATGCGGACAACTTTCCAAATTCCCTCTATTGGAGAAAAAGGATTAGGACCAGGCAAACGAGTATGAGCTAATGATCAAACGTTGTATTGTCTTCACTAGCTTTTGAGTCAATTCTGTCATGATGTTATATTAGTTTAAGATAAGAACTAGAGAACAAGAATGACTAGATTTTCGAGATGCCACATCGAAACAGCCTTTTGGCTGTTTGTGAAGGGAAAGAACACCAACTTTGCTTGGCAAATAAGGATTGGGAAACGAAACATCATGTTTCATTTGTCTAAAGTAATGGAGATGACTCAAGAAAGCAGAAAATTAGCTGTGTTTTGGAGAGAGACAAACCTGATTATACGTCGACGTTCCAATATCAATATGTCTTATATTGGAGAAATAAGGACTTTTTATGATAGTGTCATTTCAATCTCGTCCCACTAGTTTATATGCAGAGTTTTCTGCTTCAATATATAAGTTGATTGCATGTTTATCGATTCCTTACTTCTTTCTCCTTCTTAAAAGAGCAAAATGTCTACTGCTTCCAACACTAGGCTCTTGCTGTTGTTCATGATCATTTTATTGATGCTTGTAGTGAGAAATTCTGAGGCAAGGCCTTCTCATGGTATCCCAACTATGACTCAAAAGATTGATAGCAGCACTATCCTGCAGAAACTTGGTTATGATGCATCCAAAATTGCCTACTACAGAAGGATGCTGGGTGGTGATCCTGATAGGATCTCCCCCGGAGGTCCAGATCCTCAACATCACTAATACTCACCAGCTCTAAAGCTAGATGTCAGGACTTGCGTAATGTTGTCTAGGGTACTTAAAACTTTCTTTTTTCCCTTTACAAATAAACCCAAGGGAGGATACACTAAATTCTTTGCTCTTAGATATCAATGTGAGATGAAGATTCATTCCTCAGGTACTTGGGCAGGTGGCTTTTTGAGTAGAAACTTTAGGTTCGAGCTGCAGTACGTTTCCTTGTGTTCCAAAAATAATAAAAGTAAGCTCATCCTTCTTCAGGATGTTTGTAGGCTTGCATTTTGAGTCGGGAAAGTTAGGCTTTTTACATTTTCCTGTCTCTCTTTTGGTGTAAGCAGTATCCTGCTCACTGCCTGTGAGCAGCTATCTCTGTATCTTTGATTAATTTAAGCTCTATGAGATCATCTTTATGATTATGTTCACCAGATTATCTTCATCAAAGCAAAGCTACTGGTCATACTTATGTAGGTCGTCATGTGTTGAAGATCTTGTTACAACATGTATTGTTTTTTAATTGAGAAAGCGAAAGTTCAGATTAGGTTGGCAAATGTCATCTGAAAAAATAGGTTGCTTTCAGAATTGCGAATCTAGTTAGCATGATTATCCAAGGGCCCCCTATCCAATAGGTATAAGTCATTGAATATTATGTTGCTTGGCCACTAACTGCCATTACTGAAAAACTTGGTATAAAGTGAAACGGCGCAGCAAGATGGGGACAATATACTTCTTAATATATCATAATAGGGTTCTGTACAATGTCAGATTTATATACAGAGCTGTACAAGTGTGAGCAGAGGAAAGAGAAAAACATAACTAAGCTACCTTTAATTAAAGCTTAAACACCAACTCAACTAATATTTGAAAATGAAGGCTTATTAGTGAAACGTTGCATTTCATATGCTGTCTTCTTTTATTTTATCTGCCTTTGGTAAAATGGTGCATATGGGGTCTCCATGTCCAGCTATGGCTTCAAGTCCTCGATGCTCTTCTGCCTCTTCTTCCTTTGTTCTTCAGCCATGTATGTCAGTTCTGGACTTATTTACTTATTTCATTTATACTCCCCCTCAAGAGGAATGATGAATGCTATCAACATTCATCTTGCTCAACAAATTTTTAAACTGCTTTGGCTGTAAGGCCTTGGTGAACGTGTCTGCTACTTGCAAATTTGTTGAGATATATAGTGGTTTGACTTCTTCTGCTATCACTTTTTCACGAATGAAATGACAATCCATTTCAATGTGTTTCGTTCTCTCGTGAAACACTGGATTGCTACTAATGTAGAGGGCTGATTGACTATCTGAGTAAAGTTCCATTGGTCCTTGATGCATAATTCCAAAATCTTCCAGTATATACTTTATCCATATAATCTCAAAGCATGTAGCCGCCATTGGTCTATACTCCGCCTTTATTAAACTCCTTGCCACTACAGTTTGCTTCTTCGATTCCCAGCTCACTAAAGAATCCCCAGTGAAGTTAGTATTCCCTGTGATTGATCTTCTAGAGTCGGGACACCTTACCTAGTCACTGTCACAATAAGCTTTGATTTTAAGATTTGACTTAAAGCTCATCAATATTCCTTGTCCTGGTGACCCTTTTAAATACTTTAAGAAGCTGTATGCTGCCATTTGATGTCTGTGTGAGGGCCTTTCCCTAAATTGGGAAAGAACCTGAATTGCTAATGAGATGTCTGGTTCACTGAAAGTCAAATAAAGCAGCTTTCCAATGAGTTGTCTGTGGCTAGTGGGATCTGTTAATTTGTCATCACCATCAGTTTTGTGCAGCTTGTGATTGTAGTTTATGGAGTACTAACCGGTTTAGCTCCCATTAGTCCATGCTGCTCTGGTAAGTTCAAAGTATACTTTCTTTGGCAAATTGAGATACCATCTGATGCTCCCGCAATTTCTTGTCCAAGGAAAAATTTGACATTGCCAAGATCCTTTAGCTTGAATTGCGTGCTTAGAAATTCTTTAACATCCCTTGCTGCTTTAGTAGATGTACTGTCTATAATATCATCTACAAATAGCAATAAGGCAATAAACTCTTTAGTTCCTGTCTTCATAATGAACAGTGAGTAATCCGTAGTTGATTGTGTAAATCCATATTGTAGAATAGATGCTGTGAATTTGGCATTCCCTCTGCCTCTTTTTGCTTCAGGCCTGGTTGTGGTCTTTTGCCTGTTTTTTTTGCTGTCAAATCTTTTGTATAGGACTTGGTTTTTGCTGGCCAATTTTTGTACGCCAGCTCCAGAGAAGGATCCTGGTCTGATTTTGTCAAGTTCCCTTTCTTTTTGTGTAAATGGATTTCCCCTTTTGATATAAATACACCACATATTTAATCTTCAAAAAAAGAATAGATGCTGTGAATTTGGCATTCCATTGTCTGGAAACCTGTTTAAGGCCACAAAGTGACTTGTGGAGTTTGCATACCAGCTTGGTTCCTGTAGGATACTCCCCCTTGATTTCATATCTCTCAGGTAACACCATGTACACAGTCTCTTTTAAGTCTCCATTTAGGAATACATTGTTCACATCCAACTATGACAATGGCCGGTTATTTGCAGTTGCCAATGCAAAAAATATTCTGACTCTGGTTTGTTTTGCCACTGGACTAAAAGTCCCTTGGTAGTCAAATCCTGCCACTTGATTGTAGGCTTTAGCTGCAAGCCTTGCCTTATATCGTTCAATTCAACCACTGGCGTTGAGCTTCACCTTATAAACCCACCTACAACCTATCATATGAGCATTATAGGGGTTAGGAACTGTGTGCCATGTATCATTATCTTCCATAGCTTGCAGTTTCATAACTTCTTTCCAATCTGAATGATTAGCAGCTTCAAGGTAAGAATTTGATTCATGGATCTGTGACAATGAAGTTGTGAATGTTTTGTGTGCAGGTGATAAATGTTTGGTGGATACATGCCTAGTTATAGAATGCGCAGTGACATTGTTTGAATGAGAAGGTAAGTCTGTGTAATAAGACTCAAGGTATGTATGTACGTGTTTGGTCTTGAACTTTTTTTGATTGGCAAACTGGTTGCAAAATCACTCAAGTCCTCAAGTTGCTAGTAGTAATGGACTTAAATTATTATTTAAGTTTTAATAATTACATTCATATATGATGTGGGATGTGAGAAAGCTTTTTAGGCTAAAACTATGTGACCTTCAAAAACTTAAATTCAAATTATTAGTAGTGATGGACTTGGATTAGTATATATGTTTTAATAATCACATTCATATTTTATGTGGGATATGGAGAATAAAAAATCATTGTTATTTGAATCATTGTTTGTATCAGTAACATTCTGTATACTGTCAATAGCAGTAGGCACACTAACTGTGTTAGGTAGACTTAGCAATTCGTGTTTTCGTGTCTTAAATATATAAGAAATGATTAGACATAAAACATGTTAAGATTAAATATGAACATGACATGAATACTATTCGAGTCTTAAATCCAAAACACGTATACATATATGTTTAATAACCATGTAACACAACACGACACATTTAACACGTTTGTTAAACGTGTCAATATATGACAAAACACGATTATTAATACGTTTAACACGATTAAATAAAAATATTTATAATTAAATATAATTTTATTATTTAAATTTAAAATTAATAATTAAAAAAATTATAACAAAATAGCATAACAATAACAAAACAAAATTTAAAATTAGGGTTTGGGCATGACATAATTACATTATTAGCTTTATAAAATTTAAAAATCTTATTAAAATAATTATTTAAAATTATTTAAATAAAGCTAAAACAATCTTTGACTATTAATTTTTAAAAAATTGATAAATATGTCATGTGTACATATTTAAATATGATAACACGATTAAACACGTTTATATGATTAAACAGGATAACATGATTAATTAAACGTGTTTAAAACGTATTATTCTTGTTAGACACATTAAGACATAAAAATTTTCGTGTCTTAAACGTGTCAGACATGATTAGACATGAAACACATTAAGACTAAACCCAAACCTATTTAATCCTGTATTTTCCTGTGTCGTGTGAACGTGTTGTGTCTAAAATTGTCAGGTCTAGTGTTAGGTGAAAGTGATACGAAATCATTTGAATTTGATGTTACTGAAGTTTGCGAGGGCTGAATAGGTTCAAAAGAATGTGTTTCAGCTGATGGTTGATTTAGTTAATGAAAATTTGGATGATTGGATTCAAATATATGTAGATAATCAACATGCACATTAGGTGTTTGATGACATGAAAGGGTTTGTGTGTCATGCAGTAATGAGTGAAATGGGAAGACAAGCTCATGAAAAACAACATTTCTGGATATGAGGATTTTGTTTGCATCTATATCATATACCTTATACCTTTTTACATTGCTTGGATATCCTAGAAAAATGCATTTAGTTGCTCTTTTATCCAATTTCTTCCTATTATGTGACAGGGTAGAGATAAAGCACAATGAACCAAACACTCTAAAATAGTTATATGATGGGAGTTTGTTATATAACAGTTCAAATGGTGACTTGTTCCTAAGAACTCTTGTTGGTATTGTATTGATTATATGTATTGCTATAAGTACAGCATCCTCCCAAAAATGTATTGGAACTTTAGATTGATGCATAAGAGATCTTGCCACAGCTAGAACATGTTCATGTTTTCTCTCAGCAACTCCATTCTACTATGGTGTCTCTACATATGATAGTTGATGAATAATGCCTGTGTTTGGATAGAAATCATTAAGTCTAAACTCTTGTCCATTGTCAGAATTCAAACATTTAACTGAAAGGTTAAACTATCTTTGAACAAATTTTTCGAAAACTAGAACAACTGTAAGAACATTTGATTTACTTCTTAATAAGAAAATTCAAGTGAAACGACTATAATCATCAACTATAGTAAGAAAATATCTTTGACTAGAGATTGTTGGTGTTTCATATGGCCCCCAGAGATCAATGTGCATTAACTCAAAAGGCTTTTTAGAACCTTGAACATGAACTAGAAAAGTCAGTTTTCTTTGCTTAGCTAAAGGATAAATTTCACAAAGCAAATCTTCAGTACATTTAATATCTAGAAAGAGTTTATTTATTACATTGATCCTCTCAATAGGGACCTGCCTTAACCTAAAGTGCCATAAATCAAAAGATTTGTGTTCTGTGCCAGAAAAGCTGATAGAGAAAATTTTTGGAAACTTCATAACTTTTTCAAAATAGAATTTTGGAAGATCTTGTTCATCTTGACTATCTTGTATCAGATAAAGTCTTGAAATTTCTTTAGCTACCCCAATCACCTTCCATGAAAGAGTGTCTTGAACAATACAACATTTGTCAGTGAAAAGAACACATGTTTTCTTATCTTTAGTGATCTGACCTATTGATATTAAATTGAATTTAAAATTTTGGACATCTAACACATTATTTAAAACTAACATATGGCTCAGTCTTACTATTCTTATGTGTGAAACTGGGACTTTCCTATTATTTGGAAAATGAACATAACTATTTTTTACTGGTTTGCCTTTGACAAAACTATGTAAAGAGCAAGATATATGGTCAGTTGCTCTTGAATCCACTATTTAGAGATGTTGTTTGATCATGTCAGTATTCACATTCCAGTGTTTAGATGGCATGCTATTGGAAGTGTTGAAACATAAATGACCTAAAAACGGTACCTGCAAAGGCTGAACTAATCAATGATTGTTTAGGTGGCTGTAAGTTTGCTGGTATGTTCTTACCATCTCTGTTGCTTATCTCATTCACATTGAAAAATTCCATCAGCTTGTTCACCTACTGCTGTAGTACTGATAACTGAGACATAGGTCATCTTCCTGTTCAATGTGTGTTTCATCCCCTGCAACTGTCTTATATCCTTCTGTAACGCTGTTTATTGCTACCTTTCTCTTCTTGTTACTGTTTTTTCCTTTTGTAAACTTGAAATCTTCTGGAACCCTATAATTCTAAAACAGTTATCTTTGGTGTGTCTTTTCTTCCCACAATGATTACACACCACATCCTTTCTCCATTTCTTCTTGCTATCAGAATTAACTACCATGGTAGCAGACTCAATAACAAGTTGTGATCTTTCCGTGATTCATGACATGTGATAAGTTGTGAGAGGAAATATTAAAGTGATGATAAAAGAAATTGTATATCAATTACATTGGAGGTATCTTAAGAACTTAAATATAACAAGTACCTCTACATTTTATTGTCAATTAATTTTAAATTGAACGTAAGTTTTAAAAATTTTAGATACGCGGATAAATGAATACTCTTCTTACCAATATTGACACACAACAAAATGAAGAATTGAAAGAAGACTTGCAGCTTGATGACATATTAAAAGCAACAATTGTAGCTCTACAAAAGATTTCTATCTCTATAATAACTTCATTGTCAAAGTTTCCTATTATTGAGAAACCACCACTGTAATACTTTTTTTTCTATATAATGGAGGATTAATTTTCTTTGAGACCCACCAAGAATGGTGAGATCCAACAATTCTTTTCTTATGTTTAAATTTTCATTAAGATGAATGTTAAGCCAATCATATGCTACAGTCTAACCAAGGACAGAATGATGTAATTTTCATAAGCTTCATTCTGCTGACAGTCTGCAACCTGGAACTGCTGCTTCATCACACCAAAACAGAATAGTAGCTTGACAAGAAACTCTATCAAAGTTTAGAGTTTATATTATAAGAGAAGCCCATCAGATATCAGCTCAGCTGTGATGCTAGTTAAAGAGAGCTTTCTGTGAATAACAAGATTAAAAACAAAGCCATTGTATTGTACCAAGAAAATGTAGTTTGACAGAATAGAAATAGGAGAAAAAATAATCAAGCTCGAACTGATCCATTTGAATTTTCCAGTGGATAGTAAATTTTTTTGTTTCTGAATTGATTCTGTGAGGATACAGAGAGGAAAGGATACATTGGAGTATAATCATATCAATAAATACAGATTCCACAGTATATTAAATCTTCATATACCAACATTAATTTGAGAATAATAAAAAAAGGTGGAAGAAAAAAATAATTCTAACAATCTGTAGGAAGAGGGTACTGGCAGAATCTAGTGTTCTTCATGCAGAGAAAGAATCTTTCATAAGCAGATGCCATTTTAGTAGCAGTAAACATTGACAGTGCATATTCCCTGCAAGCCATACCTTTGCTCTGCAACACTTTAGGCCCATCTCTTATGACTGACTTCAAGGCTTCAACAAAAGACTCTACATTAGGTGAAAATGTGTACCCAAAGCTTTTGTTGACAACTACTGTCCCAACTATACTAGGATAATTGGGGGTCAAAACTGGTTTCCCACAATGCATTGCTTCAATCAAGGTAAGATCCAGACCTTGAGGCCTCAATGTTGGGTTGATAAATACATCGATTGCATTGTAGAATTCGGATAGCTCTTTAGGATTCAATGCGCCTAAAACCTTCACATTTGGGCCTAATTCTGAATACCTTTTTCCCCATGGACCTGATCCGGCTACAAGCAGATATACACCAGCATATGTTTTGGTTATTGTTGAGAAGGCTTTATAGAGAAGTGGATGCCCTTTGTCTCTAACCAAACGCCCGGCAACTCCCATCACCAGGCTTACATTTTCAGGGACACCATGGGTTTTCTTGAACCTTATACCGGCTTCTGGATCATGAACAAATTTTGTCTCATCAACCCCGTTTAGTATCACATGGACATTTCTTTGAGGGAGCTGATAGATGTTGACTAGTACCTCACCAGCACTATTGCTTATACATATGTGTTGTGTATAGCTTGGAAAGAACCTGATCTCATCAACTAGTCTTGGCATTGCTTCCTGAAGCTCTCCAACTGGTCTTGGCGAGACCTCTTGTGAATTCAGAAGGAGCTCTTCAAATAACTTTGAGTGCATAATTTCATACCAAATCCCATGCCAAGTTACAGCCACATTAGGCACCATTTTCGCACGCCAATGAGGCAGGGAAACGCTCTCAGTATGCACATAATCAAATGCTCCATTGGCGTTTATTGTGTTAAATATCTCAAACGCTAAAGAACAATTGACTGAACCATGGTCATTGGCTGCAAAATATACATGAAGATTACCTTCATGGATGTCGAGGTGAGGCTTTCTATCGGAAGGCACGGTGAAAACATGAATTTCATGTCCCCTAGCAGCTAGAGCCTTGTATAATGTCGCAGCATGACGCTCCATGCCACCAGGGGCTGCATCAATTGGCCATGTCTTGGAGAATACTGCAAGCTTAAGCTTCTCATAATTTTGTCCAAAACAGAGACTGTTCCATGGAAATTTGGTATCTCTAAGGTCACCACTGAATCTTGCTTGCCCCGCTGCCCAAGAGAATGGTTCAGGCACATGCCTAACCGGCGAAATGAAGAGATAAAATGAAGTGGAGAGGATAGCTAGTGTTAGAATGGTTGAATATCTGATAGAGAAACAACCAGAAGAAGAGGATCTGCAGTTTTGATGTCTCACACCCATTTCTGCCAGCAGTTTGGAAGGAAGAATCAGCTCGGTTATTTGTCAATGATATCAATGCAATCTACCATTTATGCCGGATCTCCTCCAGGTTTTGCAAGTTTTTATGGGGATGCACATGGCCAACCTTGGGATTTTGTCAACTCCCCAGCATTAATTTCAAAGCTTCAAGTGCTGAAGTGAAGTCTACTTCTGAATTAATTTGCATATTTTAATGTCACAAAGGCCATAAACATTGCAATTTTCCAAGGTCAAGAGGGCATAAATTCTCTATTAAGGCTTCTTTTATGGTTGATTATATTACACTCTTTGTTATCCAAAAAGTGTTTTAGAGTTTGCTCATTTGTGCATAATTGTAAATTTATAACTTTATTTTTTAGATAAATAAATGAAGTTTAATCACCACAATTCATACAAGTAAGCAATGATATAAGTCATGTACTCTACATTTGTCATCAAAATAGATATTATGAATTGAAAACATTGTGGAATTGATTAGGGATGTGCAAACGGTTAGTTCAGTTAAATCACTCCTCTAAACAAACCAAAACCGGACCGAAGTAGTTGCATTAATTGAAAAATCAACCACCAAATTTCAATTCGGTTATCAAAAAACGAACTTATGAAGATGATGGGAAAAAAATGTGAGGACATGGTATGTTTTTAGTAGATCCTATGTTGAGATTTGCTTTTGTTTTGTATGTTTAATTGAATAATAAAAAATGAAGAGTTTAGTTTTGTTTTATTTTTTGAACTCAAAGCTCACTTATCTTGATGAGGTAAATGTATACACACAATATCCGCTCTTAATATAATTGTTTCCTTTAATTAAGGTATTGTTAGTAGCAAAAATAGAATTAATATTACATATTTTGATTTTGAACTTCGCATATGAAAAACATATACATTAATTCTCCAAATTATGAAAACCCCAAATTACCTCTCATTATATAAGTATTACTCATTTCGGCTAATTCGGTTATTTCAATTGAAAAAATTCTAATTCGAAGATTAAATCGATCAAATCATTTAACCGAAATAACTATATACTAAACAAACCAAATTGAGAAAATTAAACTTACTTTGATTTGGTTCGATTTATATTTATACACTCTTAAAATTAATTATCGATCATAGTATCAATATAGAAAAAATATTGTATCAAGATTTGTTATAACAAGTTAATGTAACACCACAACATAAGATCAAAAAAGTAAAGTTTTGACTAGATCCTGTTGCAAAGAAGAGTAAGAAGACCTTTAATAGTGAAAAAACAGTCTAAATATTTTTATCTATACTTAGTATTATGTACTATTTGTCAATGATATCCTTGGTGCTTGCATGGACAAGTAAGTCATGTAAGTCTTAATTATTACCAATTTTTACTGTTCCAAGTCCAATTCTCAAAAGGGGTGTAAACAAATTAAAAGGCAAAGAAATTGCATTTAGCCAAATTGTGCGGAGGGTCCCATCTGATGTGGCAATACCCAACACATTCCCTTTCCCTTTCCGTCACTCGCTCTCTCCAGCGCGTGTCCTAACTCATCTCTCTCTCTCTCTCTCTCTCTCGACTCTCTTCGCCAGTCTGAAAAAACAAACACAAAAGAGAGAAAGAAATCGTACGGATTGCTCCACCACCCCCTACTCTTCAAAATATTAAAGGAAATTAAAACCCAAAACCCTAATTCCTATTTTCTATACCTATCCCAAAAACCCTAAATTTATTTTTGTCCTATTTTCTACTTCCGTCTCAAAAACCCTAACCTTTCCGTACAGCGCCAGCGTAAAACCCTTAAGCCTTTAGCCGTGTCTAGGTATTTCTCAAATTAGGATTTTCCCCCTTTTTTAAAAAAAACAATTGATTTTTTAGGGGTTTTTTTTCCTTCTTCTTGGTTTTTTTTTTTATATGAATGGCTACAGGGAAAATTGAAGGTGAAGAATCAAAGCACAACAAAGTTTATACCAGAAAAAACCAGAAAAAAGCCAAAAATCCTACCTTTGTCCCTCAACAATCTTCTCAGCAAACTCTAGTCACCACCACCACCACTACAACTGATGATAACAACTCGTCCCAGCAGCTGCCAATCCAAACCCTCGATGTCGTGGTGTCAGACGATTCGTCGAGCCATAATCGCGTGCAGAAGGGTTTACAGAATGCTACCAATGGGGTTGCAACATCTGGGTATGTTAAATATGATAACCTCGTGAAGATTAGCTTGAATGTTTTGTCCAAGAATGAGGTTAGAGTTTTGAAGAGGAAGTTAGCTAGTGAACTTGAGCAAATTAGGGATTTAGTTAAGAAATTTGAGGCCAAAGAAAATAGGTTTAGTGCGGGGTATGCGAGTTCGCGGGTTTCAGGGAATGAGAATGTTGATAGAGGTGGTGGAAGCTTAGTTAG
>NW_018397262.1:4967127-4967315 GCF_002168275.2 Theobroma umbraticum | reverse complement strand
CCCAAGATGAAGATTACATCCCTCCTAGAAGACAGAGGAAAGAAAAGGGATAGATCCACAGCAAAATAAAACAAAAGACAAAAGACAAAGTGGCAAACGACTCGGCCTCAAAAGCAAAAGACAGACAACAAAAGCAGCTCAACAAAACCAAAAAGAAGACAAAGTGGCAGACAAAAGCAGCTCAAAAG
>NW_018397262.1:4966605-4966742 GCF_002168275.2 Theobroma umbraticum | reverse complement strand
TTTCTTCAAGTTTTTAACCAAAATTCAATAAATTCAATTATCTCATCTTCTTGTATATTTGCCGCTCTCGATTCCTGGTGTGAATTTGGTATCAGAGCCAAAGCGGTTCAAGAGGTATTTACTTCTAAACAAAACTT
>NW_018397262.1:4966137-4966253 GCF_002168275.2 Theobroma umbraticum | reverse complement strand
TCCTCACAATTCATCTGCGTCTTAGAAACCCCCTATGTAAGAAAAGAAAATAAATCTCCAACATGTTTCCGTTTCTAAGAAACACCTCCTGTTCCAGTTCTGGTTCTAGTATTCAA
>NW_018397262.1:4961528-4966037 GCF_002168275.2 Theobroma umbraticum | reverse complement strand
TTTTTTTTTTTTTTTTGCAGAATCTGGAACCATCTGCTGAAGGGGTACCAAAAGTCAATGAAACAGGTAATTACTATGAACCAACAAGAATTTGCTCTGCTTCAGTCTACACTCACTTGTTTGGTTCTGAAGAAGATGATATTTTCATGCACTCATTATTAAAACTGGTTTGATTGTTAAACAGCGGAGAGGAGGGTTCCCACATCACCTCCAATTCATGGAGAAAGGCAGCAAAATAATGAGAGTGGATCAGGTAGTTCAAGCAATTCTAGCACTGACTCTGGATCTTCATCAAAAGGTATTATTAAAGTTTCTCCCTTTGTTATGCTTCTCTGAGTGTATATATGCCAGATTTTTCACACTAATGCTTTTATGCAGACTCTGACAGTGATAGTTCATCTGGATAATGTGAGCTGTTCACCTTGTTTTTTAATGGCCTTAACTGAGGTAGGGGTCCTTTGAGGCTGATGAACTTTTTCAATCCTTATCTTTTACGTAAGTTGTGCAAAATTTTTTGTGGTACTAGTATTGCATTTTATGTGAAATATATATTAAGACACAAGGGTACATAGTTTGTGAAGTATTCATCTGAGATGCCACTTGTCATTACTTCTTTGCTTCTTTGTAGAGCCTCTAACAACTGACATTATTAAAAGAGGTAAAAGGCATTTCTAAAGTAGTTTTTTATCAGCTCAAGTTTTGAAATTGGACCATAGCAGGAACCTGTGCCATGCATGTCAGAATGCTTGGATAGCATTTTGGAACTTTTGTCGTCAAATGTTCAACTGCTGCATTCTGCTAATGGATCATATACATCATCTGAAGTTCTTTCCTTCTTTTTCCGCATCTTTCCCATTATTAAATTTACATTATGATATATCTTAAGTCTTTGATGTGTGTAAATTAATAAAGTTTTCTCTGTGGGCTTTGTGAATTCTTTTGCGCTCAATACCTCTCCCTGATGAATTTCTCACGAAAGGTGGTTACTGTCATAGAAAAGTTTTATGAACAAACCCACAATGAACTTGTCATTTATTAGCCAATTCCATTCATGGACGTTATGTTTGTAAATTCAGAAGTTTCGCAACTCTCAACTTCACGGAGCATTTGGCCCTTCTGAGTGGGAAAAATATAGTTTCCATAAATTCACCCAAACTTGAAACCTGCCTTTCAAGGTTATCATGGAAGCTGGTGCCCAATGGGATCAAATTTTAGACACCTTCTGCTTTATGCTGTTTAGCAGGGCCCACCTATATCATCATTCCTCAGAATAAGGGGAGCAACAATATCGGATTAATTGAATAAATATGATTGCAGGGCATTTTGGAAAGGGAATTAATGGTATATTCTTGATAACATTCTTGTCCACTGTGTCAAGGACTAGGAAGTCGTAGTATTTACTTTTAGCTGGCAACGAGTATTGACTTCAGATCTTTGTATCTGTTGCAAACAACACTTCATCCTAATTCATTCCTGTTGATCACCTACATAACCAAGACTTCTACCATGACAGCAGCAGAACTGTAGATACCCAATCCAGAATTCATTCTGAGTCTTTTGTTTTAACCATTCTGCGGATGCATCTTGAGTTTGATATTCTCCCAAGCAAAACAGAGGAAAAGTTAAACCAGGCTTAGCCTACACTTTCTCTAGTTATGATATGTTATCAAAGCAGACTTAACCTACACCTTCTCTAGTTATGATATTGTTTATCCTGGTAGACCTAGACATCGAGTAGATGCTGATTTATCACTATTCCCTTTATAGATGTCAGTTAATTACTGACTTTTAGATGATATGTATAATGCAGTATTTTTGTTTCTCTGCCTTTGGGACTAGGCTTGAGTTACTGAGCTTCTTGTTGCTTTTGTAGATCATCTTGAGATGGAAGCTGATTCAAGATCATTACCAAGTAGCAACCAACAACATTTAAAATGTGATTCTGCATAGCATTTGAAGAGGAACCATCAAACTGCACAATGAAGTTCCCTTTTATTCTAAAACTTTTAAGGGGATGAATGGCATGCATCAGTCAATTTTTTTCTATAACTGTTGTGTTAAGCTGGTTCTTTTGATGACATCATGCGAATCTTGCCTAATGTAAGCTGTAATATAGTAATGATTAACATAGTTGTGGCAGGAATGTTCTCTGGAGGATATGTTCCATGCTATACTGGTAGATGCTTTTCTGTCCTTTCCATTGTTCTTTCTTTGCACGTCTACCATTCAACAGAAATTGATGAAAATGAAATTTTCTTATGTATATATTTCGAGTTCATGTTAGTGTTAAACCAACATCATTTTAAGGTTTAGTCTAGTATCATGACACAGACCAACAATATTCACACAAGGTTCTGTGTTCTTTTCCCTTTTTTTTTTTTTTTTTTTCAATTTGGCCCTTTATGGTGATCATAATCTTGTTTTCTCACCCTTCTTTTATTATCTTTGTCATATCATCGTTGCTCCTATCTCTTCTCAAAATTTGTAAAAGTTTAAATATATCTTCAAAAATATTAAAAAAATGAAAAAAGGCTATAGGATTTAAAAGAACATTTCACCAAAGATTCTCGAGATATAATCTGGCGAGCTCACAATTTTATACTTGTATGAATGAAACATTCCCACCTAAACTGGAAAAGGTTTTCACCAAACCCTCCCCTGTAACATACCACTGGGAATTATTGCTGGAAACTTATGGTATGTAAGGCCTATCCTAATAAGAACAGCAAAGCCGATGCTGCTTGCAGCAAGAAATACAACAGCAGCCAAAATAACTGCAAAATTCTCATTGGTCTAATGGAAGATATCATAAATGATTTAAATTAGCTCTGGTTGGCAAACTTGATTCCCTTCTCAATAGATGCTTTGAGTTCTGGCTTAAGGCTTTCCAAGCCTTGCTTCTCATAGTCGGAGAGAGGACCCAACCCCAGAACTTCCTCCACACCACTCTTTCCAAGCCTTACCTGCAATCAGAGACAAGACAGTTTATCTATAAGTCCCTTCTTTTATCTATGTAAACAAGACATACTTTTTTGAAGATATCAATTTAAGAGAAGAGGAAGCCTACTGAACACATCACAGATATGTGTAGGGAATATTACCTTAGAAGCAAAGAAAGGAAGTTCGGTGACAGTTGACTGCACAAATGAACATTCTACAACATCAGGAACACCATTCAGCCCCTTAAGGCAAGCATCAGCAAAAATGGCTCCTGCATAGCTGTGCAAAGATGCAGGACAAATTAGTCAGGCTAAAATGAAACAAACTAAAATCATAGGCTTCAATTTTATGATAATATGGTTAAACCAAAGAAGTGATAACTAATACTTACGCCATTGACAATGTTGCTGAACCCTTTCCAGCCTTTGCTTCCACAACTTCAGTGCCTCCATCTTGTGTTCGCTTTGTGAGAGCTGTGATCTCTTCAGACAAATTAGCTTTTGGTGTGGCCTAAAAAAAGTTAAAATTTAACTAAAAATCAGCAAACACTAAGATCAGTTAAAACCGAAAGGGGAAGCATAACAGCATCAAGCATTAGATTGATTTTGTTATAAAAGAAAATCGATGATAAAAGGGTTAAGGAAAACAAGGAACTACTTGAGAGAATAGTGGGAGAATGGTTATTCCCGCATGACCACCAACAACTGGGACATTAACATCTGCAAGCATGCGGAGAAACTTAGTCAAACAGCAGGTTTCTCACATAATCCAAATTTAGCTATGATATGTCTACTGCAAAAAGAATATTCATGAAAGAAAGAAATCTATTTCAGAAACTTCATTTCTGGACCCACGATTCTCATGCTCAATAAGCCTCACTTAAAAATTTTGCTTATTCCTTCAAAACAACAGTTCCCAAAAAAAAAAAGGGTCAGGAATAGCCAAATTGGTTTTTTCCTCTTTCCTTTACAGCACTATATACCAGGCAATGAGATTGTTGTGAGAAAAACTCAGCAAGTAGACAATTGAACAAACCTGCAACAGGTACTTTTGCCTTCCCAGCATAGAAAGTCTTAGCCCTAACCACATCAAGAGTCGTTACACCAAACAACTTTCTCTCATCATACGTCCCTGCCTTCTTGAAAACCTCAGCTGCAATTGGAACAGTTGAATTGACAGGGTTGCTAATCATATTAACAAGTGCCTGGGCCATAAATTCAGTTCATCAGAAAGTTTGAAACAATATCATTATAGTCTGATAGAAGCTCACACAAGAAAGAAATAATTCTTTGAAGCTAAGCAATATCTTTCAATTATCAAAATTGTCTATTAAATTTAAGCATCAGAGAGAAACTAACATGCCCAGTTAATGAAACAGAACTTGTACCATATCCAATTCAAGTCCAGTTTTAGCTTCCCCTATCACCTCTACAGTTATCTCATCTCAGTTAAACAGACTTGCACATTCATATATAAACCGAACCATTTAAATTCTTAGAAGCATCCAGGGACCCCTAATAAAATGCTTTTTGCAATGCAAAAAAAAATTCACTCACATTGGGGCAGTAC
>NW_018397262.1:4921051-4961518 GCF_002168275.2 Theobroma umbraticum | reverse complement strand
CAGCGCATAAGCCCTTGACGATTCCAGCATTGATGTTAAAAAGATCATCACGTGTCATACCAGGCTTTCTTGGCACCCCAGCTGGAATGATGACAACATCAGATCCCTCCAAAGCTTGCCCCAATTGCTCTTCACCAACATATCCAGCAACCTAAAGCAAACACATAAAAGAACATAAATTGGAAATTTTTTTCCCCAAAGAACTGATGGAAAAAAGAATAAAGGTAGTAAAAGGCAAGACACATGAGATTATCAAATGAGTAGGAATCAGAGCAGATCATACACCTGAAGAAAGAAAACGAAGTCAAAAGATCAAGATAGAAAGAAAAGTTGAATTAAATCAAATTTAAGATTGATCCATGAACCTGAATCAAAGTTAAATGGATGAACTGATAAAGCACTAAACACAAAAAAAAAGCTCAAAAAACAATCAGGTAAGCCTTAAATGCATAGAACATTAAACATATAAATGTATAGATAAATGGCATGAAACTAAGACAACTATATCAAGCTCACACACATAGATGCCAGACAGTTTGTAATCAAAAACTGATAAAACATCCTGAAATTACACAAGCACATAAATTTCCTAAAAAGATATCTTTTTTGTAAAAAAAAAAACACAAGTAATGAACATTGAATCAGAGACTAAAAAGCAGTCCAATGGACGTCAACATGCATCTGATAATCACATTCACATCAACATACAACTGAACCCAATACTCTAAAACCCTAAATCCTTAAGAAAAACAAGCAAAATCAAGTAACCAAGCCATATCAAAAGACACCCAATTACACATGTCCAAAATAGCAACCAATAAATTGCAATCAGATGTATCAACACAGTCACATATACACTTTCAAACAGACAAAAACATCTTAGCGAAATCAAATTTGAATAGAGAATCAAACACTAAATCATTACAGGTGAACCCCCATCCAGAAAATATTAGATCAATTTACAGCTTTCCTATAAAGACATTCACAAAAAAGATTACATTTATCAGCAATCGATCTATTCTACAAAAATTAAAGTAAACCACGTGCATAATGATCAGATAAAAATCTGAAAAAAAAACCAAGAAAATAACCCAACATTAAAACACAAAAATCAAGACAAAAATCGACATCAGAAATAGCTTAAAATAAGAACTTAACTTCAAAAAAACAAATTAAATCTAAAATAAATCAAATTTTCCAATCCAAAAAAAGAGTTTTTTTTTTTCTATATGGACCTCAGATCTAGTGTTGATGTGGCTGACATCAGCGGCAACCCCGGGAGTGTTGGCGATATCATAGAGAGCAAGTTGAGAAACAAGAGGGTTAAGCTTCATGAGTAGAGCCAAGGGCTGGCCGATCCCTCCCGCTGCGCCCAAGACGGCAACTTTCCGGTCGGGAACGGAGTCAGTGGCGTATCCTCGGCGAAGGAGGTGCTTTCCGGCGGCCGATCTAGCTACGGATCGAAACATTTTCGCAGATGGTATTGGAAGCTGAAGAGTTGGAAAAAATGAGACCTTTTTTGGAGGAGGGTTTTTCGGGTTTGTTTGAGAGGCTCGAGGAGGAGGAAACGTCTGGGGTTTTGTATTTATGAATGGTGTGATGAAAATGAGTGGACTTTGTACTCTTTTTACTGTTTTACAGTTTGGGTCAAAACTCCAAAGGCTTAAGTTCAAAGCTTTGATTGGCAAAAAGTGAAGTGCCGAGAGGCCAGCATTATTTATTTTTTAATAAAATTTTTTATCTTTTTTAATTCCCGCTTGTGAATGTGTGGTACGATTTGAAGAAAGCAAAAGGAAGTATCATCCAGTATGGTGAAAACCTGTACTTTCATCTGAGATGTCAAGTTACATAGGGTGAGAAACAGTTTTACTTGAGATATGTACTCTCAGTAGGGAAGACGACTACTGATTTTTATGAAAAAACAATATAAGAATCAAGACTTTTGAGAATTCCTAAGAACTGGGCTAAACTGCGCCAAGTGCCATGGCTGCTTTAGGGGATGGGTAGGCCATTGGGGAACAGATGCCTTCTATCATTGCTACGGATGACCCAACTACTATTGAGGAATATTCTGCATTTGGGCCATTGGCATCTTCCCCCACTTCTCAACCAAGAAGCTCAAGATGCCTGATTGCCATTTTTTTAAAAGATTTATCTCACAAGAAAGAAGAAAAAGAAGGGAACTCAGAAGAGTGTTCTTGGTATACAAACTGCAGCAAAAGCTTATGACATTCACCAGCCCCACAGTATGACAACAGCAAAGCCTTAGCAGAAAATTTACAGTATCAGAAAACACATTGAAAGAACCGCTGATGTTTAACAATCATCAAGCAAAAACTTTATCTACTTGATCTGATGTTACTACAAGCAATCTGTCCCTGAAATTGCAGGAAAAAAAAAGAACAAAAAAGGATAGACAGACAATCTAGTAAACAAATGAGGCTATCTATTTCCGGTAACGCCATATTTACTTAAATACTCAGAAATAAATCAACTCTACTACACAAAGTTCCTTCATTTCCTGGTACATTCTCAATATGGCTTAACATCTGAAGCCGACTTCTCAAACAATGATTAGATGACAGAATGAATGACGCCCCTACAGGAAAATATCAGTAAGTTGCAAACAGAATACTCAAGAAAGATTCAACAGATTGTTAGAAAGCCCTAGTCCTGAATCTCACCTTAGCAAACAACTTGGAGGTTATCGAAAAGGATGTCTGAAGTCCAGTTCTATAAGGCCAAAATGGAGTCACATCAAACTGATAGAACAAGTTTATGTCATCACCCTTGAGTTCTCCTTATCCAGTCTAGAATATCTGAGCAATCTTCACAGCTGACAAAATGCCTTCATATTCATCATCAAAAAAGAAAAAAAAAGGGAAAAAAATTATAACTGATTCTTAAATCACAGACACAACAAATCATATCAGATGCACATGTGTGCGCATGTCCCTTTTGTACAAATATAAACATATAAACAGACAGATGCACACACAACTCTCTGTTTTGAAGCTATACCTGTTTCTAGTACGATAGGCCTTTAGTTCGGAAGCTTCTCGCCTGTTTGACACATCTTTCTTCATTTTAAGTGATTCGGGCACATCTAAAGTTCCACTTTCGTCATTGTATGCATCGTAAACAAAGTTAAGCACCTTTTCCTGAAAATTTGTGCTCTAAAGATTTTAGAAAATGGGTTCAAAGGGTTTCAAAAGAATCTTCAAGCAAGGCCTGGTAGCAATTTATGAAAAGAGATTAAACTAGACCAATGAAGTATAGCATTCAGTGCTCTGTAGCTACGACTATACAAGATCACAAAAATATCAGACTCCAAAAACCATACATCAGAAAATTCGTTTCACAAAGGCATTGTGGGAAGGAAAAATAGAAAAAGAATTGTCATTTATCACTTAACATAATGATTTAATTATCTGACAAAATGTAGAAAGCAAGATTTTATTAACTGACAAAATGAAACAAAGCTACAAGTGAAATACCAGTGGTTGAGAAGCATTGAGCCAGCGATAAATAAGCTCATTACGGAACCACGTCAGTTGTCTTTTAGCAAAATTCCTACAAAACATATAAAGAGTAACTGAAATCATACCCGCAGGATACAGTTTTTGTACTTGATAAAGCTCATATTTCAAAATTAATTATACATTTTTAAGTATGTATCATAAGTCAATGCATTTGATGTATGAAAAGATGAAATTAACTAACGTTTTACCTAATTTAATGCTGCACAAACTTAATAATTAAATCAAAAGTACAATGTGACAGACATTACAAAACAACTTCAGATTTGCAACGTAAAAATAATAACCGTGTTGCTATGAAGTTATAAAAATAATACCTGGAAGCTTTCTGAAATTCAGACAAAAAGTAATAGAAGTCTCTGGTGGAACTAATGCCCCCTTCATCCCTACACCTCAACAGGTATTCCATTGCCTGAAATCAGTTTATGATAAAACACCAAATGAGCCCTGCCATTTCTTTTCAGACATTGGAAAAGCAAAATAAAATATCCAATAAAGAGAAAAATTCAGCAAAATCAAGCGAAGAACTAAATAGGATAATTGTGCATTCCAGAAACAGCATAATAGTAAACATTGTATAGCTACGAGAGCAATGTAACGAATTTTTTAGCCAATTCTTAATGTGCATAATCATATTAAATCAGCATTCATAGCTGGAGGCCTAACTAGAAATCTATTAAGATGTTGAAGTTGCACAGCTGCAAGGTATAGCAATATTACATACTAAGCAGTTCAAGACTTAAGATGCCTTTTAGAAATCAAAGTCAGACAGCATTAGCTATTAGAACATGAAAGGAAGGATATAGAAGAAACTGTTGATTAGGTAATTAGATGCATTTGCCTTGTGCTAGACTGCTAGATTCAAGATATATGGCTTCAACTTTGATTTTTTTTTTCACTAACTTTGTCATTTAATTTCATTATAACTCATAATTTAGAAGAAGCTAATTATTCAACAGATTTTGTATAGTTACTTTACAAGGGAATGACATGGAACACATTAGATGGAATTCATAAATATAAGCCTATTCTAAGGCACAAGAAATGAATCAGAAAGGTACCATTGTTTCCACATCATAACATAAAGGGAAAAAAAAAGGAAAAAAGCATACAAAAATAAACCTGTCTGTAACCAATTGCTCGAGTTGCAGAGTTTGAATTAGGTTGAAGACCCGTATCCAGAAGCCATCTAGCCTCAGACAAAATACCATCTGTTTCTATAATCGAAGCCAAGCAACATAAATTGAATACCAGTAAGGAGTTGTTTGTTTTAAGCAAAGGAAAAAAAATACTGCACATAAACACAGCCACTACTAAATGAGATTCACAAGGCTTCCTGATAATAAAACTAATAACCCAGCCAATTATTTAAATTATGATAAAATAAAAACATTCTTCTCAAAGAAAAATGTCAAATCTGTTGAAAATCAAATCATATTTCACAGGCAGATGATTGAATCCATCGCACAAACTTAAGAAACAAAATCTTTAAATTCTAAAGAAACAGAAGACATAGATCAGAGTAATATGACCTACCTGAAAGCATATGTTCACACCGCAGATCAATCAACCTATAGAGATCAAGCCTGGGGCTTGAGAGGAAAAAACAAATGAACTCGTAGTCCAAATCCTTCACAGTATCTTGCCCAGGTGCATCAGCAGAAGAGTTTAAGTCATGAGAGTCAGTTGTTTCACTTGAATCAATTTGATGTCTAAAAGAATTATACGGTATTTGAAAAGCAGATGGAGGTGATCCACTAGACTGCCACACCAAAAGATACCAAATAAAGATGAACACCTATTCTCAAGACATCTGAGCTTTATGTGTGTGTGTGCATTCTTACAGTGAGACAGAAGGAAGAGAAAGACACTTCCATTGATCTATGTAGGTCAAATCATCTCAACAATCATACCCTGATTATCTCAAGGCTACGCCGTAAGCGATACCAATCATTGGCAGCTAAAGACTGGGCCTTTGGATCACCCGCCTTGACCACCAACTGCACAGCATTCTCCCAGTCCCCATGTCTCTCAAAATCTGCAAGCTCGGAATATACTTTAGCTGCAATTTCTAGAGAGGCCTTTGGAACATCTGGCTTTCCATATATAAACCTAACATTTCCAAAAGCAAGACAATATTGAATATCTCCATCTAGGTTGTTTTTCAGCACCTTTTGAGCAAGAAAATTCAACTACACATGAAGTCCCAATAGGAAAAATCTGATTCTGCAACATATTTAAACCGTAACATGAATCAATGCTACCCTAGGTGCTCTAAAGAGAGGTGGGGGGCAAAGAAGAGAGAGAGAGAGAGAGAGACCAAAATTAAGCAGCAAATGCAAATTGCTATCCAACAAAATTAGTTTGGATAAAAGAAACTAGAATTCATCAAAAGCTCACCTATACAAAAGGATACGTGGAAACATACCATCGCAAATACAATCCAGTCCCACCCGTAACGATGGGAACACGGCCACTATTAAGTATATCTCTTGTCACTTGCCTAGCATCCTCAAAAAATTGTCCTACAGAATAGTCTGCATTGGAATAGAAAAAAAATGTTTAGTCAGTTAAGTAAATCATAAATACAGAACCAAAATTTCACCTGAAAATAAAAAGATGCCATAATATGCCTCATTGACATTAGCTGGGAGCCTGGAACCAGCAGCTACGTACCTTCAGATGGGTGCAATATGTCAATCAGATGATGAGGCACTTCCTGCAAGAAGATTTGAAAGTCATAAATCCTTCAATCTAAATGCATCAAAGTTTTGAGAACTTTCAGACTTTTAAAACCCACAGGCAAAATAAATGATTTCATCGCAGGCAAAACAGTGCATGATGTGAATGAGAATTAACTAGTAAAGAATATGGAGTCACTTTTTTCTTTTGGGATAATTATACAAGGAAAAGGATCAATGCCTTCATACACTAAGAGTTCGGAAATCATTACTTCAACCAAAAAGGTGCAACCTGAAGAGGACATATATGTTTAAAAGACTATGAACTGAAAAAATTAGAAAGTGTGGAATACAGTGCCCATTGAGTAATGAAACTGTCAAAGTACAACAACATAGCAAAATGCAAAAGCTTCAAAGAGCAAAACAAACACACTCAATCCTCCACACATTAGTATAAAAATTCATTATTATTTGCATCAAAATCAAAACATTTTCATGGACCTAATAATGCAGATTACATTAACAGCGAAATATGTTAAAACTTGAAAGTCATCATCTTTTCCTTCCATGTATAACCCAGAAGTTGAAAATCGTAGTAAAGGAAAATGCAAAGCATGTACTAATATACTATAATTAGGCACCTTTCTATCACTTGAAGAAGGCTTCGCAGACCCAACATCAAGACCTCGATAAACCTGCAATTAAAACAATATTAAATAATCCACTTAAAGTGAGAATAAACGATACTTAAGAAACAATTAAAACCCAAAAATTTTCTCAGTAACCAAACAAAACAAACAAAAACCAAGCTCAAACAGCACCAAAACAAAAACCCAATTTTTCTTTTTCATTTTTCTTTCACAAAATGAAAAAGAGCAAACAAACAAATAATTTTTTTTTTAATGACTGAAGTAACCTGAACAGAGTCAGCACTGATGATTTCACCATTGAGACGCTTTGCAAGTTCCAAAGCAAGCCTACTCTTCCCTGCCCCAGTAGGTCCTGATATTACTATAACCTTCTCTTTCTTCTCTTTCTTCTTGTTGATAGAAACAGAGCTTGAGGTTGTAGTTAAGGTTTTTCTAGTACGAAGAAGTGAAGGAAAAATGGGTTTTTGAGGCAAGCGGATGCTGCGAAGGCTGTAAATTCCACTCGGGATCATCTCTACAAAATGGGTGTTGTGGACAGAGATTTTTCCTTTTGGTTTTGGGTCTTTTTGAATATCAAGGGGCTTAAAGGTCTTAGGTTTGTTGCTCTTGTCTTGGGGCTAAACTGGGAAGTGCGGGTGAGGTTTCATCCAGGGTTTTAGTTTTAGATTTTTGGTCGGAAGTGGGAACAGGGAAGATTTCTCTTCTTTT
The DNA here is from genome assembly GCF_002168275.2 of Theobroma umbraticum. Lineage (NCBI taxonomy): Eukaryota > Viridiplantae > Streptophyta > Magnoliopsida > Malvales > Malvaceae > Theobroma > Theobroma umbraticum. Next base: position 4,953,940 of record NW_018397262.1, on the reverse strand, counting down.
TTTTTTAAGTTAAAATTGGTCATTCTTCTCCTTTTTTATTATTTAATAAAAAAAGAAAAATATTAAGCTTTGTTTAATCCGTAGAGTATTTTTTTATCATAAATATATTTTTAATTTATTAAAAATCTCATTCAATTTTTGAATAACAATTATTAATAAATAAATTTCTAGTTAGATGTTTGATGTGAATCGAGTTTAAATTCGATATACTTTTATATTACTATATCACAAAATTATCTTTTAAAAAGAAAAATTAACGTTATAAGATATGTAGTATTTATATTTATAATTTTTTTAAATATTATTTATTTAATATTGATATGAGTTCGAAACATCTGATTTATCTTTTTTAAACAAAATGATTAAATTAAATAGATACTTAATGAGATTTTCAAATTATATATTAATCTACTCATGTTTGTATTTTTTTTTATTTTATTTTCCAACTCTTTATTGCCCAAATTGCAGGGCATAATGAGAGTTTCAGTTTGATTTTCCTCTAAATAAATTTAAATAATCCTGTTTCATAAATGCAATTATCTTGAAAAATGGTTAAGGTGCAAGGGTGTATTATAATCAATAGAAAGGTAAAAAAGGGGGTCTTAAGAATTTTAATTGACAAGGAAAGGCGCACATGGATTTATGACCAACTGACCAAAAGGCAATCAGTTCGGCCATGACTTCTAAAAGCCTTAATCCATCATTCAAGTTTCCACTTGAATCTGTTTTCCAACCCCGAAGTGTCACAATCCAAAGGATCTGAAAGTATGGAAGATTGTAAAGCATGAACCAGCAAACTCAAAGCCACCAACAACTGATGTTCATAGTCTAGTTTGGGGAGTTTGATGCTGCACCTTTTTTAAAGTATAGAAATTAGAAAGAAATATAATTCTCTGTTGGGAGTGGGGAGGACGCAAATTTCTTTTTATTTATTTTAATGAAAACCCACTTTCCTTCATGATGATAAACTTCTAACTGGTGCTGAAGACTTGAATATCTTAACCTGCTACCTAAGCTTGGTCCTAACAACTGGTGGGTACATGGAGCATTTTTCTGTTTTTTTTTGTTTAGATGCTTAAGTTTCAAGACAAGCCTTCAAATACATTGAAAACTGTAACTAACATATGAGCTCAAAGGAAATACAACAAAATTTTGCCATCCTCTTCGGCTCAATGAAGACACAATCTGCAGCAAGGATCCAATCACTGTTTCCTGTTTTATTAGCTTCCCTGCTTGTGCTAGGAACAGCACAACTAGTCTTTGACAGCTTGAAGAGTGGCAGAAGCTATGTTTTTCAGTTTTATGGCAAGCCAGAGAAGCAAAGGAAATCAGTTTTTGTTTTGCCAGAAGATCGGATGGATGATAGTTGCAATCTGTTTGAAGGGCAATGGGTGTGGGACAATGTGTCATATCCTCTTTATAAAGAAAAAAGCTGCCCTTACTTGGTTAAGCAGACTACTTGTCTGAAAAATGGCAGGCCTGATTCTTTCTACCAAAACTGGAGGTGGCAGCCTAATGCATGCAAACTACCAAGGTATGTTCCTGTGCAAGCATTTGATTCTATCTCCTTTGCCTATGCTGCTTGAACTCAGATACAGACTTCCCTTTCTATTTGGAGGGTCACACCTGGGATCTGTATCCTCCTTAGGGTATCTTGATATCTGTCTGATATAGGTGCATTAGGAAAAATAGTGTCAAAGCAACATATATGTTGGCGGATCCAGATGCTTTACTTTGGGAGGCCTAACTAAGACTCTATATAACAATATTCTTGGTCGTTATGATAAATTTATTCTATTATGTATTAATGCAAAAGCAAATAGATATACTATCTATAATATCTATGTTACATAGTTTATAGTTTATCCCATTGATGTGATGGTTTTATTGCAGAAAATAAGTTCTCGCATTGAAAGCAAATAGGGTATTCAGATACTATCCAAAGTTGTGCTGTAAGCATCTAAAATGTTCTGTGATCTTCCAGGTTTGATCCACTGAAGCTATTGGACATTTTGAGGGACAAAAGATTGATGTTTATAGGAGACTCAGTTCAGAGAGCCCAATTTGAATCAATGGTCTGTTTGTTACAATCTGTAATTCCCAAAGGGAAGAAATCCTTTCAGAGAGTTCCTCCTAGGAAGATCTTTAAAGCTAAGGTACTTAACCTTCATCTCCATTGATTATAGTTCCCAAGTTTTTCAGATTTTTTATTGTGGTTGCCTCTGATAAACTTGGGAATATTTCCGGATTTGATTTCAGGAGTACAATGCATCAATTGAGTACTATTGGGCTCCATTCATTGTGGAATCTAATTCAGATCATGCAACGAATCATACTGTACTAAAACGGCTGGTCAACCTTGACTCCATATCTAAACATGGCAAGAGCTGGGAAGGAGTTGATGTCCTAGTATTTGAGAGCTATGTATGGTGGATGTACAAACCTCAGATCAACGCTACGTAAGTACTGGCTACCACTTTCTGTCTAGTTTCTCTTCTTTTCTTCCAAGCGTTTCAGTAGATATGCACATCAACCAGGTTATACTAGACATAATAATAATTTTGAATCATGCAAATGCCATTGTCTCAAGGTTTTTTCTGTCAGAAGCTGTCATGGAATTTCAACCAGTTGCCGGTTTCTTGAACAGCATAGAATGAACTGAAGACATCATAGTAGTTGTGGCATAAAATCCTACACTGTCAAAACATGGGGCAGGAAAAGGAAACTGGAAAGTTTTTATGCTGTGAAACTTCTCAAATTGAGGAGAAATTTTGGAACCTGACAGAAGGTAATAGTTTCTTTTTTCTGGTTATTTGCTTTCAGCTACGGATCCATGGACAATGTCGAAGAATACAATGTCACCACAGCTTACAGAATTGCATTGGAGACTTGGGCAAATTGGCTAGAATCCAACATTAATCCTCATTTACAAAAGGTCTTCTTCATGAGTATGTCCCCAACACACTTGTGGTGAGTTTTACTGTTTGCATGACATCACATCTGAGCTAAAGGCTTTAACTAGCAAAGGCCGGTCTCTCTGTTTTCCATATTTGATTAGACCTCTCGTTTAGTCAGGAGAACAACACAAAAGTGGGAATAAAACTTGTAATTATTGTAAAATTTTCTTTTGTAGGAGTTGGGAATGGAAGCCAGGCAGTAATGAAAACTGCTTCAATGAGTCTTACCCGATCCAAGGTTCATATTGGGGCACAGGGTCTAATCTAGCTATCATGGATATAATTCATGATATCTTACAAGAACTTAAAATCAATGTCACATTTTTGAACATCACCCAATTGTCAGAATACAGGAAAGATGCTCATACAACAGTTTTTGGGGAACGAAGGGGCAGACTCTTGACAAAGAAACAGAGAGCTAACCCAAAAAATTTTGCTGATTGCATTCATTGGTGCTTACCAGGAGTACCTGATACATGGAATGAGATTTTGTTTGCATATGTGTTGCAGAGTTACCAAAACGTTTTGTAACCTCGCCAGGACAACCCCAAAATAGTATTGCTTCTAAAAAAGGAAGCATGTATATTGATACCAAAATTAGTGATTGGCATCTATTTCATTCTTTTCATTAACAAGAGAGCTATCAAGCTTAATAGGAAGAAAAAAAATGGCTCCAGGCTACTCAGTATGTATAAGAAAGAGATATATAAATAATATGTACTGTTAAAAGTGAAATGTTGCTGCACTTATGACAGACTATTTCATTTACAAGACAGAATGGTTAACCGCCCTTTTATTTGTAAACACCTTTACATAATGTTAAACTTTGAACATGATTATTCACAGTGTAACTCATTCTTATGGCACGAGCCAAAGGCTTGAGAATGAATCTGGTTGAAGCCAGCCAACCTAGTTTCTTTATTTACTTAGAGGAGTTCCCACTCAGAATCACATACAAGTTCTGTTTGCAAACTTTTGCACTCCAAGGGTGTGGTGGAGGAAGATGGTCGTCGAGTTTGTAAAAAATCTTGGTTAGATCCCATGTCCGCATCTCCAAACCAAATTGCTAGTTGCTCATACTCCTTTGTCAGCCTTGTTTTTGAGGTTAATGCGTCCTGGATCCTTTTCTATTAAAAGAAAATAAAAAAAGCAGCAGGCAAATCAAATTAGCTAAAGATTATAGAAGATAAATAAGCTATTAGATATGGCATATGATATCCTAATTGTGTCCTATTTATCTAAAGCATAACATAAGAGGAGCTTAAAATTCATCTATATACAAATGTACGTCTCAAACAGATAGTTGGCCTCCACATACCAAGTATTCCTCATTTCTAACTTCCCTTTCTTCAACCATATATTTCAATTGATGTAGTATTAACTTCTAAATCCTTCCATTTCAGAATCTGGGTGAAGATTATCTATTTTTGTTTTTTAATCTAAAAGCACCATTAATTGTTGCTCATGGTTCCCACAAAATTGAAACAAAATTTAATTGCATTAGCACCTTCACAAAAACAAAAAGAAAAGAAAATGAATAAAGTAACTATCACTATCAAATTGTAAGTATTTCAAATACTTGGCAAATAACTTGTATATAGAGAGTACCATAATATCAACTTTCTAATCGCATTGCGAATGTTTCTCATCGTGAACAACTTATTCACCAAGAATGTTCTGACACTAAGTAACCAGAAAATTCATTTGGAGAATTGCTATAACATTTTCTCAGGTTGGAAAGTAAGATGTCAATGCATGTGACTCTATGTGAGTGTGTGTGTGTGTATGTGAGAGAGAGAGAGAGAGAGAGAAACCTTGTATGATCTGTGTTTCCTCATTATACGAGAGACAGCATAAAGTGCACTGCTATCAATAATGACACAGCTATCCTCAAGCTTCACCTCGTCAGACAATTCAATGGTCTCCATGGAAGAAATTATGATATCATCAGTGGAATCATTTATAGGTCCTGTGTATGGTTTTAAAAATTAAAGAAGGTCAAGAATTAGTTAAAGTTCGCCGGTCAACAGTTCTTTCAGTCCAATGAGGGCATCAAAAGCTAATATTAAAAGGGAAATTTTTAGCGTATGGTGCAAACCAAGTCCTTCAAAAATGCACAAGGTTAAGGAAATCATTTATCACTGGCAAAGACTAGTGCTTCACACTTTAGAAACATACACATATGCGATTATTTTGAAAGTTGTTATAATCACATTGCTAAATGACTGAACCATTTAAATATATTACCCACAAATTTTTTCCAGAAACTTTATATTTAAAGTCATATTATTAAATAACTGGACATAGAGTGGCCTTGTATCCCAATTGACAGAAAAAGCCCACTGATGTAAAGAAAGCTAGTTTCTGAAGGTTAAACATCCGTATTATTATTATGTCATGCAAGGTTGAAATTGTACAGTTTGCATCTCCACTATCACCATAATTGATATCATACTTACAACTACTGCTATTGACATTTGACATTAATAAAGTTGAGGACAGAGTAACACAATTAACAAGAGGGCAGAGAAGAAAGCTATCGAGTTATGCATCTTTCTCACATACCAATATCAGAAGAATCTGATGCCTGAAGTTGAGTAGATTCACCACTAAAATAAACATTTTTGTTTCCTGAAATTCCAGTCAGATACTTTATACCATTAACAGTTCTGGATGCATCATTTTCTGACAAATTACAAGTGAGATTAAAACTAACTTATAAGGACACAAAATATATGTTTATGATTACATAAGAACAGCATACTAACCAAGTGATTCCACGGACAGGTCATTATTAGACGGAATTGATACTGCTCCCATCAACTTCTTCTCATTGGATAGAAGTGGAGTCAACATGGAAGATGAAGGCACATTGTGAGAAACCAACCCAGCCACATCAACAGGGTCATGATTAACTAATGCTTCCGCAAGAAAGTTTTCAGGAAAATTCTCATGCAATTCCTTCAATACTGAACCACAAGAAGAATCAACTCCAACCTCAGCCATATTTTCCTCAGAACATGCGACTTTGGAAGAAGTAATACCACCTGAAGCATCTGAGACAAACTCAGAGTCATCTGCAAAGTCATTCCTAACTATTCTTGCATCTTGGCCACCACAAACTAAAGTTGCAGGAGAAACATCAGCAAGAACCACACATGAATTTTTACCATTACAATTACCAAACTCATGCACCAATGAAGCTCCAAAAGATTCTTCCTCAACAGAAGAGATCAACTCCAAAACATCAGATGCAGAAGGCTTTGTCACATCATGAACTGAAGTTGAAGGAGAAACCTCAGCTTCAACCCAACAAGGTTCTTTATCCTTACAATCAGTTAACTCACTCAACAATGAAGCTCCACAGGATTCTTTCTCAGCAGGAGAGATCAACTCTGACACCTCAGATACTGAAGGCTTTTCCCTTGTGTCATTTTCTTCTTTGTTCACTTCAGGGTTTGTATCTTTCAGAACATCAGCAACTTGTTCTGAAGTAACATATTCTGTCCTCAAAAGGGACTCTGCAGAATTAGGGTTATCTAGATGGTCTACAAGGCAAAGCTCACTGAAAGCACAATCAAGCTGTTTGTTGACCACATCAACTGCAATATTATTGTTAACAGTTCCCTCCTTTTGAGTGGATTGAAACTCCAAATCATGAACTGACAAGGTAAGAGAAACTTCACCCACAACCTCACATGAATTTTTATCATTACAATCGATGCCCTCATTCCCCAGTGAAGCTCCAAAGGGTTCTTCCTCGCTAGGAGAAATCAACTCTAGTACCTCAGATGCTGATTTTTTTTCCATTATGGAATTTTCTTCAATGTTCACTGTATTTTTCAAATCATCATTAACTTGTCCTGATATTATGTGAGACTCTGCCCCCTCATGGGCATCAACAGAAATTGGAGTACTAAGTTGGTCTGAAAGGCAAAGTTCATTCAAAGCATGATCAAGCTGTTTTTCAATAGGATCAACAACAGGCTCAACATGTGCTAGCTTACCAACAGTGTCTATGTGATCTTCCTCAATAGCAGTGTTTGATTTAACATAGACATCAATTGTGGCACTTCTTTTCAAAGCTACTCCTTGACCCTCGTATTTTAAAGGAGGCAGTATATCATGTATGACATCAGAATAAAATCTCTTCATGTTTTTACCCACATTTTGTGCCTGGTTTTCAACATATTTGACAGTGTCCTGCAGATAAAACCATTTACAAGATTATGAAAGATTTTCCAGCCAAGCATTCTTGTATAAAGTACAAGTACAACTGATTGCCCATAATTTCATTCAGCCAAGGGATACCACAGCATGGCAGATGAAGATGGGAGGAAACAGAGAACTGCTTCCCTCATAATTGAATCAAAGAATTTATACCTGGCTCACAATATTATCCACCTCATTGCACAGTGTTTCAAACTTCTGGTAAATGCCCCCCACCCAGCCTATACCTTTAAATTTAAAATCCATCACCGAGCTATGTCAAAATGTCCGAGTCAATGTCACATATACCTCAGTTTTTGTAACAGGTATATGCCTTACTCCTGCCCCCGGATCATTAAAATAGCCTGAAAAAAGCTACAAATTGTAGTGAACACTCAAAAAACTTGAAGAAAAGACTTGAAGAAAAGAAAAGCAATTTAGACAAATAATATCTTCAACATCTGCGCTCAGAAAAGGTTTATAGGAGGTAAGTTAGAATAGACTAAATGTCAATGAAAAAGTGGAAATAGATTTGCACAATGTCTTTACAATCATTATGATTGCAATCAAAGTATTGATAATTCATCATACTAAACCAAAAACAGAGTGATGAAAAGCGCATTTTATTTCACTCACCCCACAAGTTATTTTATCAGGAAAGAAAAATCCACCTCCAGGTTTAGCAATCCCATATTAATAGCAGCTTGTAGTACTCAAAATCACAACACCCCCACGGCTAACCATCTCAAAAGAAACAACTTTCAGGAAAACTAAGAACAACTTTTTGTTATTTCCCCAGTTTTCATCAGTTTTTACTTCCATAAAAACTGTTTCACAATTTTTAGTTACCCACAAGTATCTTTACTCTAAAACAACAGCAAAGAGAAAACTGTTTCCCTTTCTTGCTCTCGAGTACAACCATACATGCCATAAAAATAGATTTTTTTTTTCTTTTCTATTGCTTTCCCAAGGAAAAGGGACTGACAAATGCATATGACTTTTTCACTTACAAACATACATACATACATACATTCATACATACATACAAACATGAAGACATGCATGTATCATGCATATACAGAGAGTTTGAAAATCATCCAAAAAATTGAATTTTTATAGAATTATTAGCAGTTTTCACCATAAAAAAATTGATGTTACATCAATATACAAATATACACAGACACTTACTTATATAGGACCAGAAACCAAATTCCTGAAAAGCTTCGAATTTATATGAACTTTTACTCAATAATATATACTAGGATTGAGTAATATAAAGAAAAACCCAGATAGAGCAAAAGAAGAAATAGAAGGCAGGGCGACTTACTGGCGGCCGGAGCAGGCGGTGGACAACGGATGAAGGTGGTTGTTGATCAACAGAAGTTGGAGACAAAGAGAGATATAGAGAGAGAAGGGGTTTTGTGAGGCCAAAACGGAGGGGTTTTAGTAGTAATTTACTAGTCATTAATGGGTAAACCGCACCGTTTTCTCTTCTTTTTCTTTTTTATATATTTTTTAATTTTTTGGCACATACAATTTAAATTCAATTTCAATAAAAAATAAAAATTTGCAACTCATAATTTTATGAATATTTTAGAAATAAAACATGTTTGTAATGTTATGGGTCTAACGTTAGTAAGAGATAAAGTGAGTTTTTGATATATAAATATGAATTTTTCACCATTGATTAATTATATTTTTTAAATTTATATACTTATTTATATATTTATTTAATTAATTATAAATCTCACATTATTAAGAAATGAAGTGGGTCTTAGATATATAAATATGGAGTCTTTCATCAGCTATTAAATATGTTTTTTGAGTTGAAAACGTGAAATTGTGATTTATAGGCTTATTTAAGTTTTATTTTTTAAAGTTTAAGTCCGCAAAAGGTTAAGCTTAAATTTTAACTCGTGACATATAATGCCTTTATAAATCAAGAAAATATTTGTTCTTATAATTTCATAAAGTACTAAAAAAAAGTCATTGTAAATTAAAGCATAAATAGTATCTTTTTTATATTGTTTGTAGGAAAGTTCATGTGTTAATATGTAAAATTCACTAGAAATAACAATAATATGGCCATTAAACAATTTTTCAGATAAAATTTTAAAATACCAAAATGATTAAATATGACCCAAATTGGGGTCCCAACCTGGTTTCTTGTTCTTTGGACAAAACTTGCATTGGTCAACCTACTATCTTTGATCTTCAGATAGAATGATCCACAATTGTTATATAGGACTATATAAGATACTGTTTTGAAACTTAAGAAATTATTCATACTTGGAAACCCTTTTTGCAATCACTCAAATGTAATCTTGTCTTGTTGATTAACTAAATTATGTTAACACCATTGCCTTAATCATTTGTGATGTATCATACAATTTGTTAAGTACCGTCACTATTATCATCATTGCCATTGCACATTCCCAAGCTAATTAATGTTGGCTATTAACACATAACTACTACAAATATCATTATCATTGCTTTCGGTTTATTTGTATGGATCTTAAAAAGGAAGACTTGGCTCAAGAATTAGCAGGACGAGTTGCCTCTTCTAGCATGCACAACTTGATAAACCCCACCCCTTTCTAGTTCCTAAATACAAGCCAACCACTCGTTATCTTACTGGTTACACTTTGAAACACAAGTTTTGTGGAGTCTCTGTCCATTTTGGTCCAGAATTCTCCATAGTTTGACAAAAGATGATGTAAACACGAGACTTGGAATCATTAGAAATTGTCAAATATCAACACTTTCTATCCAATGCAAAACTCATTGCTGGAAAGTTAAGATTATGGGGTAAAAAACTGAGAAAAGGAAATCTTTGATCCTCTTCCCCACTTTACTTTTGATTCGCATATAGTACAAGACAACTATAACCATTAAGGTTAAGTAAAGAATTTTCATCACAAATTTTCGTGGGTTATGGGGTACAATTGCATGTTCTTTACACCAACTAACCACCACCTGACAGTTTCTCCAGCATATAGTTGGCAGACTAACGTATAGGTAGCAATATCTAATCTTGATTTGGTCCCAGCAGAGACTAAAGGCCGTATCCTCTATCTTCTCTCCCTCTCTGCGTCATTTGAGTGCTGTGGATGCTCATGCTGCTTCCATCTTATCTTTGGGGTTGGGTTTATCCTCTCAGTGTTCCACAGCAAGAGGTCAAAAGAAAGGGAAAAAACATAGGGGAGAAAAAGAAGATACCAACGCCGGTTAGCATAGAATCAGAGCATCAATTCCACCCAACACCACAAAAAGATGTCAGACATACAACTTTACTACCCAACAATAAAAGAAGAGAGAGAGGAGAAATATGCTCCAGGTTCCTCAAACAGTAAAAATATTCTTGAAAGCAACCTAGATAGACATATGGAAATATCCAAAGTGGATAACAATGAAACCAGGACTTCTTTGAGTAGTTGGTTCAAAAACTTGATGAAATCCCAGACATCCTTGACCAAATAGCCTCATTTTTCATCAATTTATGAAACCAAGCACAACTACTCCTAATTTCCAAAAGCTAAATTTAACATCTCAAGACAAGAAATTTACGGTCAACAAAGAAACAAGCCTATTTTGCACAATTCAATCCGCAAATTGCATTTGAGGCATAATTTGGTATGAACAAATCAAAATTAGGTTTAAAAAGTTTTCAACAAAACCACTGAAAACCATTCAAATCATTCGCAACAAGACCTTCCTTTTAGAGGAAGATGCCAAGAGAATTGGATAGGCACAGATATCAAAATCAGCTACCATGAATATCACACATGAAAATCCTTTTCAAAAACACATCACATCCATTACAATAGTATATTGACCCTGGTTACAGCAAGTAGACCTCAACATTTTCATTATGTACAAAGAACTATTTATTAGTCGCAGGAACAACCACCACCAGAAAAGAGAAGGGGGAATTAAATGCTACCCTACCAGTCTCCTGCATAACCGATCAAGGCACCTAACTTTAATGTAATACAACAGATCACATAGTCCATTACTCCACTGCGAATAACAAATAAGGTGACCAACAAAGACAGCCACCACAGACAGTTGCAGCAAAGGGTGGTAAAACTGTTACCAATGAATCGGAAAAGTCAAAGCAAGAGTTCATTTACAAAGCCAACAAAACCCAACTAAGGCCAAACAGATGATAATACAATCAAACTGTCAATTATGTACATCAACACTCAACAATTAGCAACACTAAATTAAAAGAAATAAGCGACAAATCATCGGCAAACTTAATGAGATACTTGCTGCTCCCACATCAATAGATTCTTCAGTGAAACAAGAACCGCTCAAAAGTCCATGTTATGTGAGCACAACACGACAACACCAATTGTATACACATTTCAGGAAACCAGAAACACCTCCACTTGATGATAAGCACATCGAGAAAGCATCAGAAGAAGACTAGCAAAAACTCTTGCCACTAAATAATAAAATGATGACACAAAAATCTTGTAGACGTCTTTGGTGGCAATTTAACACATTATTATGATAGGTACAGCAAAAGTTGTAACAAGATTGCAATTAATTACATTGGAAATGGGTATTATTTAGCTGATGCAGTAAAACTCATTTATATAATAAAAATGATAGTAATATATATATATATATATATATATTTTGAAGCAGGTTATCTACATCCATTAATTTACATATCAAAATAAAAAGCTACAATTAATTTCAATATAACTAAGCTGCATGTTTGTTTTTAATATATTCCATCAGAGTACATAATAGAAAAATTAACATGAATAGCAATATCAAAGAACATAGAAATAAACTTCCAAGTAGAGAAGATACAGCAACAACCATAGACACTAGCAAAAAATAGGCGAAAGATTTTGTCACTACTTATATTATTAAAACTATACTAATGACTAAAAGGCCCCACTGGAAAATAGGTTCCTCATAAAACATAGAAAACTAGTCTAGATCACAAGTTTTGCCAACCAGCACTAAGAAATAAACATCTTAAAGGCTCAGATCAAGAGAAGTGGCTGTTAAAAAGCCCAGCTAATACATTCATCAAGCCAGAGTATAAATAGTCTGCATTCACGCAATCACCAGAACCACAAAAAGCATCTGCGCCCAACAAGCTGTCATAAACCTGAATCAAACACCCATTGACAACTCAATTCATCATTCCACGTCATCAAGCAAAACAAAGATCAACGCAAATTTAAAGGAATGTCTTGGAAGTAAAACTCGTGAAACTTAAAGGAATGTCTTGCAGTAAAACTTGTGAAACAAACACGAACACTGCACTTACTTGAATGGCTCAGCTCAGACTTTTGTCACATGTCAAACAAACAAAAACAGCAAATGCAAAAGCTACCGCCACAATCATACCAAATCAAATATAAAAAGATATCTAAACAGTATCATAAATCATCATGCAATACAACTGGTAAAAGTCAAAATAACTCCATAGTGATGGAAAAGTTTTTCTAAAGAGAGTTTGGAACATCAAATAGTGCAATCCAAATTTCATTTTAAATCAATGGGTAGAATATTCCCCTAGATTAGTTAACGTTGGAAATCAACAGCAAAAGCCCATGCCAGGCAACCAAAAACAAACTCATAAGAAAGATGAACGCCAAAGATATAATCTACTATACAAAAATGAAATGTTTAAGGTAAGTTGAACTGGAATTAATTTCTCATAGGAGGCACCATTCTAGATAGAAATTCACTCTTATCTTCTTACCCCATGATGCAAATCAAATGAAGAGCACATTCACAGGCAATACAGAAATATATTATTAAATAATACTCCCAATGGAGAGGTACACAACTGCATAAAATGGATAACATATAAAAAAAATGATTCCACAGATGGACATTTCATGTTATCTCAACAGTAAAATTTGTTCTCTAACATTATCACCAAAGTAAAATTAACCAAAATAGTTTAACATGTGTACTTAAAACAGTTGTATGTATACGCATTTACTAACATTTCAATTTAAAAATAGTTCTCGGGAATGTTTGTTCTTATCAACACAATAATTCATTCAGGCCAGCAATCAGTAAAATTCACAACCTACTAAAGAAATTTCTTAGATATGATTAAACATAGATCGTAATATGTCTTTCAAAAACCAGAACTCGAAAGGTGAATAACGTATTTCTATACAGGGTAAGACACTATATGGGGTAACACACAAAGCAGGAACCCTTGATGCAATACTGAAATAAAAAATAAAAATAAAAATCAACCATCAGCCACACATAGATAAGGTTACCTATACATAAGTTCAAAAATATGAGCATATAGAAGATGTAAAGCTAATATGAAACAGTGAAAAACCATTTGAAAACACTAGAAATTGTGACTATCTATAGTGTAACCGACACAAAGCAAAAGAAAAATCACTAATGTACACAATGATACAAAAATATAGCTCACGAGCAACACAACTCAGAAAACAAAGCTGGGAAAGAACCAAAGTTTCAAGCAATCACACACAAGGAACAAACATCCACAATAAAGCACATGAGCAATCACAAATACAGACATTAAGTCATTCTAAACTAATCACCAGAGAGTCAAAATTAGAACACATAATGCCTCATGTAATAGAAATGAATTAGAACACAGAATGCAAAATCAAGGACAACTACCTCAGTAGAAAGGTGGTCCATTTGGATACATTCCACCAGGTGGAACTCTTGGCACAGGGGATGTCCCAGATCCTTGGTGATGCTGACTAGGGAAAGCAGATGACGAAGACAAGCTATAATGAGCACTCTCCGGATATCCACCTGTTGGCATCCCGACAGAACTTGGCGGTAACCTATACAACGAGGACCCTCCACCAGCACCAGTCAACCCACTCCCCGCACCAGCACCGCTTAACCCATAGCCAGTTGAACCAGGAGCACCGTACCCACCATACAGCCCACCAAGCCCAGAAGCATACCCCCCACTACCAGCACCTCCTCCACTCCCAGTCAAAGCTCCCACTCCAACTCCTGATGAACTCAAGTGATGAGGCTGCCCCATTGGACCCGGCGGCCCTTGCAACCCACCAGAATACCCACCGTAACCAGCCAAACCGGCCGGTCCACCAGGCCCACCATATCCTCCCCCATGCCCTCCAATCCCCATCTCAGCATTCCCTGGAGCGCCACCCCCACTTTGCATCATCCCATCTTGTCCTGGCTTCCCCTTTTTCCCTTCAATAGCCAACTTACAATTCATTTGTCTCCCATCAATGTTCTTCACTGGCTCCACCAATGAAGCCTGAGCCCCTTCCGCCGTCTTATAAACAAAAAGAGCAAATCCCCTTGATTTCCCCGTCTGCTTATCGAATCCCAAAGGACCCTCTTCTATTTCCCCATACTGAGCAAAATGACCCAATAACTTATCAGCCGGCATATCGTACGGCACATTGGCTACATAAATCTTTCTCATATGAACATCCACAGGGTTATTATTAGTCCCCGAATTCCCCGCCGCCGCCAACTGGGTCACCGTGACTCTCCCGTCGATTTTCTTACTGGGTTCTTTGAGAGCAAGCAAAGCACCATCGACATGCTTGAACGTAACGAATCCATACCCTTTTGACTTCCCAGTGGCCTTGTCGAGAATAACAACCGCTTCCTCGAGTTCCCCATAGACGGAAAAGAGTGAACGGAGGCCGTCAGTGGTAGTATCCCAACCCAAGCCGCGGATAAAGAGCTTCCGTTGAGCCGGGTCTTGGTCGGCTACAGATCGAACGACAGCAAGGACGTCCACGTGGCGAGACACGGCGTCTTGGAGGATGTCGAGGAGTTGGTCGACGGAGAATCGCTCGATTAGTTTGCGGCCGTCTTGTGGCGTTAGTTTGGTGATCGGGTCGGGTTCCGATTGGGTTGAAACGATCCCGTTTTCATCCAGCTTCCGTTTCTTCGTTGGATCCATGCCTTGCATTTTTGGGGACTCTTAACTCAAAAACCCTAACCCTAAGACACGTCTGTGCGTGAGAGTTAGAGAGAGAAGGCTTTCGACTAGGGTTGAAAAAACGAGAACTAGAGAAGTAGGGATAGGAAAGGTCTTACCTTTATCTCATGTTTGGGTCCAACTTGTAACCCATTCTCGGTTTGGGCCCAAGCTCATACAATTTCTTTTCTTATCTTTTATTAATCACAAATTAGTCAAATGTGTAATTTAATAAATAAATGAAAATAAAATTGGAGTACCATAGTTTATATTTCTTAACCCAAGCTTTAAAACTGAACATTTGACTATAATATAAATATTAATTATGTAATTATTTTAAATATATTGAAGAGTTATGGAAGAAAACAATACACAGTAACAATATTAGCTTCCATGAAAATTGGAGTCACCGCGTTAATTTCATAACAAGGCACTAACACTTAGATTTCCTTACTCCATCAGTACTTATATTGAGAGATGATATTAGAGCTACCGTTGGATTAATCCATAACCGAATTAAATTCGGCTTTCATGGTATATACATATATATATTACAGTTCTGAAGTCAAAGAGAGCTCTAAGAGAGTTTCTTCAACTCTGTTTCTTCTCCTTTTGCTTTGGTTGGCTGGCTTTCGTGGCTCCTGGTTCAGTAGCAGTAAACGAAGGGTTTTCATTTAAGTATGGTACGTGCATACGATGGAGCAAACTGAAGAATCTGGGCATGGGTTCATTTGGAGTCGTGAATTTGGCGAAGATAATAATCCCCGTTTCCTGCGTATTAGCTGTTAAACATTCTTCTCCTTCTTCACGCTCCGCACTTTGCAAGGAATACCGCATCCTTCAACACTTTCGAGGTTGCCCAAATATTGTTCAGTGCTTTGATCTGCTGACCACTGAATCTGAGGAGCCGAGTTACCACTTGCTTCTCGATTATGCTCCTGGTGGGAATCTTCTGAATTTGATCAAGAAATATGGCGGTAAAATACCAGAATCTCATGTAGAGTCCTAGACGAGAATGTTACTTTGAAGGACTTCATGATATTCATAAGAGAGGCTACGTCCATTGTGATCTCAAACCAGGAAACATTCTTGTTTATCCCCCTGATCAACCCGATTCGCTTAGTACCCTGAAGATTGCTGATTTTGGCTTAGCCAAGGAACCTGCAGATTCAGATGAGCCAACGACAAGGCCTCCCGGGCTTGCTTTTCGAGGCACTTCGCGTTACATGTCACCAGAATCTGTCAGGGATAGGAAAATCACTGCTGCTATGGACATATGGTCGCTAGGATGCGTTATTGTTGAGATGATGATCGGGAATCCACCTTGGGAATCTGTCAGAACTTATGAAGACTTGGCGACCAAGATTGCATTGACAGACTACATACCAAATTTACCCCAAGACATGTCAGCCTTAGGGAAAAATTTCTTGATGAGGTGCTTCGCTAAGGATCCTCGGGATCGTTGGACTGCTGCTGGGCGGAAAAATCATCCTTATATCTATCGTAAGAGTGCAAATTTTGCAGCAAGAACTAGTTTTCTTCAAGTTCCTTTGGGAGAAACTTCAAATCCTTTGGAGATACAACCCGTTGTCTAGCAGATGGGCATCGTCTTAAACCCTTTTTTTTTTATTCTTTTTTGAGCAATGCTTAATGTCTATTCTGATGGAACTCATGGAGTTTCCCAATTGCTCATGCCTCATGGGGATGTGGTCATCTTTGCATAGATTATTCTTTATCTTATATAGTAGTAAAATGAGTTTAATTAAATTAAATTTTCGTACATATGAATAATTTATTAATACTAAATGCTACAAAGAAGGAAAAATACAGATCAACTTAAATTATTTTTATACTGTGTGATATTTGTAGTTATGAGATTCTCTTAATAGAAACTTCCACAAAAAAGAAGTTAACAAATTAAACTTTTACTGTGACAATGCCTGTTAGGCATAGGGTTAAAAAGAAATCACTATCTAATGAAATAATTGATATTGCCAATGCCAATTTACTAAGAAGAGAGGAAGAATATTTAATTGTCAAACCAAATTGTATATCAAATCATCCATTTAGGAATTAGCTTTGGATTGTGCAGCTCATTTTACTTGAAGAACAAAAAGACATGAAGGATGTGAAAATGAATGAAATGCAAGAAACTCAAAAATATTCTCTTCGCTGCCTCAATTGGTCTCAGGCTGCCGGCTCTCTCTGCTACATTCATTGTTCAGTGCAATTCAAGGTTTTAAGGCGAAACCAAGACTGAGACTGAGCAGCCAGAACCAAGCAGAAGGCTCGCTGATCAATTCCAGTTTATGTAAGCACTGATGATGTCTGTTTACTTGGTTTATGTCTTTCATGTTTTTAAGATGTTATCAGCTGCACTTTTGATTGTCTCTCATACTGTAAAGCAAGCAAAAATATGCTCAAAGATGGTACTAACAGCAAACATGTAACTCTCCAAGAAGGCTTGGCAACCTACATTCCAACATTTGATTAGTTAATTGATGCATAACCATTGCAGTAGAATTTGATTCCCTTTTCCTGAATTTTTTTTTAAGAAAAACCCGTCCACAGTTTGCGACCCCAACTGAAAAATAGTTTAATGGAGATTGAGAGTAACTTTACACATCAGATTCCTACTAGCTAGCCAGGCAGCGACCGACGCACTGAGAGGAAAGAATGTCAAAAACGTTCGACCACTTGATGCTTTCGTGCGATTGGAATTTAATAATGGACTAGACAAAGTTAAACGAAAAGAGTACTGCATTTCCTTTGTGCCTCACCATCTATGATCTAACGGTTCCAATAAGCTTCATGGGGCCTAATCGGATGGTTCAAGTTCAACAACCAAAGTCTTGTCTGAGTCTCTCTATTTGGTTTTTTTGATGTCTTTTAATTCCTTGGAAGACTTAATTCACACGTTGTTGCTGAGAAGACAAGAGGGTAGAGGAGATTGCTTTGCAGCTTGAGTATAGGATATTGAATCAGGTAAGTGCTTGATTTTCCTTGTTTGGTAGAAATGAAAATTTTATAGAATTCTGTTTTCCTTGTGTTCTTGTTCTTGTCCAAAGTTGAATTAGCTTCTTTTGTTTTTTCTTTTCTTGTTTGATCTTTGTGTTTTTCTTTTTTTTTTTCCATTCTCTGGAGATTGTCTAGGCTCATTCTCTGTTGATTTCATTTATTTTTTCCTATATTTCTCTGCTTTAATTGAGTAATTGACTTAAAGTTGACTTGTACTTACTTTCTAGTCAATCATCCATGATCTTTCAATCTTTTATTCTGCAAGCAGATCAATGGGGTTATTGATTATGAGATTTTTGGGCAGATTATTCAATTGTCTAGATCAGGATCTGCAATCTTTTAACCTGCAAGGGGTTTTAATGTTATAGCAAAGGTGAATAACCAAAGTAATTGGAACTTTCAGGTGGGTAATTTTGGCTGACAGATGCATTCTCCTATGGGACAATCAAAAGCTTCAAACCGACCTCAGACAAGAGGTTGTGGAAGTGTAAATCAATTTCAAAGGAGAATAGATAAGAGGAAGAAAGACAAGAAGGTCAAGAAATCTCTTTCTCTTCCTTTTTTTTCCCTGGTGGCAAATGATTTGATGTTTAAGTTTCTCTCTTCTGCTTTAATTTGAGCTTAATTTCTATTGTTATACTGAATGTTGGAGCAAATCCTTGCAGAAGGGATTTCAAGGGTTGACAGCTGACCTGGAAGAGATGATAAAAAGGTTGATAGCCGAGTACTCTCAAGTTCCTGCAAGAGCTCTGCAGCAAGAAGAAAATTCTGATTCCCACTCGGTTAACCAGGCCCAGGATCCTCAGGGGATGGACTCTAATATAGGAGGAACTCCTGAGGAGGTATGGTCATTGTTTCTAATCATGTTGAATGCATTTGTTTTTAGAAATCTGGAAAGGTTTTCATTAAAGTTTTACTAGCAATGATCTTAATTGCATTTATATTAATCTTGTCACATGCATGCTTTCAACTTAATTAGGATCTTGTCATATCCAAACTTATTGTTTCAGCTTGATGGGCTGGGACTTCACGATTTACCGGACGAACTGATGTCCAATGAATTGGATACTAGCGATCCTGCTGTCCAACCAAACATGACATTGGCTGAATTCCTCATGAAAATCGATGAGGATGTTCAAAGCAATGTTAATATCTCCAACTTCATGATTTTTTTAGAGGGGGAGCACAAAACAATTGGAAGATACAGCTTCCCACTCTCTTTGGTTCCGACCGTTGAAAGGCTTGTTAGTGTCTATGGTGATGTTTCAGCTTCGAGTTTAATGAACCCCATTGTTACAGGCCAAATCTATATAGTTTTCTGTGCTACAATCAAAGAGATGGAGCATCTCCACCTTGATCAGCTTTCACTAGAGAAAATGTTGAAATGGCGAGATGCCATCAAGGATGCTCTCCGCATCAATTTCAACGTGGATTTTGCCATGAATCATCTTAAGAAAATAGCGCGGGCATATTTCGGCCTGGCAGGAACACAAGTACTCCAGAGCATAGATGACAAATTGGAGGCCTTGTACCAGGAACGTGCTCAAACATACGAGAGTTTCCAGGACTGCCTGGGTGATGCAGAGGACTTTTCTGGCAAGTCTGTCAGCACTGGTTTATTTCCTTAGACTCTCCCAGTATACCAATAACGGATTCGGATAGACACGTATCCATATCCGAATACCATAGATTCTAGGTGTGCGGTTCTTTACTTTTCAACTTGTTTCTTCTTTTACTTGTGTGGTTTCTGAAGTTGCAGATGGGAGATGGGATTTTCTCAGAAGATACTAATGTTGAAGAGTTCTACAGGTCACGTTTGTCACCCCAGTAACAGTACAGTTTACTCACCTTAGCCATACTGTTATTAACGTGCAGTGCGTCATCTGTATAACTCTTCAACATCGTCAGAGGTTAAGTTGAAACATATTTTTGATCCCTAACTTAAAAACTTAAAAGCTTTTCAGGTTAAGGGATCAAGAATGCGTTTGGATCTAATCTCTAACAGAGATCCATCTCTAACAGATACACTCATCATTGTGTAAAAGTCAGTTTTGTACTGTGAAATACTCTAGTAGGATTGCCTTGTATGTTTATGTTTGAATACTTGCTCCATGAACTTGAGCTTTGTCATATGTAATAACAATGGCTTTTGAGTTTTGCATAAATTGAGCACTATTTGCTTCCACCATGGATCCAAGCTTTTCATGCATGCTTTTCGTTTGAGATAATTTGGAAAGGAAGAACATTTTCCGTCTATTATTATCCATGAACACTTGTTTCAAATCCAAATTTTTATATGTTGTCAAATAGACAATCCTAATGAATAATCTAAAACCAAAACTAACACTCGAGCATTTATCTTTTTGATTGGCGTATGACTTCTCTCTTAAAAAAATATAAAACTCGAATCTCTTATTTGGTTTTATCTAAATTGTTAGTTTGTTTGCTTTAAGGTTAATGAGCATATATGTAAAGACATAATATCTAAAAATACTCTTAAATTATATTTAGAAAAATTCAAATAGATTCTTATTCTTTTATTACTTTTAATCAAATTTTTATATTTTTATTTTGAATTAAGTAAATTTTTATAATTAATAATTAACTTAATTAATATGTTATTTGTCATTTTATATCGTGACATGTTAATATATTGATTATTAATAATTAATTAATTATTAATATTTATTTAATTTAAAATAAAAACATAAATATTTAATTAAATATAATAAAAAATTAAAATTTTTAAAAATAAGTCAAGAACTTTTCCGACTGTATGGGAGTAATATATAAAGAGGCAGCATTTTAGACTGTATGGGAGTAACATACGTAAATCAACTTGGTTTTTTTGTTTAGGGCCGACTTGGATTATATACTTATTGGGCTCTTTGGATTTGAGTTTAACAAGGTTTTTGGTGCTTTGGCCTTTATGCCGAATAAGTGAATTAAATTATTACTCTCTATGTACTAATATAAACAGTTAAAACACCTAATCAACTAAATATTCTCCTAAAAGGTTTTAATTATATTTTTCTTGTTAATTAACGTTATCTCATATGAATTAAATTAAGTTTCCTATGATCTTACATTCAATAACAAATATTTCTCTTTCCGTACAACAGGACCAACACAACTCAAATATAAAATTTTACTTGAATTATGTGAATTTCACTCCAACCTTATCATTTAAGTTAAATCCGAATAGTGTGACGATTAATTTATTGGAAAGTAGTACAACTAATTAATCCAAATCCATGCATGCATAATTTTTCTAACTAATAATTGTATAAGGAATGGAACTATTTGATTTAATGAACACTCGAAACTGCTCAAACTTCACCTGTTTGAATCCAACTTTGAATTCATAAACTTCTGATTGAATGTGGACTCGGAAGTCTGAACTCTCCGAGCCAATGATCAGTGAACAAAGAAAACGACAGGAAGATCAAAGCAAACGACAAACGTGGAGTTTTCGTGCATTTGGGATAGAATGGAGGATTAACTACAGTGTGATAGTTGAAATAGAGAGGCTGGCCATGTCCCCGGTTTTCTCTCTTTCTCGCGTGATCGATTGAATAGATTTGCTTGCGTCTTAATCGGACGGCTCACACTAAGTTCATCCAATGGTTTACTGATTGTGTTGTTGAAAGTGAATTTGGTTCATTGCGTACTGGAATTTCCAAGCAAAGCAAGATTCTGGGCAAATTTTGTTTTGGTGAGCATTGGCTTTCCTTCTTCGAGCTTGAATTTTGTTTGTGTAGTTTGATTTATAAGGTTCTGAATCAGCTTCTCTTCTTTCTGTTTGATTTTATATAGCTTAGCTGTTGGTGGTTTAATAGAATAGAATTTTCATCTTCTTCAAGTTACTGTGACAATGATTCTAGTTCTTCCATGGAATTCTGCTTCCAGGATTTATGGAGGGTTCTGCATAGAAGGCTCAATCTCTATTTTGTATCATTTCTCTGTTTTGGGTTCTTAGAGTTGATACACATCTGCAACATTAGTCTTTCACTACCTTCCTATCTAAGATTTTATACGATTTCCAGCATCGTGATTTGTAGCATAGTGTTTTATTCTGACTTGTTCAATTGTCTAAATCAGCAAGAATCTGTCAATCTCTCAGTCTGCAAAAGCTGAATTCTACATCGGGAAACATGGAGGATGGAGAATTAGAAGCTTTTCAGCATTATACCAATGAGGCACTGGTACACTCTCAAGCAGACCAACACGAATTGAATCGAGTAGGACCATCTGAAGTTTCCAAACTCATAAGCATTCATATCAAGATCCCTTTCATTTCATTTCTGCAACTTAAATGAAATGACTACCCAGAACGAATGCTTGCAAGAGGTAATTGGCCGGTTGAGTACCGAGAACAGACAGTTAAAAGAGGAAACACGACGGTTGACTACCCAGGACAGACACTTAGAAGAGCATATCAGACTGCTTCAATCCAAGGGGAAACTTCCAGCATAAGTTGTGCTACTGAGACAAGACAGTTATATTTTCCAAACAACCAGCCAGAATAAATGTGAATATGTCCGGGTATGGCCAGCGCTGGCTTCGCAAGTAGTTAATACACAAGCTGCTATCTACTCAGTTCTATTCTTTTAGTGTACTAATAAGCATTCATATAATAACTACTGTCTACCTAGTTTTATTATTATAGGAACTGAGAAGAATTCATTTTCACTCTTTAGTTCTCTTTGTTGCATGGTTTAATATACATCTTTGGCAAACTAATAACGATTGACATCAAGATTTCTCTAATTTCATGTGCGGAAACTTTCATGTTCCGATCATTACAAGAATAAACTTCACCACCCAGCATTACCTGACCATAGAGGCCCAGAACTCAGAGATGAGAGCTCATCTTATGGAGCTTAGCCAAAGGCTGCAGTCTTTGAATGAAATCATCAGTTTCTTGAATAGTGTTTTTGATGATGAGGATCCAAGCCTTGCTTTCATGGAGCCTGCTGAATCCAACAGCTTCCTAAACCCATGGAATTTGGCCTATTTGAATCAGCCCATTGTAAACTCTGCAGATGTCATGTTTCAGTATTGATCTCCAAGAGAGCTTGCAGGAATTTGTTCTCAATTCATACGCGTTCCATGGTAGTACTGAAAAAGAAGACATTGCTGTGTTTATTATTTATGTAATATGTAATTTTTATGCTCCCTACTATCTTCTTCCTGGCTATTAGTTTCTAAAGTCTCTTTGATTTGAGAATGAAATATTCTACCTCTATTCTCAATGAATTGGCATTCGCAATATCAATTATTTCATTAGATAATGATTTTTGTGAAAGTTTCTATTAAGAGAATCCCATAACTATATATATCACTCAGCGTAGAAATAATTCATATTGATCCATATTTCGCTTCTTTGTAGCATTTAGTATCAATAAATGATTTGTAGAAACGAAAATCATATTTAATCAAACTCATCATTGAAAAAACAATTTAACTAATTAAACTCATCCTTGACAAAAAGACTTACTACTATATAAGATAAAGATAATCTATGCAAAGATGATTACATCCTCCATGAAGCATGAGCAATTGGGGAAACTCCATGAGTTCCATTGGAATAGACATTAAGCATTGCTTAAAAAAAAAAAAATTGCCCATATGCTAGATAACAGGTTGTATTCCCCAAGGATTTGAAGCTTCTCCTGAAGGAACTTGAAGAAAGCTTGTTTTCGTTGTAAAATATGTACTGTCAAGATAGGTAAAAGGATGACTTCTCAGCATAGCAGCAGTCCAACGATTCCGAGGATCCTTAGCAAAGCACTTCATCAAGAAATCTTTCCCTAAGTTTGACATGTCTTGGGGTATATCTGGTATATAATCTGTCGATGCAATCTTCATCGCCAACTTTTCATAAGTTGTGACAGATCCCAAAGGTGGATTTCCAGTCATCATCTCAACAACAACGCATCCTAGCGACCATATGTCCAAAACAGCAGTGATATTCCCATCCTTGACAGATTCTGGTGACATGTAAAGCGCAGTACCTCGAAAAGTAGGCTCGTAAGGACTTGTCCTTGGCCCATCTGTTTCTTCAGGTTCCTTGGCTAAGCCAAAATCAGCAATCTTCAGGGTACTAAGCGAATCGGGTTGATCAGAGGGATAAACAAGAATGTTTCCGGGTTTGAGATCACAATGGACGTAACCTCTCTTATGAACTTCACGAAGCCCTTCAAGCAACATTCTCGTGTAGGACTTTACATGAGATTCTGGTATTTTACCGCCATATTTCTTGATCAAATTCAGAAGATCCCCACCAGGGGCATAATCAAGAAACAAGTTGTATTTCGGCACCTCAGATTCAATAATGGTCAGCATATCAAAGCATTGAACAATATTAGGGCAACCACGAAACTGTTGAAGGATACGATATTCCTTCCAGAGTGAGGAGCATGGAGGAGGAGAACGTTTAACAGCAAATACGCGAGGAACAGTTTCTATTATCTTCACCAAATGCACGACTCCATATGAACCCCTGCCAAGAGTCTTCAGTTTGATCCATCGTATGCACGTATCATACCTAAAAGAAAATCCTTCTGTTACTGCTACTGGACCACACTCCATGGTACTCATGCTGTCCATGAGAATGAGAGCCTACGATCAAGAAGCGATGGAAAGCTAACCAAAGCAAAAGAAGAAGGAAAGGAATTGAGCTGTTGAAGGTACTCTTGGAGCTTTCTTTGACTTCAGAACTGTAATATATACACCATCATGGCCGAATTTGAGTCGGTTATAGGTTTGATCCATCGGTAGCTCACCATCTCTCAATGTAAGTACTGATCGGGTTAGGAAATCTAGCTGTTACTGCGTTTGTTCACAAATAAACGCCGTTACTCCAATTTTTTGGAAGCACTTATTACTTTATTGTTTTCTTTTATCAATCTTCAATATATTTAGAATAATTACATATTAATATTTATATCATAATCAAATGTTCAATTTTATACCTTAAATTAAAAAATATATAAAATACGGTACTCCAATTTTATTTTCATTTATTAAATTACACAATTTGCTAATTACTTTGTTAATAAAAAACCTGTACCATGTCTTCACCTCACTAATTGAAAGACAAATTTCTCCTTACAACTTAAATTGACTTCTAACCAAAATTCGTTAATTCTGATGGGCTTTTCTACCATTATGCTAAGAGGCTAACCATGTAAATTTGGTCTCAATTTTTTTTTTGATTTGTTTTTACCGTTAATGTTAGATTTATAGGGCAAGTGGTAGTTACCCTTTTAGTTTTTAGTCATCTTATTCATTTTTTCTATTGAAAACAAGAATCATAATTGAAATATTATTAACATATATATTTGATAAATTACTTGAACATTAAAGCTGAGAACCCAGTGTTGGCATATCTAATATTTTACGTGAGAAATATAAGTTACTAACTTATCACTATTTAAGAATAGACTGTTTAATTTGATTTGAGATAATGAAATTATATTTTTAATTTTATGCATGTAATAATAAAAAAATTAATAAACTAATGGGTGACAATGACAACCCTTCACCAACTTCGTTCTATCCGTCTCCAACTTGTTCCCTGTTAGCTAAGGGGTGACAATGGCGCCGTCACCATGGTCGTTCCCTGTTAACTAAGGGGTGACAATGACAGCCGTCACCAACGTCGTTCCCGATTAACTGAGGGGTGGCAATGACAGCCGTCACCAACGTCGTTCACTCTCAAGTGCTCACTAGTAGGGCCTTAGTCAAAGACCGCAATCCTTGAACGAATGATGCTTTTGATGGTGAGAATTCAAGCGTTGCGTTCGTGGAGCCAGCTGAACCAGACAGCTTCTTTAACCAATTGAATTTGGCCTACTTGAATCAGCCTATTGTAGCCTCTGCAGATATCATCTTTTAGTTTTGGGGCTTATCAGAATTATTTGTTTTCAATTTTTATTAATTTGATTCACGAAATAAAATGCAATGAAATAGAATAAGTATTTTACAAAAATAAAATATGATAAAAATAAAATAAAAATACTATTATATAATTTGATTGATGGAATCAAATAATATAAAATTTATCATTATAACTTATAGTAATTTTTAGTAAGTAAAAATAATTTTGAAATAATAAAAACCTAAATGATAAAAAGATAAAAATTATCTTTTATTATAATATATGATTATTTATT
The DNA here is from genome assembly GCF_002168275.2 of Theobroma umbraticum. NCBI lineage: Eukaryota > Viridiplantae > Streptophyta > Magnoliopsida > Malvales > Malvaceae > Theobroma > Theobroma umbraticum. The sequence continues at coordinate 4,927,625 of NW_018397262.1, read as the reverse complement.
TTTAATCTATTTTTTTAAAATAAAAATAAATTAAAATTTATCTAAAATATTAATAACTGATAATTTAAATGCTAACATTCCAAAATTTTAATATTTTATTTTATAATTTAATCATTAATATTTTAAAATATTAATATCTTATTTGTAATTTAAATATTATTATGATTACAATATTAATAAATTTATTTAATTTTTAAATTTAAAATATTAATTTTTTATAATATATAATTAAAAATTTTATCTATTATTATAATATATGATTATTTATCTATTTTATTTTATTTTTTAAATATTAATGATTTATAATTTATTTAAAATATTACTAATTGATCATTTAAATAATAAAACTTTTCAATATTAATGTTTTATTTATAATTTAATCAATAACATTTTAAAATATTACTATTTTATTTATTATTTAAAAATTATTATGATTAAAATATTAAAATTTTAATTAATTTTTAAATTTAAAATATCAAGTTTTTATAATATATAATTAAAAACTTAAACTGTTTATTACAATATATGATTATCTATTTTATTTTATTTTTAAATTTATAATTTTTTAAAAATATTAATATTTTATTTAATAATTTAATCATTAATATTTTAAAATATTAATATCTTATTTATAATTTAAATATTATTATGATTACAATATTAATAAATTTAATTAATTTTTAAATTTAAAATACTAATTTTTTTATAATATATAATTAAAAACTTGAATTTTATTATAATATATGATTAATTATCTATTTTATTTTATTTTTTAAATATTAATAATTTATAATTAATTTAAAATATTACTAATTGATCATTTAAATAATAAAATTTTTCAATATTAATGTTTTACTTATAATTTAATCATTAACATTTTAAAATATTACTATTTTATTTATTATTTAAAAATTATTATGATTAAAATATTAATAATTTTAATTAAATTTAAATTTAAAATATCAAGTTTTTATAATATATAATTAAAAACTTAAACTGTTTATTACAATATATGATTATCTATTTTATTTTATTTTTAAATTTATAATTTTTTTAAATATTAATATTTTATTTATAATTTAAATATTATTATGATTAAAATATTAATAATTTTAATTAATTTTAAATTTGAAATATTATTTTTTTATAATATATAATTAAACACTTAAACTTTTTATTTTAAATTCTTTTTTTTATTTTTTTTTCATTTTCACTTATTAGGGGCATTTTTATCTTATTAATTTTAAGAGCTATTCTCCCACCCATGAAATAGTAAACACCGTGAAAAATTAGCTAATCTTTAATTTTGGGTAATTTTGAGGAATAGAGATTGTAAAGGAATGGCTATTCCTTATGTCATTTGGTAACCAAAGAAGAAACAAATATTCTTTGGTAATAGAGGGGCAATGATTAAGACATTTCTCCAACCTACCATTTCGTAAAAGATTGCTTCAAGTAGAGAGAGAGAGGAGACACAAAAAAGAGAAAAAATATAGAGCTGTCAATATGGGCTGGCTCGGCCCAGCCCGGCCCCAGCCCTTGTGGGTTAAAAAATATAAATTGGGCCGGGTCAGCTCATTTTTTATATGAGCCATTAAAACCTCAACCCAGATCACCTCTTGTTAGTTCATGGGTTGGGTTGGACCAGCCTATTTTTATTTTTTTCAAAAAAAATTTAATTTTTATAATTTTACTTTATAAATTTTTTATTAATAAAATTGTTCTATAATTTAATTCATAAATTGAATAATAAAAACATGTTACAAATAAATAATTATACCAAATATAAAAAAATAAATAAATTACATAATAAAGTTTAAATCTTTAACACAAACTACTATCTCATAAACATAAGTATATAACCAAATAATAAAAATTTCAAGACTCATTTATATCCTCCTCAATCTTCATTCTCAAGTAAAACATTTAAATCTTGTTTAGACAGCAATGATGTCTCAAGGTCTGAATTATTATCAATTTATCATCTAATATTCATTACATAAAAGAAAAAGAGATAAAAAGTTTTAATTTAAATTAAAATTTTTAATTTGACAAGTGAAGATTAAAGACATTGAAATATATAAAATAAACAATATTATTGGTAACTAAATTATTGATTTTTTATAATTAAATATATAAAATTATTAAATTAATTAAAATTATTTTTTTGGTTCATGGGGCTGGCCCTGCCCAGCCCACATCAGCCCACTAATTTTGTGGGCTGGCCCATTTAGGCCTAGTTCAAATATGGGTCAAAAATTTTCAACCTAACCCACTCTATATTTAATAAAAATGAATCGACCCGATGGGCTCGGCCCATTTTGACAGGTCTACTTCTATATATATGGTGAAAAAATTTTCTTTGTTTTTTCTTCTTCATCTAGTCCAACCATTACTACAGCCTTTATGTATCCTAACAAAATGCATAATTATTGAGTATAGAATAAAATAGCAACACTAAAATTAAAGCAAAGATCTTTGTTCATAAAACAATGCTATTTTATTGCAACAAAATATAAAATTACCGTGATTTTTTTTCATTTTTTCTTTTGAAAAAAGAAGAAAAGAATATCAGACTTCAAGGTCTTGTTGGAATTGACTAACTCAATGCGATCGATTAATTACAATATTTGTGAAGATAAATTAAGGCGGTTTTGCAAAAGTCACATGATGATTAGCCCTTTTTACAGTCATCAATGTCAGTAAATTGCCGTACGAGCACATCCAACCTCCACCATGTTCATTAATAAAAAAAAAAAATTAATATGGTATCAATTAGGAAAAATGATAAATAAATAATTAAAATAGATAAATCAATAACGTTGTTTTCATGATTCCAAGCTTCATCTTTTGTCAAATTCAAATTCATGTCCTTGGCTAACTTGTTTACATGGTTTAAGGTTCCAACTGTTGGTTCTATAGCATCTTGGTCTCCACTGTAACATGATATTGGACAGGAAAATAAAATAAAAATGTCAACCAGAGAATTTCTACTTTAGTTATTTACTAAAACTTGTTTTAATTTTATTTTTATGTAATACAAACCTGAATATTGTAATAGGAATTGACTGTTGGAGAATTTTTTTTAAAACAGGAAGTATGGCAATGTCTTTATCAGCATCGCTATATTTAAGACCACTTTTCCTAATAGATTAAGAAGAATTCAAAAGGAAAAACAAAAGGGTATGACCATTAGTTTCGTGTCATTGGACTATTTGAACACAAATCTATTAACAATTCACACTTGTCTTAACGATCATCACTCTCTTCAGAAGAATTGAGATATAATGTTCAAAATCAACCTCACTTGTGCACAGCTCGTATGTATCAAAAAAAGAATTAACATAGATCCCACCATGTGCCAAAGTTTAATACATAAGAGAACTTACTCAAAACAACCCTTCCATTGATACCCTAAATTGGTTCGATCCATGAAAAGCTTTTTGAACTTTCGAAATGTTGAAATAGAAATCTACCTTAAAAAAAATACACATATCTATTTCATAACTAACCTTGATAACCTGTAACAACAGGAAAAGGATTAATATATCGAACGCAGTAAAAAAGAAGAATGAATAAGTTTCACATTAATATACAAATAAACAAGATGAATACTTCTTTTCCTAACACAAGGTCTTCCCAATTTTCATTACAAGATGCACGGCGAACATCAAAGTGGCTTGCCTTAGCTACATTAATGGAAGATACAACAAAAGCAGCCAATTCGGCTTTATCCATGGCTTCTTGGCATAATTTGGACCATTTGGTAGCATTATTGGAATAGTTGTCTTCGTCAATTCCATTGCATTCTTTCAAGATTTCTTGGTGCAAGTTAATATTAATCATCCCATGTGATCAAAAGATATCATATATTGCAAGCTTGTCTAGTTTATTTCAAAGAAGCGGATTCCCAACTATTTACAAATCAAAAAAGAAAAATAAACAGACTTAAAATTGTTAAGAAAATATTTCATTGAGACAACTAATTAAACAAAAGGATTTAGAGTTGTTAGATCAAGTTTCTTCTTACTGCCAATCCTCTGATGATGAACTTGAAATTGTTTGATTGTTTGTTGTATTCAACCAAGGCATTGGCCAAATTGGGTATGAAGTGTCCTGAACCAAACATTAAACTATTATAAGGTAAATGAAATATGTATTTAGGGACCAATTCTTCTCATTTTTCATTAACATTATTTAAGTCTTCATCAAATCCTAAAATCAATTAACCTACACTGAACTTATTTGACTTTAAGATGGAAAAATAAAATGATTATTTTTCGAACCTGCATAGCTTGATCCGTCAAGATATAAATCTCTAGACTTAAAATTGGGATATTTTTCAAACCATTGGAGTATGAATGTAAGTAGGTCTTTATCTGTAAGAAACAATGAAGGAAAGTTTTACCAAATGTTGACAAAAATAAAAGAAAATAAGGAAAATATTGGGTTGAACACTTTTTGTCATTTAGTCAATACATACAAATAAATGTTGCTACCTAACCTTGATTCATCAATCAAAATAAATACCAAAATAAAGGTGTAATTGAAAAGCTTAACCTCCAGCTAGCCAGATAGTCAGAGGTCAGTTCGCTAGATCGTTTTCAGCTTTGACAAAATAATAGAACAAACTTTTACCAGCATTGTCATCAACGTCAATGTAGCCAGAAAATTGCCTGGAAGTAAAAAAAAATATATTGTTCTCCAATTAACGAGACTTGGAAGCTCTTGTTACTTTACTGTTTTCTTACACCACTCTTCAATATATTTAGAGTAATTACTTAATTAATATTTATATTATAGTCAAATGCTCAATTTTATACCTGAAGTTAAAAAAATATATAATATGGTACTCCAATTTTTTTTATTTATTAAATTACACCTTTTACTAATTACTTTGTTAATAAAAAACGCGCGCCATATCTTCACCACACTAATTGAAAGACAAATTTCTCTTTATGACTTAAATTGACTTCCAACAAAAATTCGTTAATTCTCTTTGGATTTTCTACCATTATGGTAAGAGGTTAATCATGTAAATTTGATCTAATTTTTTTTTAATTTGTTTTTACCGTTAATGTTAGTGTTATAGGGCAAGTGGTATTTACTCTTTTAGTTTTTTGTGAGCTTATTCATTTTTTTTTTCATTGAGAATAAAACTTATAATTAAAACATTATTAGTGTATATATTTGATATATTACTTAAACATTGATGTTGAAAATTCAATGCTAAGGGATCTAAGATTTTAAATGAGAATCGGTTAAAAAATAAATTTTTATTATTTCAGAATATATTATTTAATTTGATTAAAAATGATGAAATTATATATCTCAAATTTTATATATATAATAAAAAAAATTAAAAATTATAAAATGACAGTCGTCATTGCTGTCATCACTTTCGATCCGCTTCCATACGCTCAACCTATGGAGCTTAGACAAAAAGTGTAATCTTTGAATGATACCATCAAATTCTCGAATGGAACCAATGATGCTTTTGATGGTGAGGATACAAGCCTTGCTTTCATGGAGCCAGCTGAATCTGACAGCCTCCTTAACCCATCGAATTTGGCCTACTGTAGCCTCTGCAGATATCATCTTTTTAGTATTGGAGCTTACTGGAATTTGCTCTCAATTCTTCTGAGTCTCAAGGTAGGATTGAAGATGGAGAAATTGTTGTATTTATAATTTATCTAGTAGAAGATTAAGTAACCAAAAGGTTAGGCAGATCCAGCCGCCCTTGCTGGTGAAGTTCAACCGATTTTAATATTGAAAGCGATAGGTTGGGATGAAAGACCAAACTCCACCCATTGTCGTTACGACGCCGATGACATTATTAAAACAAGCTCTGAAAGGGAAATTTTAAAGCAAACTGGCTTCAAGGAGAGATTTTAAAGCTTTATCAGGTTTTCAAAATAAATTTTAAGTTACTCAAACTTGAGAGTAAAATTAAAAAATAAAAAATATTTCTTAATAATTCTATCACAGTATAATAGTAAACTTCGAAACAAAGAAAAAAATAATTGATAACAAATTTGAAGAAAAAACAAACAAGAAAAATAAATTTACAATAATTAGACTAAATTTTATTTTTTTAAATCTTTTTTAACATAAAAAAATTAATAATAAAAACCCGCGTAAACTCCGTGTAATACGCACATGTCATATTCTAGTTTTAACTAAATTCCTTTTCTTTTTCAATAAGAAAGGACACGTACTCTTTATACAATTTTGTTTGTCCACTTTCAGGAAATATCAACAGCAACAGTATACAAGATTTTGCACTCGTCAAACCACGCTTGTATCTCCAGAGATGATTAAAGTGGTGTTTGATATTTTATAATGTAATATAATTACAGGTAATGTGATTGCAAGTAATGTGATTGTAAGCAATATGATTGTAGAAAAAATAACATTATAGTGTTTGGTATGTAAATAAAATAATAATTAAAATGTAAAAAAATTAATATTGTAACCTTTGGTTTACAAGTATTTTGCTGAGAATATAATGTTAATTTTTAAAATTATCTCTAGTTATTAAAATACAAGTTTAATATATTTATATTTTTTATTA
>NW_018397262.1:4901815-4920765 GCF_002168275.2 Theobroma umbraticum | reverse complement strand
TATCTTTAAGAACATTACAGAGTACAATATAATGTGATTGCATTAGTTTTAGACTGCACTCACATTACATCCATTGGCTGTAATGTGATTGCATTGCAATCTTACATTGATCTGTTGTAAAATAAATACTGTAATGTAATTTAATTAGATACATTACAGGGAATGTGCTCTCACTTCTTTAATACTAAACGCCGCTTAAGTATTTACATTCTTTGATGAATGACAGAATATACAAAATAATTTTTAAATTATTTATAAAAATTTAAATAATATTTAATTTTTATTATATTAAATTAAATTTTTTTAATAAAATATTATAATATTAACGTAATATATTAATATGTATATTAATGTTACATAATGATATGATAATGTAATATTATTTATTTTTTACGTCTACCTTACATTATCATTATATGAATATAAAAAAATAGTAATATTTTAATTAATAATAATTAATTAAAATTATAAAAATTTATTAAATATAATAAAAATTAAAATTTTTATAAATATTACATCATATTCGATATTTTCTTTTTATTCAAATCATTTACTATAAAAATAAAAGAAGATAAATCACGTTTACGTAATAAGTCACCAAATTACATGACGCAGTTTTTACTGCGATTCTAGACGGCCCCATTTACGCGATCTTTCAAACAAAGTGTAAATGGTGTCGTGGAGGACTTCATGAAACGCCACGCAGAGTCAAAACGAACGACAACGTGCGCTTGCCGCGCGATGGAAATGGCGGCTGCACCATTTTGTACACGTGTCATGATCCTTACGGTTAAAATGATTTTCGTGCGTCGTCATCGAACGGTGAAGAACTCAAGCCATACTCACTACTACTAACATCTTTTATTAAATTAATTTGTTTTTGTTCTTGGTTTTCTGCTCCTTACAAAAACTTTGGAAAGTTTTCAGGATTGGAACAACAGGAATCGGTGCAGCAAAGCAAAAGGCAGTGATTCCGGGTAGCAATTTATGGTCCAAAGCTTCAACTTAATAGTGGTAAGCATTGGGTTTTCCTTCTTCTAGTTGGTTGTTTGATACCGTACAGAATCAAGTTGGTTATACATTCACTTCCCAAAGTTGAATCAGCTTCTTTTAACTTTCATTTTGCTGTTTGATTTCACTGAAAGCTGATTCTTTTGTTTCCCCTGTTCTTTTCTCTGGGTAGAGTTGACTTGTCTCTATCTGTTAGAGTTGACGTACTTCCTCTTTGAATCTTTTGTGTTTCTCTTTTCTGTTCTGCAAACTGTATTCAGATGATCACGACATGACATCACCACTAGCTGCTTATCTGGAATGATGAATCAAGCAATTAATGATCTAAGCCGACTGAAATGTTTACCTCTTAATTTTTATTTTAATTTTGAAGTTTCTATTGCAATAGATCTAGTGCATAGAGATAATGCTTGCAGTGTATCAATTTGCACAGCCTCTGCCAAAATTTTCATTGGGAACTCTTGGTGGGAGGCTCAATCTGTGGGTTCCTTTTTTTTCCTCAAAGTTGTCCCCTTTCCCTCAGTCCTGGGTAGAGTTGTCTAATATGATACTTTAGACTTTCACTTTCTTCCTATCTAATCATTAATAATATTTTCTCTTTAATTGATTTTCTCTTTACATATTAATCGCTCTCTTTTTCTCTTCGCAAACTCATCTTATTTTAATTCATGTTCCTTTAATCAAATTTCCTCCTCTATTAAATTGCACCCTTTTGATTTTCTTTCATTCTCTCCGGTTTCTTTCTTTCTGTTAGGAAAATTACAAACAACAAAAATAAAATCTAGACAAATCAAGCAAATAGAAAAACACAAGAATTTACGTGGTTTGGCCTATTGTTTAGGTCTACAGAATACAACTGTTCTTCTATTATTGAAAAATTAAAATGCAATAAATTAACCTCTATGATTTACCAAACCAACCCAAATCCATTGCACACTTTTCTCAATAACCTCTCAAAAACACTCATCCAAACTACTCTAGCTTCACTTAGAGCAAAACACATAATTACAAGGTGTCCCTTCTCTAGAGCTTTCAAAACACTCCTTACAATTCTAAAGTTTAGAGATACGCTTTCATAATATAAGGGCTTGGCACCTGCACTTATGTTAAAGCTAGGCTCATCTTATGTGAGGCTTCCAAGAAACTGGAAGATGGTTGGCTTAGCAATGGTGATAAGGTCCCACCAGCTAAATTCGCAAAGATAGCTCAAGAATATTCAGAATGTCCACCGGGGAAGAAGGGTGGAGATTTAGGATGGTTTCTGCGGGGTAAAATGGCTGGCCCATTTTAGGAAGTTGCCTTCAGGACAGCTGTTGGAGCTACTAGTGCACCCTTCAAATCAACACATGGATACCATATCATCTTGTGCGAAGGAAGGAAGAATTGATAGAAGCAAGCGAATTTATAGTCAGGCGGTGGAGATGGGTTTTATGTTATATATACAGACATGAAATGTGTTAAAGTTTGTCCCATTAACTGATGAAACTTCGGATTTGCAACTTGATAATGCTTCTTCTGGTGGAATAGGTTGCCTAAAAATTATCTTGGAATATATTATGCTAATTTATTTACCTCTTTTCAAAAAAAAAAAAGGATTTTAGTTGATTTCAAACCCAATTAAGTTGAGTGGAATGTTTTCCTTATCATTTTTTTATGAGTTATTCACATCTATGTAGTTAAGATTATTATATTATTCAATTGTCTAGATCAACTTAGGATCCTTCAATCCGCAAAGCAAAAATTTGGCATCCGGGACATGGAGGAAACTACATCAGAAGTTATGAGTCCCTGTTTAACCCAACAGATGGCATATGGTACAATGTATGACCAAGTAAACCATGCTTTAGCATGGAACTCTCGGCAGCATACAAACAGGGGAATTGTGCATTCTCAAGCAAACCAATTCCAATTGGTTCAAGGGGAACCATCTGAAGCTTCAGAACAACCAAGAGCAAGACGTTGCAGACCTAAACTGAATGAGGATCAGAGAAGGGAAAACAAAAGACAGACTGATATCAAGTATCGGCAAAACCAGAAGGTAGTGAAATATAATTGTCTATCTTTCTCAATTTTATTTACTCATTTTCCTGGTAAAGTTGTTTGTGTATGAGGTTATGCTATCTCCAAATGAAAACATGAGGGAACTTATATGATTATGACATATCAAGGCTCTATTACCGTGATGAAGCTGATACTGCATGTATTTGTAAGTCTTCCAGTGAGGATGACAATTCACAGGAACTTAAAGATGTCAATGACAAATTGAGCCTCTATTGTCCCTGATGAGGATGATATTGCAGAAATACTTCAATAAGCATTTGTAAGTCCCTCTGTCAGACACTTCAAATCCTCAGGCCAGCATCTCCCTTGTGGATAAGGAGGGTTGCTGTCATCATCTATCAGTAGGTTGCAGAAGGTTTGGGGTGGGCTAGACTATTCAACTATACCATAAAAAATTGGTTCTTGCAAGAGTAAAAGAAAATTTGGTCGCTGCTACAAATACCTTTTGGAAAATCTTTTTACAATTCCCTGGCATGTATTTGGCTATACATGTCTGTATCTTTCCTTTGATGTTGGTGTTCTCTTGTGCAGATAAAAGTAAATGAACTGACTGCTGAGAACAAATGCTTGCTAGAGGAAAATAGGCGCTTTAGTACTGAGAATAGACACTTAAAAGAGGAAAATGGAAGGTTGTCTGTTAAGAACAGACACTTAGAAGAGCATCTCAGAAGACTGCAATCCAAGGGAAAACTTCCAACCGAGGATACACAGAGACAAGACAGTTATATTTCCCAACCAACCAGCCAACTTGATCATCAAATTGTTCATGTCCAGGTAGTAAGTTTGGCTTCCAAAGTAGTATAGTACACAAACTTGCTTCTAGTCAGCTTTTATTATTCCAGGAACTCATTTCTCTAGTTCTCTTTGGTCAATTGTCTAATATCTTTGGCGAACTTATAACAATGGTCAATATCAGTATTTTCCCCAAAAGATTAGTTATGACCATTCTTGTCAGAAGTGGCATATTATATTGTCATAGGTTTCAGACCAGAAAGAAATATATTGTCATAGGTTGGCAGATATCTTCCTTGTTATTGCTGCTAATATAAAGCAAATATTGTTAACTTGGGAACCTAGAAAATATTATGTTAAGTTTTCTTTTCCTTCTCTGATGCACTTATTTTGATTCCTATCTATTGCTTAATTCCTCTATCTCAAAGAATCACTTTGGAGTAATATTTGATGTTTAATTTATTAGAGAAATTGGGTCTACGGTTATGCAATACCTAAGACCTATCAGCATCAATTACTTGTTTCTCACATGCTTTCTCTTGACTTGCAGGACCACCATGGAGTGGGCTCTAATTATAAAGAAGCTGTATGCACGGTAGGATTAAGGTTACAAATCATTGTTATCATATTTGGTGTGAGACATTTACAAAATTTACCGCTAATCTCTCACATATCTATCTCTTAACTTGCAGGACCGCCACAGGAGGGACTCTGATATTGAAGGAGCTGTTGACTGGGTATGCTAATAGTTTCAAGTTCCTTAACTACATTCGACTTTAGATATGTTGAAAAATTACCATAGGAGGAACCTTAAAACTTTAGATATCTTTTATGACTTTTCCAATTAGAAGTCTCTTTGGCCCTAAAATTTAAAAACTTTTATTTTTTCTTGAGAAGGTTTAGGATCATTCCTTGACAGAAATGAAGTTATTTGTAATTTGGGATATCTGAAAATTACATATTATTCAATAAGTACTAGTACTTAGTGATCTAAGATAGCTTGATATATATATGTATATGTGTATGTATCATACCTTCAATATCTTTGACATCTCAAACTAAATGCACTTTTTCTTTAAATTTATAATTCCAGAAACATGATACGTTTTCCAACTTCTTGTTTCAGTTTGATGGTTTGGAAATGAATGACTTATTTTTTCTTGAGAACGAGGTGAACCAAAATGAAAGAGTTGCTATCCATGAGTCTGGTCCAGAAAATCAAGATGGTTATCTAAGTGGTATGTGCAGTGCTGATACAGCTATGATGGAATTCCTTACGAAACTAGATGAAGACATTTTGAGTAATGCAGCCTTCTCAGACTTCACCGGCTTGGAGGGGGAGCAGAGAACGGTTTGGAGATACAGTTTTCCATTGTCTCTGATTCCTACTGTTGAGAGAATCAATGATGCCTATGGTGATGTTTCTGCAGCAAGTCTAATCAATCCCAATGTTGCTGGGACAATCTGCATTCTGTTCTGTGCTACAATCAAAGAGATGGAGGATCTACAGCTTGAGCAAGTTACCGAGAACAAAATGATTAAGTGGAGAGATACAATCAAGGATGCTCTACGCATTAATTTCAGTGTTGGATTTGCAATGGAACATTTGAAGAAAATTGCCCGTGCTTACTTTGGTCTACCAGGAAGCACACTACTGTACAACATGGATGCAAGAATCTCAAAATTAGAGGCTGAGGTAAACCACTGGAAGAAGGAACGTGATAAGATATATGAAGGGTCCAAGTTGTGTATAGCTGCTGCAGAAGAGTTCACTGGAGTGCCTGTCAGCACAGGTCTATTTCCTTCATCTTCTTGCAACTGATTTATGCATATTTGACATCTTTATGCCTTTCTTACGCTTACCAGTTACGAAACAGATATTCCATCTCACCTAATATCTTGTATAAATAACCATTACTAGGGCCAAAACCACCACTAATTACCATCATTGCATAGTTTGTACCGTATCATAATTCTTGTATTCTTCTCAATAGCTATGAGTCTTAGGGCCCGGCTCAAAATTGAGACATTAATATTGAATTCATTGTTTTATTTTATAGTGGATTTGTTGTTAGTTTGTTCTATTGTTTTCCTTTGCTTTAAATTGGAATCTTGTTTTAGAAAACTATGTGATGACTTACTAATATGACTTCAATTAGTAAAAACTTACCATACCACACATTGATGCATAGAATATTTGTATTTTATCAATAAGTGTACGTTTATTTTATTTAAAAAATTTAAATTCGAATTTATCTTGTAAAAAAAATTACCATGCACATTGATTACTGAAATTAACTTTTACACTTTCATATTCTTATTTTTCACTTTCTTTTTTCTAGAAAAACAAAAAAAAAATGTTTGCACTAGTTTTAAATAACAAAATTGATCTTTTGTAAAAAAATTTATTCACATATTTATGATGTTAGAAGTGAATTGAGGTTAGAAAATTAAGAACGCAAATGATTGTATTTTCAGAACCAAATTGAACTAGCCAGTAGGTCAGGGACTGAGAAAAAAAAATGGATAAAGTAGAAAAACGGATTTGAACATAATATGTGGCTCGGTTTCCATAGTTAGTTGAATAATAATAATAATTTAAAAATAAATTTGAACATATATTTGGTTAGATTCCATAATCAGTTGATTAGAGGTTATGTAAAAAAAAATGGATAAAATTGATTATTGTTTGAGTAAAAGCTTTATGGGAACTACATGCGACAAAGTGAGGCATACTGATAACTCTATTATATAGAATTAACTTATGCATCTCTGAAATTTAGAATTGAGTCAAGTCTTTTAGTTTTAAGTAATTCATAGGTAATTTTATGTTTTGTAGTAGTTATTTAATTTATGTCATGGCATTTATCATATATACAATTTCAATGAATTTCTTGTTAAAATTTCTCATTTCAACCTCTAATTAATTGATTTTCTAATATTGAAAGATGTGTAAGGACTTGGAACTCAAACAACAAAGGATGGTGCACAAAAGGCCTTCAAACATACTGTAATATTTTGACCATAACTCGAGTTACAAAACTCCAATGGACACAATTCTCGGACTTACAGAAAGCTAAGAGAAAAAACGACAACTTTAATGTTTAACACTTCACCCAACTCAAAAAAAATCATGGTCAAAAAATGCAAAAGAAGTTGATTGACTGCAGTAGACTAGTCAATGTTGACAAAAGCTTGGGTGCTTAGGCGCTTAATGCACTGTCCAACATGTTAAAACAAGCCACAAAACAGAACCTTGGACAATTAAGTGCCGACACATAATTCTGCACATTTTTAACCATTCGATTTTACATCAAATGACCATCAAAAGGGGTATAAATATATTATTCATTAATTGAAATTAACAACAAAGCAAACAATGCAAATGCATGTAAAGTAAACAAATCAACCGCAAAGCTCAACAATTAAAAGAGTCCAAGGATTTACCAAATCTTGGGCTAGGAATTTCATACAAATGTATGAGTTTTTTTTTTTTTTTTGAAGATTAAATTTGTATGAGTTAAAAAGTTTAGTATTTGATTTGAAGAGGAAAAAGGGTTTTCAAATTTGTACGAGTTAAAAGGTTTAGTATACTTATTTGGTTTAAAAAGAAGAAAATTGTTTGATTGATTCATGAAAAAGAAAATAGGAGAAAGGTGAAAACTAAGGAAAACAAGAAGAAAAATGAACACTTTAAGAAAAACCAAAAAAAAAAAAGAAAAGGAAGGGTTAAAAAAAACTGAAGGTTCTATCAACAAAAAAAAAATGAAAAAAGAAGGAAGAAGTGAAAAAAAAAAAGTAAAGAAAGGGAAGAGAAAAATAATTTCAAAATTTAGATTTCTATCAAGAAAAAAAACGAGAAAAGAAAAAAAGAAAAAGAAAATAATTTCAATACCACTACTCAAAATCAAATCAATTGATTTGTTTAAGAATGGTAAAGTTATATATTTTAAATTTTATAAGCATAAAATAAAAAAAATTAAAAATTAAGGGGTGGCACCACTATTGCCACCCCTTTCACTCTTGCAAGAATTAGGTTTAAGATTTCATGAAAATGTGGTGAAGTTACACATTCTTGGCATATCTTTGGAATTTCATAATGATTTCGAATTTTTTGATGTTGAAAATATTTACAACCTTGTAAATAAATATAACCATGATGATTTTGTTAAGTATAATAAAAGACATCTAAACTATCAATTGGATCTATTCAAACCTGGCATTCTTTATAATCATATTTTAAAAAATGTATTTACATTTTTTAAATTATGTCAAATATTGCAAAAGATGGGATATCAAAAATTTACTTCCTTGTTGATAGATTAATTCAGTATGTCTTGACTTTTTTAGTTTCCACAATAACACCAAAGTATGCATTTTTTGCTATAAAACTTGTTAAGAATTAGACTCGTAATAAAATGTCTGATGATTTTTTAAAAAATTCATTGATCAATTTCATTAAAAAAGAAATCATTCGAGGTTTTAACATTGATTCAATGATAAATGCCTTTAACTCTATGAAAAATCGTCGAGCTTAATTAAAGATGCACAATCTTAACATGTAATTGTTATTAAAAAATATTTTTATTTCGTACTTAACATATAATCATAGTTATTTGTATAATTTTTACATGAATTTTTTTCTTTAAATTATTTTATATTTTTATCAAAAAATGAACTTTGACTCTATGTATTTCAAAATTAGAGACTAACTTGACAAGTTGTACACAGATTCGGTAGGGGAGTTTAGTTGCAACCCTATTAACACAGGTCTATTTCCATAGTTTTCTTACATGTTAATGTTTTTTTTGTAACGCTACATTGTTTGTTTCAATTTATGTTTGGCTACTGAAATCCACTTCATACATAAAATACTACGCTTGTTTTGTGAAATAGGATCAAGCCCTGCGTGATACCATGGTTTTTCTGGGATTGGGGAGCACAGACCAGCCCAAGCAAAGCCAATGGTAGAAAACCAAAGCATCAAACCCAGTACATAATTTTACACCAACAAACTCATCAGTCCAAAATTTACACAAAACAACACTAGAACTCTATGTACAAATACAATTAAGCAAGGGCAGCATCTTACTTTGTCTTTGCTCCAACTTCAAAATTGGAAAAACACATGGTCATACAGGACCTGCTACTATTCTCCAGGAATGAAGAAGCTTTCCTTTTGTCTTCGGAATTTTCAAGTGCAACGTTAGAGCAACATAACAGGAAACAACTCCTCTTCTTGTTTTTCCTTTGATTCTTTCCCGATACCATGCCGTCGACTGTGGGATTAGGCCCCGGGTGCAGCTGAACTACTTCACCTTCTTGAGGGGGCACGGTGACACTGTCTTTGATCTTTGAAGTTTCAGTAGTGTAACCCATGATTTTGCCTAAAAGAATTCTTCCAGTTTGCTACAAATTGGCAGAATGCATAGAGGTTAAATACAGGGAAAGTAAAGGCTGAGAGCATCTCTTTGTAGATGCTAATCTTAAACAATCTTTAATTCTTCCAGCAAAGGGCAAATTAAATAAATCAAAATTCATGGACTCCATTGTTCTGACTTTCACAGGAAAAGGGCACTGATTATGATAAGAAAACATTTGTTGAACTAACACTTAGATTGATTCAATGTTTAATTTAAATTTATTTCTAATTTTTTGGTAATGGTAAGTTTTATCTCAAGAATGCTCGGCAAACCCTTCCTAGCATGATTGAGTTCTCCATATTTCTCATAAATAAATTGGAGTCATGTTCCCTCAATTATTTTTCTTTTGGCTTAAACCTCAACCCTAATCTTATTAATTTGTCATGCTAATTACATCCATTTACAATTTAATATTTATTTCGTTTCTTTATTTGTGACTAAAATGAGGCCATAACTTTCCAAGTGAATTCTTAACAAAAATAAATAAAAGATTTCCAATTATTAATTAATTCTCTTATATCATTCAAGTTCAAGCCCCTTGTTTACACCATTGCTTAGTGAAAATAAATCATAAAAATACCAACGCAAAATAATTCACGTATTATATTTACAAATATGTGAATCAATTTATCAGATTTATTACAATCAAATCACAATTTATCCAAATCCTCCCATAAATTAAGCCAATAAATAATTTTTCTTCACACTCAAATACACATTAATTTATTTATTTTACACCATACATAAAAGCAATCAATTCTTGTTGGATTAGTACATTAATTTGAAAGCTTAACAGACCAATATCACCAAGCTAAAGCTCATCACTTAGCAACCTTCTCATGCCCACCATCGACTTGGAAATTGGAAAAACACATCACCATGGCAAGCTTGCTGTTCTCACTCTTCAAACTTGCCATGGCTTTCTCCAGTTGCTCCTCGTTCTCAAACTGCATGTTGGAGCAACACATGAACAAACTTCTCCTCTTCTTCTTCTTGGCCACGTTCATTTTCTTCCCTTTAGGGGGCGAAACATCGACGACGGCAGCTGCCGTGGGAAGCACCTTGATGTTGGTTTCGGGAGGGTTGTCGACGGTGGAAATGGCAACGTACCCGGTGGTGGTCTCGGTATAACTACTCATATAGCTTGCTTAGAAATTTTTTTTTTCAGAGTGCAAACTAATGGAAAAACTATAAGCATTATATAGAGGCAAAGTCAATTTAGTGTTGTTTAAGTTACGTGCATGCTAAGCATTTGAATAAACATTAGAAGGCACGAAAGAGAACAGAAAAAGCCTTGTAGTCAATACAAGAATGGTACAAGGTTTAGATGATTTTCAATGGTTTGTTCGAGGTTTATTCTATGGGCACTGGCACTAGGGATTATTATACAGGAATATATAGATATGGATTTTTATGAGGAACATTGGGTTACACAGGCCTCTTGTATTCTAAAAACTATAGAACAAGAATATAAACAAGAGAATAAAATGAAGATTAGGCACATTAGGGTATTATAATTATAATTATATAATAAGCTAGCTGAATCACTAGAGGCTGCTTCTTTGACATATTATAGGCGATTATAGTTTCGGGGAAAATTTTATATTTGAACATTTGACTTAATAACATACGCACTTATCAAATATTTAAAGAATTAAATTTAGTTTTTTTATTTTTAAATAAAAGAAAAATAATGGATATTAGTATGTGTGTGAGAGAGAGATTTAAAAATCAAGATTTTATCATTTATTAATAAGAATTTAAAAATGAATTTAGAAATGATTAGTTATGGTTCACTAATCACTGCCAATATGAAATACGAAAAAAATATAGATATTTATTTACCATGCATGAATGTAACTGAAAAAATCCCCATTTAGTATAATTTTTTATTGTTATCTAATCATTTTTTATTTTAACCTTAAAATATATTTAATTTTTTTTATTTATTGTACTAAAAGAACAAAGATGAAGTCAGAATATATTCAAGAAGCTTTGTACTGACAATCTTTAATCTTTTATTATATGAAAGAAATTAAATTAAGCTAATTACCTGAGATAAAATAAATAAAGCTCCACTAATTACGCTGATTAATTATCTGAATTTGTCTTGAATTAACTTTGATCAACTTGACTTGAACTACTGGGTTCAGTGGTCTTTTTCCAAGAACAGTGTTAAATAATGGCCTTTACATTTTATTATTAATTAATTCTAAATTAAATATTCATCTTAAAAACTAATATAAATTACATAAACTAACAGAATGGTTTGGTTGACAAGAAAACACAAAAAAAGAATAGAGGTAGCTTGGGCCTTGGGTGATTTAGATTGTTGAGGTAAGATGTGGTCATTGAAAAGCTATTTTAATTATAACAATTAATGACAACATCAATGACTAATTGTTATAATTAATTTTATTGTTTTAATTCTCAAGTCAAATAAGTTTTTTTTTATTTTGTGTCACATATACCCTTATGGCTAATAGTTAAAAAGTTATTTTAATTATAGTAATTAATGATAATATCAATGATTAATTATGATAATTAATCTTATTGTATTAATTATTACATTAAATATATTCTAATAATTAACAATCAAAATTTCATTGAATCAAATAGGCTTTTGTGACTAATTGTTGATAACTCTCATTAGTTAAAATATTTCTTTATCATTTTATATTCACGTAGTATTAATATAAAAAGTGAAAAATATTACGTAATAATCATCATATCATCATGTCATATTAACATGAAATATTATCATTTATTATGAAATATCAATATACGACATCTACACTATATGATATAAAACATTACAAGTGAATTTTTAACTAATTACAGTTAATTAATAATTAATTATAAAAAATTATTTAATTAAAATTAAAAATAGAAGTTTTTAAGTAATTTATTTTTTAAAAATATTATGTTTTTTTTTAAAATCAAGATGATAGCAAAATGACTCAAAATCTTAAAATGGTTTAAAAGAAAAGGGAGAGAAAAGATAAGGAAGAAAAACATTTCTGCATTTTGACCGAGAAAAGCAATCCTCAACGTCTGGTTATTATTCAACTCCATTTCTCTCCCTCCCGAAGTGTACCCTGACTTGAGTTCATTTCTTCATTAAGAACCAAGCCCATTTCAAAAAAGGAAAATCCTGTAACATTGCTCATCATCTGCAATGACATCCCAGATGTCATTCTTCCAATTGTAAGTTCCTCTCTCTGTCTGGTACAGTTCACTAATGTAAACAAAATGGATAAAATTTTGTTGCATTTCCTGTTCTTTAAGGCTTAATTGAACATTTGAAAAAGCTTGTCTTTTCATTTCTGGGTTTATTTTCTTTGTGGGTCTTGAATGTTGTAGAGATTTTTTGAGTAACAGTTTCAAAATTTGCATACCTTATGAATACCTCGTCTAGCTGGAAAAGATAATGTTTGGATGAATACAATGACAGATATAGTCTTGAATTGCCAACAAAAAGGAAATTTGTTTTACAGTCTTGCATTGAATGGACAAAAACTCTGAATTCTGGTAGTCTATTTGCCAAAACTATGTATATTGGAATGTTCTCACATGTATTTTAAAGTCAAGTTATGTTGAGTTCCATCAAGCTGGGAAATCTTCTTCAATGGTTAAAGAATAAACAGGTATGGTTTTGTGATTAATATTTAAACTAATTTTGTTGATTGTGATTCATTGGTTTAGTCATATATATCAAGTTCTATAGCTTTGGCATGGCAGGACGGTATGGTAAAATTTGCCAGTAACTTTAGTTTTGATGTGCACTCTAACAGACTTTAGTAATTTGAAGTATTAGTATCACAATTGGGTAAATCTTTTGTCATGTGGACCACAATGCATTTCGTATGTACTCTTGTTACATAGTCAATTCATGGATAATCTAGTTTCATTGTGTTGTCAAATGCTTGTAACATTCTTGAGATTCTTGTGAAGCTCTATTAACACAGAAAAGCAATGACTTTTCTTCTTTCCCAGTCAACAAAGCATTGATCTTTGCTATGCAATTAGTTCTTAAAAATGAAAAACAAACTCTTATTAACTAATAGGTTTTTACATTCAAAGGAATGATTTTACACGCTTAAAATGTTGCTTTCAGCATCAGGATTGTTCCAAAGTATAACCATCTTTTTGACCCATCAGGAGATTGTCAGTTCAACATCCACCTTGCAGTCACATTCCAGACACCCTTTTGTGGCCTCTTTCTCCTGTGGCGGATTACATGCATTGCCAACCAAACATATTGCAGTCATATTACCATGAATTTGTTGTGAAAAAAGTACTTTCACCAGTTTCCTTTAGAAGTTCCTTGAGCCTTCAAGCTGTTAGAAGCTTGCAAACTTCCATGGATGCAGGGGAAACATTCATGTACTGCAAAACATTTTGGTCAAAAGATAGTATAGAGTCAATACAGATGCAAAATTTGAGTGAGAAGGCTCAGGTATATGGTCATTATGCCTCTCATGTATGCTCTAATGATGAAAATCGGAAGGAAGAGCAAAGGAGGAGGAAGATAGGACTGGCAAACAAAGGGAGGGTGCCATGGAACAAAGGCCGGAAACATACTGCAGGTAGCTCCATTCTAAAATTTAAATTAATCACCTTGGTTTCAATCTTTATGCAATTGGTAAATTCCAAAGGTTTAAATTCTGGATCACGCAGAGACATGTTTACGAATCAAGCAAAGAACAATAGAAGCCTTGAAAGATCCCAAGGTGAAGTCATATGAGACCGAAGCAGTTTTGGGATGTTTTTATTTTTCACATGGATATTCTTGAAATAGTGGGTAAGAACTCATGATATGTGACCAAAAGCATAAGGGTTGATCTCATTCCATCGGCACCATCATATGCTATATAGATAGGCATCAATTTTAATGGAATTATAGGAGTAATCATTTTTACTAGTGATCTAGTTTTTCAATCGGCAGCAAAAGCATGTGACATTTTGGTTCCTATATTTTATATCTATTATTGCTATGTTTTTATTTATTTTTCTGATAATCATTGAAAATTCATCCATCCTTTCATTTCCAGGTCAGGAAGAAGATGTCTGAACATCCCCATACTCATAGGTAATTTTGCTAGACAAATTTTCATTTTGTGAGTCTACAGAAACTTTTGCAGTGGATCTGTCATTAACCATCAAACCTAGAGTTTATTTCAGACTTTGAATTTTATAGATGTTTCATAATACTTTCAACACAAAAGCTTAAGCAAATAGGTTGAGACCAAACTAACATTATGTCACTTATAACTCCCCCTAAGTACAGGCCAGCTAGCCCTTAAATGTGTTAAAATTAAAATTGGCCTGAGAACTGGTACCTACATGTGTTAAAATTAACTAATACCCTGACAGCCAAGCATAGTTGGCTATATATACTACTCACATGCTGGACCTAGTGTTTGAAAAATTTAAAGCTAACCATCAGTCTAAAAGTTTTTGATTAACGATTTTCCATTCAATAAGGTAACATTACAGGCTAACAATAGGAATGGACATTTATTTCAAGGTCCTATCAAAATGCAACTAAAGATATTTTGGATGGTCTCTAATGGTCTCTGCAGTGCATATATAGCTGTTGCAGTTTGCATTACTTTTTAAGCATCTTACAAGGGTAATGTGGTTTCTATCTCACAAAAATGAACAAATCATGTGATTGATGTGCATGTTTACATTATGAAGATAGAAAGTCGTCAAGTAAGCAACAAAAGTTTGTAACATATTAATCTCAGTCATCCTTGGGTGCAGATGTATCCTTTCATTGCTATATATCTAATCTTAGTCTGAAGCAGAAGCATCTAGGATTGCATTTTATTTAATTTAAATTTGCAAATTTTAGTTGATTTAGGAGTTTAGTTTCTTTATTCTAGTTAGATTAGGATTCTTTTCTTTTTTTTTATTAAGATTTTAATACTTTTAAGGATTATTATTTAATTAGGCTAGTCATGTTGTATTTTTT
This sequence comes from Theobroma umbraticum, assembly GCF_002168275.2. Lineage (NCBI taxonomy): Eukaryota > Viridiplantae > Streptophyta > Magnoliopsida > Malvales > Malvaceae > Theobroma > Theobroma umbraticum. Next base: position 4,905,558 of record NW_018397262.1, on the reverse strand, counting down.
TAAAAATTTTTATTAATTATTCTAATTGTATTAGACAACTAGAAGTAGAATTCTATTAGGATATGGGCCTATAATACTATAAATAGGACCCTTAGGCTTAGTTATTATTCATATTCAAGTTGAAAGTTAATAAATAATATTTTCTTAAACAGGAATACTTATTTCTTTTGAAGAGTAAGAGGCTTTAGTATTTTTGGTCTAGCCAACTAAAGTGGGATTTTAGTTATTTCAACTTAGTGGGGTTTTCAACTTTGTCAAGATTAATGATTCACTTTAATGGGGTTTTCAATCTCGCCACGATTGGTGTTTTTCACAACACCTAGGTGTCTTTCACAACGTCCCGACATCAGTTTGGTATCAGAGCAAAAGGATCATTGTTCGCCGCTTAGTTTAAGTTCGCTGTCGAGTTTCGATATTCCTTCTTCAAGTAATTTTATTTTATTTTATTGTTTTATAGCTATATCATTATCTTTTTTCTACATCACCACATCATTATCACCATACAATAAAATGCTACGAAGACGCCAAAATCATCAAAGTGATGATCACGAGATCGAGATTGCAAAAATACATCAGCAAATTCAAAAATTACAAAAGCAGCTCGCAAGACATGATACTCAAATCAACAATAACAGCTCTTGTGATGAAGAGAATGGCATCAACCCGTTTCATCAAAATTCATCTTCTGATGAAAAAGTACTTATTCATCGCCTAAGAACTGTTGCTACTACTACTTTGATACCAAACTGACGTTGAAGTGTTGTAAAGACACCTAGGCATTGTGAAAGACACCAACCGTGGCGAGGTTGAAAACTCCACTAAGGTGAATCACCAATCTTGGCAAGGTTGAAAATCTCACTATGGTGAAAAATAGTCAAAATCCCATTTTAGTAGTGATGAAGAGAATGGCATCAACTCGTTTTATTAAAATTCATCCTGTGATAAAGAAGTACCTATTCATCGTCTAAGAACGCTTGCGTCGAAGCAAAGACACTTAGTTAGGCATTGTGAAAGACACCAATTGTGACGAGGTTGAAAACCCCACTAAAGTGAATCACCAATCTTGCCAAAGTTGAAAGTGAAAAATAACCAAAATCCCACTTTAGTTTACTAGACCAAAGATACTAAAGCCTCTAGGGTGAATCACCAATCTTGGTAAGATTGAAAATCCCATTCTGGTGAAAAATAACCAAAATCTCACTTTAGTTTACTAGACCAAAGATACTAAAAACCTCTTACTCTTTAAAAAGAGCCTAGAGAAATAAACACTCTTACTTAAAAAAATATTATTTATTAACTCTCAACTTGAATGTCTCATAACTAAGCTTAAGGGTTCTATTTATAGTGTTATAACCCCACATCCTAATAAAACTCTACTTCTAATTGTCTAATACAATTAGAATAGTTCACAAGAGATTTAAATAAAATAGGTGTTCTATTCCTAAATAGAACATGACTAGCTTAAAATCCTAATACAAGTAAAAGAAAGAATTCTATTATACTTATAATTCCTAAACCAACTAAAAGTAGCAAAAACTAAATAAAATACAATCCTGGACGCTTCTGTGTCATAGTTATTTTTGCTTAATGAGCATCTTAGAATGAGCTTTTCCAACTTTGGGCATGAATTGGTGTGTCATTAAAACAAAGCTAATAAGTTACAGTAAACTCACCTCCAAAGATCATGGAAATATGACGATCTTGCAGCGAGCAAAGCAAGGCAAGAATTGGGTCTTCATTGAGACATGTTTGGGCCAAACGTTTGAAACGGAAACGGTTGGGTGAGAGATTTTTTCTATCATGGTTGGAAAGCATAGCAGAAGCTGCTAGGAAAGGAGGGACTGACCAACCCGAGCTGGACTGGGATAGCTATGACAAGATAAAACAAGGAATAGCTCTTGAACAGCTCCAGTGGGCTACAGAGAAGGCCAAGGGAAAGGAGATGGCCAAGGTAAGAGCAGCAACAGCACAAGCTGAAAAGATGGCAAGGATTGCTCAAAAGAGAAAAGAGCAGGAAGAGAAAGTAAAAGCAAGAGAACTGAAGAGAAAGGCACAAGGAAAATCAAAGAAAGATGGGGAGGTTGCAGATACCCAAGGTTTGAAACTTAAGCAGAGATTAACAATGGTAAGAAACCTCAGAAAGACATATTTTTAGACCCTCCAACCTGCTTCAATAGTCTACTAGTAATTATTTGGATAGGCTGATGACTCTACCATTTTAGATTGATCATAAAACCTTAAGGATGTTTCAAAAAAGTAACAAGTTATTCTGTAGTGTGAAAGAGAATGAATAAAGCAGAGAAAATGAAGAAGGGATAACTCAAATCATAACTATGACAATGGGCAAAAGGACTTTTTTTTTCCTAGGCCAGTTTCCAATGTTCTCTTCCCAAAGTTTCTCTTTGGAAGAAAACTCTTCCATGATATTTTGATTGCCTTGTGACAAACACAACTTGAATGGACATTTATCTGGATTGTTTCCTATCTGAATTTCATTACAGGGAACAATCAGCTCCATAGAAGTCCTCTTTTTCCCCTTTACAAACCTATTGGGTAAAACAGCCTGAATATGTGCTTGTATTTTTGCAGATTGTCATTGCAATCTACTGTGTTAGGGAAAAGTAGCTTGTGAAGGGCTTCTGCTGACAGAACTATTATTAGTGGTTTCTGTATATAATAAGCCTTTTGTTTCCATGGTTCCCTAAATTATTCTCTATGGTAATATCTTTTATCCTTAGATCCGCAAAAAGAAATCCATAAATAGTCAAGTCAGTATTCAAGGAGACACAGCACATGTCCCAGCTTTGGAGATATTGAATATAGAGCTTATTAAGAAAGAGAAAATGCAAAATGAAGTGTCACTTGCAGAGCAGATCAAAGCAGCCAAAAGCAGAAGAGCAAAATCAGTTTCCACAAAGCTTATGGCAGTCTCATCCTCCAATCTCTCATATAGTGCGAGACTAGAAGAGTAAGCTCCAAACACATTTGTTTCTGTACACAAATCAATGCAAGGTGCATCAGGCAGAAGGTGATTTATCCTTTTCAACTCTCTGTTACTTGCTTTCACTGATATTGTTTATTTCAATGGTTTCATTATCGCTTTTACTTTATAGGAAGGGAAAATAAATTTTGGAACCATTCCAATTGGTCATGTCTAATCCATGAAGTAAATTTTAATTAAAGTGAGCATTGACTTGCTTTGTTCTTGCCCTGCTTCCTGCTCTTTCTTTATCCATATTTTTCCAGTTATGTTCATCATTCTACTTTCCTGCTATTGCAACAGGGTACCTTTGGAGGAGCTATTGCCTTTTCATCTGAGTATTATGTTCAGGCTCAAGCAGGAGGCGATGCCATGTTAAATTTTTTGTATTGGATATTTTGAGAAATAGAGTTAAAGTGTCTTGCTTCCCCATGATTCTGGTAAAACTAGGATGTACATGTAACAACACAAGGTGGAGCCTCTTTAGGTATTCTTTAATGCTCTATTACTCTTGAACTCTTGTGAACTGTCGCTTAGTTTTCTGTTAATGCTTGTATTAACTGGCTTTCATGGAAGATTTAATGATGTCCTCTACATGGTTGTTACAAATTCTTTTAATTATTTGTTTTCCTGTTATCACAAACAGAGTAGCTGACAAAGAAATTCCATCATCATATCCTTTTTAGTTATAAAAAATGTGACCATTTTTGCATTATAGAAGAAATATTTAAAATAGTTGGGATTCAAGGCAAAATATATGTCC
>NW_018397262.1:4900712-4901715 GCF_002168275.2 Theobroma umbraticum | reverse complement strand
GTAGTTGTGGTGCTTTCTTTTAAAATATGATGCTTATTTTACAAGGGCTCTTATCTCTGTTATGTATGAACTGTAGCCTGTTAGATTATTAATTGCTGCAAGAGGGCCATTTTAGAAGTATGGTGGTTTAAACTTATATCATCTCAACATTGGGATTTCATTATTTTTAGCAATGATTTTCTACAGATATTTGTTTTTTATTCATCCCTAGGAGAATGATATTTGGAATTGGAAATACGTACATTACTTTGTATATGATTTGTTTATGTATATCTTGTACACAGTGAGGAGGAAGCAAGAATGAAGATATATTCAGTTTCTACCAGGCACTACTATGCATTTGGAGCTCTTGTGTCTGAAGAGGTCTCATATAAGATCAAAGGTGCATGTCCTCTTAAGTTCTCAAATTTTCTTGTCTCTTTTAATGTTTTTATGGATGTTCTCATAAAGTTTATTTTGCATGCAGAACTTGAAGGAGTTCGGTGGGTTCTTCCTGATTCCTACTTGGATGTGAAGAATAAGGATTATGGAGGTGGATATACATTTTTCTAATACCATTTGAGCTTGTTCTATATCCCTTTTAATTTTTGACGAGTTTAACTGTGACTTGCAAATATCTGAAAACTTGTTAATTAACAATATCTAGTTATTGTGAATACTGAGTGGAGTCCAAAATTTTTTTGCAAATTGAAACAAATGATAATTGGCATGCCCTACTGCTTTAATAAATCAATATTTATTAGCACTTCTAATAAATTATCAATTTTCAGGAGAACCTTTCATCAATGGGCAAGCAGTTCCATATGATCCGAAGTATCATGAGGAATGGGTAAGGAACAATGCTAGAGCAAATGAAAGGAACCGCCGTAATGATAGACCTCGCAATTATGATAGATCGAGAAACTATGAAAGAAGAAGGGAGAATATGCAGCAGCCCTATCAGAACAGGGAGATGTCTCCTGCCATGCAGAATGCTCCTAATTCAGGAGGAAGGATGCCACCA
>NW_018397262.1:4900096-4900236 GCF_002168275.2 Theobroma umbraticum | reverse complement strand
CCACCTCCAAACATGGGTGGAGGAAACATGCCTCATTACCAGAATAACCATGTTCCACCTCCAAACATGGGTGGAGGAAACGTGCCTCATTACCAGAATAACCATGTTCCACCTCCAAACATGGGTGGAGGAAACATGCC
>NW_018397262.1:4893691-4899996 GCF_002168275.2 Theobroma umbraticum | reverse complement strand
AGGGTTTTGGGTTTTGAGAGGAGAGAGCGATAGAGGGATTGGGTTGCCATTGTTGTACTTTGTTTTGAGGAGTCTGATGAGAGTGCGAGCAAGAGACTGGAAAATGGGATTGAGGGTTTTCGTAGGGTTTTATAGAAGGTGGAGAAAGGGGTATTCTGACCTAACGAAAATTGGTCCGAGATATTTTAGTAAATAGATAAAGATACAAAATAAAATAAAATTTACTTTTCTTATTCTTTAATAAAGTTTGCTTGATTTTCATTAAATATCTAATTAATTACAAGTATTAAAAAACTATAAAATGACTATAATATTTTCTATGGGTGAGAATCATTATAGTTTAGATTAGATTAGATAGATTTTAATAAAATTTTATTAAACAAGTTGCTCACAATTGTTTTTTCAAATATTGTTTTGATATTTGCAGATCCTACTCGCATAAGAGGAGAAGCTTTCCATCAGCATATTTATTATCTAAATCACAAAAATAAAAAAGATAACATGTAGTAAAAATAATAAAATCGAAAGTAGGAGTGTTACGTGACTAATTTTTAACTTTGAAAACATTTTATTTTATTTAATCATATAATTTAATTATACATCATCTTCATTGTAATAGCTCTTTCACTTATAAAAGATAAACCCACATTATTTGAGTCTACTTCAACTAGTATCAATATCTCTCATAAGAGTGGAGGATAAATCTACCTTAATCTGAGTCTATTTTGATATTAATATATCTCTGAGTTTATTTTAATTTTAATATCTTTCATAAGAGTGGAGGAAAGACCTACTATAATTTAGGTTTACATCGACACTGATATTTCTTATGAGAGAGTGGAAGAGATACTCACCTTAGTTCGAGTTACTCACCTTAGTTCGAGTCTACCTCGATGTTGGTATCTTTTGTGGAAGGTCCATGTCAATAAAAAGTTGAATCCGAGTTCACATTTTAAATTCATAAAAACATATCTATTAGGTAAAAAAATACTTTTATTCAAAAGCCCAAAATCTCTCCCATTTTTTATAAATGAGGGACCTATGACACTAGATACGAACTTATGATAATTGGAAAAGTAAATTTTAAAAAAATTATTATTTTGTAATTTTATTAATTTTCTAATTCTGATATATTGTAATTGATAAAATTTGGTTGGTTTTATTAAGTATCTAATTAATTAGAAGTGCTAACAAAAATTTGAATAAATATTTGGAAAATTAGTTTGAGAATTAATTTTTTTTTTGGAGTGAGTTTGAGAATTAATTCTTGTTAATGTTAATTATGTTGGTATTTTTAAAATTAAAAAATGCAACCCTAAATACTTTTTCAGCTTTTATATCACTAATTATCACTTTCAAAGACAAATTTTAAAAGAAAAAAAAAACCCAAAAAATAGTAATTAATGGAAACTACTTTTAGAAAATAAAAGTGAAAATAGTTTTAAAAATTCCAACGATGCTTACCTTCTTTTTCCCTTTGCTATATTTATTCTAATTTGCCAAAATTATTTTAAGTAGAGAAATACGTGAGTAATATCATACATAAAATCGATGTATTATAAACAATAAAAATACTATCCTTTCTCTTCTTTATCTTCTTTGTAGTTTTTGGCTTACACCTTAATAAAAACTTTGGTCACACTGAACTATGCAATTTTGGTATGAACAATTTCATACAGCCTTGCAAGTTAGGGGCTTTTGTGCCACTTTTCCATTTAAAATATCCCAAACTATAGTTTGGAACCAAAACATTCAATAATCTATATCTTTCAAGTTAAAGAAAACTATAATGATGGCTTGGTCTGATAAACATGGCTAGATCAAAGTTGCCTTATTGCTTTCATAGTTCAAATACAAAGGATTGGGATCAAATTGATTGATTAAGCTCAAATTTGATTACCAAATTGGGAATAGTTCTGTTGTTTCATTACATGCCATAACCAATTATTTTAGCTTTCTCCCACCAACCTTATTTTAGCTGTCAAAGTAGGGGAAGATTGGGTGAGGCCACCAACATTAAACCCATGGCAGTCAATATATTAGCTCACCAGAAAAACCTTCATTACCCAAAGACTCAGCATTGAATTTTTGTTTCATTTCTTTGCTTTCTTTTGCCTTCTTGTGTCTGGCTTTGGGTTTCTTGTGAAATATTCCATTTATCAGAACCGCACCAAAACTCTCCTTTCAAAGAAAGAAAAAGCCTAGTCAAGCAAGCCCAATGCCCCAAATTGGCTAAATCCACATGCATGCAAACTAAACTATTCATTTTCTTTTGCTTGTTCAAAGGATACCCACTTTGGTGTGTTAGTTCATCTCCTTGTATTTTTCTTTCTTCACATAAGCTTACGCATCCCCAGTTTTCCCTCTCAACTTTCACCTTCCTTTCTCTCAATGGAACTGCCTGTGAAGTCACCGGTTGCCGGTGGCCGGAAAGCTCCATACAGATTGGAAACTAAAAATTTGTCTTACAAGTTAAGCAGCAAATTTGAAGAGTTCGGATGGGTTTTTTGTGGCTTGATTAATCCAGAGAGAGGTCCCAAGTTCATTTTGAAGGGTGTAAATTGTGAAGCTAGGCCTGGAGAGATTACCGCGATAGCTGGACCAAGTGGGGCAGGAAAAACTACATTGCTGGAGATTCTTGCAGGGAGGATACCACCCTGTAAAGTGTCATCAGGGGAAGTGCTAGTCAATGACAGGCCTGTTGATAATAAACTGTTTCGAAGAGTTTCAGGATATGTTACCCAAGATGATGCTCTATTTCCATTGCTTACAGTTGAAGAAACACTCATGTATAGTGCACTTTTGAGGCTACCAGGAGGGAGAAAGGAAGCTAGTTCTAGAGTGGAAGGGCTATTGAAGGAGCTTGGTTTGGAGCATGTGGCGGGTTCCAGGATTGGTGAGGGATCAAACAGTGGCATATCCGGTGGAGAAAGGCGCAGAGTATCGATTGGAGTTGATTTGGTTCATGATCCTGCTGTTATCTTGATCGATGAACCAACTTCAGGATTGGATTCAGCTTCAGCCCTTCATGTAGTGACACTGCTAAAATCAATGGCAGTTAATCAAGGTAAGACTATTGTTTTAACCATTCACCAACCAGGTTTTCGGATCCTCCAGCTGGTTGATCGCATTGTTTTGCTATCAAATGGAGTTGCTGTTCATAATGGAACGTTGAATCTTCTTGAAGAAAGGCTAATGTTTGCTGATCATCGTATCCCTCGTCATGTCAATGTTCTTGAATTCGCCATCGATGTTATAGAAAGTTTGGCCGTGCCAAATTCAGAATCACTAAGTAACATAAACCGTGAAGATTGTAGAATGAGGAGCCCCTGCATGAATCTTGAAAGAAAGCTTCTCTTCTACCCCAATTCTCGGTTGGAGGAGGTTTTCATATTAGGACAAAGATTTTGCAGCAACATATTCAGAACCAAGCAACTCTTTGCTACGAGAGTTATACAAGCCTTGGTAGCTGGATTTGTACTTGGAACCATATATTTCAATGTTGGAAATGATAAAGGAAGGATTGCTTTACAAACTCAAACAGGTTTTTTTGCCTTCACACTGACCTTCTTGCTATCTTCAACAACAGAAGGCCTGCCAATTTTCTTGCAGGAGAGAAGAATTTTAATGAGAGAGACTTCAAGAGGAGCTTATAGAGTTTCCTCCTATGTCTTAGCCAACACAATTGTTTTTCTTCCTTTTCTTCTGATGGTTGGCATCCTCTTCACCTCACCAGTTTACTGGCTAGTTGGTTTGAGAAGGGACACCATTTATGCGTTTCTCTACTTCTCCCTGGTGGTTTGGATGGTTCTTTTGATGTCCAATTCTTTCGTGGCATGTTTCAGTGCTCTTGTGCCAAACTTTATCATGGGGAACTCGGTGATTGCAGGTCTAATGGGATCTTTCTTTCTCTTTTCAGGGTATTTTATAGCCAAAGATAAAATACCAAGTTACTGGATTTTCATGCATTATTTGAGTTTGTTTAAGTACCCATTTGAGTGCTTTCTGATAAATGAATTTGGAGGAAAACAAGGCCAAAGGAGGTGCATAGAATTTGAGTATGGAGAATGTAGTTTATTGGGAAGTGGCTTCTTAAGACAGCAAGACCTGAAAGATTCACAGAAATGGAGCAATTTAGCTGTGATGTTGGGCTTCATAATTGGGTATAGAGTGCTCTGCTTATTTATTTTGTGGTATAGATGTTACAGAGCAATAAACTAGACAGTCTTTCCTTTTCTTGTCCTTTTTCAAATTATTATTATTATTATCATTTTTTATTACTGATAGTGATTGATATATAAACTGATGCTTAAATTAATGCAAAATCTATATACCCATTTTGTTTAAATTCGTTCAGAAAAGGAATTCTAGCAGATAGTTTTTTTTTTTTTTTTTGCTCAATCAGATAAAATATTCAATTCTAGCAGATAGTTACATCAAAATATATGTAAACTTGCCATCAAATTCAATGTTCCAGGCATTTTAGATGAACACATGAATCCTAAGGTTTTTTTCTTGCTGCTCCCACTAAATTTCTAGCCATTCTTCAAAATTAATAAACTATTTACAGTTACCCTCTCAGCCATAGTTAATCTTTCTATTTAAAGAATTGATACTAGCTTTAACTGGTATGGCTAGTAACTTGAATTCTATCAGCACTAACAGGTTATATCAAACATTTGCTGTGGCGGTGTTACCATGTTGAACAACAAAAATTGCCTTGTAGTTGCATGTACGATTGGATCAAACTAAACAATAGCAACAACAGTGAAGAGATCAATCGTTGCAAAATGCCAAGAATAATGAAAACACACCAGAGCATTCTGTTTATATAGAAGAAAGAAAAAAATGTGTGAGCAGAGAAGAGTTTATTCACCTGATGTCACAAAGTATTGCTCTTATACACTCTGGATTTGCAGTACTTTTTCTTGCTCTTTCTCCTTTTAACTTACTAGAGTGGTTTAAAAAGAATCAAAATATAAAGGCCCGATTGACTACAATTTACACAAATTTACAGCATTGCTAGTCTCACAAGCAGGAAAGATGAGAATGGTATAGTTTGGCTAGCAATTTCCAAAGCCCTGGCTTTTCTTTTAACTAAGAAAAATCAGGGAAAAAAATTTTCAGAACACTAGCCAAAGGACACCAAAACAATAATTACACCAATCTAATTGCTTCGGTCGTATATCGAATTGAATGTCATTGTAGCATATGATGTGGTAATATTTCCCGATGATGAAGATGAATTCCCCACTTTGCCTGTGCCTTCAGAAGTCAAGTCAGACTTATCTTTGTGGCCTCTGAGACTCATGAACTCTGAAAGAAGGCCAGGTCTTGATATATTCTGGTCATCAACAGCTGCCTCACCCATCAGCATCTTCACCACTTCAGACATGGATGGTCGGAGCTTTGGCATGTCTTGGGTGCATAGTAAGCCAATCTTTAGGAACCTCTGAGCTTCTTCATCATTAAAGTCTCCGTTCAATGATGTATCAATTAATTCCACTAGTTGTCCCCGCTCATACATCTCCCATGCCTGCAGTTGTAAATTGCTTAGCAAGGAGTGTCAAAATCTTAAATATAAACCAAAGAACCAAATTGAAACAGATGAAGTTCAGAGTGCAACAAAGTACAGTAAACATGTTGACTGGAGATAATGAGGCAACACTTTCACATCATTGGTATGACACCCAAAATCAAGATAAAAAAGGAAAAGCAAGAAACAGATATAGACCCTGGCCCTTCCAAAATAACAGTTAGAGCTTTTGGTCAAAGTGGTGTACCCTATGGTTATGTCTATCCATAGCCCTTAAGCAGAGAATTCTAAAAAGCCCAATCTTTCTCCCCAAGAAGTAGTAACAGAGTCAATGACTTTAGTGCATTCCACTGACTTTGGACAATTTAACCACAGAATGACCTGGATGGCAACATCTGATGTGTTGGCTATGATACGGCCAAGCATGCAGTCGGTGGATTAGCTAAGCAGAGATTGACCTAAAACATTGGATCCAAACCATTTGACATGGTTGGTTTCTCACAGCGAGTTGCACCTGAAGGATTTGTCGAAATCACATGAGGTCTATTTCTTTTGCCCCAGTGTAAAACTGGATAAATATTCTACCTAAAGAAGATTTAGATTACCTTACATGAATTTGAAAAAGCTTGTAGCATGATTTAATTACAGTTTTACCTAATTGGAGGAGTGATGATCATATACTTGGAAATGAATACGGGAGATCTACTGATATTAACATGTGATTCACTATTTGACACCCAACAGGTATCTTTAAAAAAGAAAACAGTAT
>NW_018397262.1:4864402-4893681 GCF_002168275.2 Theobroma umbraticum | reverse complement strand
CAGAACATAAAATTTATAAGGAATTCAAGACCATAACTAATCTCCCCAACAAATATTACTGATAAATACCCCATAGGTCTATTTTCACTATATGGAACATTGACAATCCAAATCTACTTCCTTCATCATATTGCAATTTCAACATTTTTCTCATATTTCTCAGGAAGTGCACTTGCATGAGAGGTCTATTTTGAATATTATCAGAAGTATAATATACTGTTTGTTTAGGCTAAAAACTATAGGACCAATGGAGATTGAATAGGTTCCTCCCACATGGGTTATTATCTCTCTGTCTATCTCTGCATTGAAAGGCTATTCGAGCTATGAGTTATATGGATGATACCTAAAGACTCAAATGACACTAGCAATGAAAACTAGGACAAGATAAAAACAGAGGAAATTCATACCCTTTCAAGAAGATATTGCTCTGACAGAGGTAATCTCCTGTTTGTGTTGCATCTACCACTAACAATTTCCAATAGCAAAACACCAAAACTGTAAATATCCGCTTTCCTCGTCAACTGACCTCTAATAGCATATTCAGGCGCTAGATAACCTCTACATAAACAACATAAGGATACACAAACAAATTAACAATGCTGAATGGAAAGTTAGGTAGATCATTAATTAAATAATTAAATTAAAAGGTGAACTAGATTAAAGGTACATATGCAAAAGCTTCACCATGCCCAACAGCTTCCAGTACAATCAGAATATAATAACTCTAATAGCATGCCATGAGAGGCTTAGGAAAGTCTAAATCACAAGTTATAGCTTTATGTATCAGTCAATCACCAAAAAAAAAGTGACAACAGAAAATAGTTAAAAATGATAAAGAGTAACCAAGACGAAAAAACAAATCTATAAAGCCAGAAGACTTGGTAGTTAGAAACATAACAACCATCCCCCATGGTAAAATGTACACTGTACATTAAAACCAGTTAAATAACTAACTTTAGAAGATTATATCAAAAATATATTTTTATTGATACTCTAAAATCATCATGCAGCTCATAATATAGTCTCTTTACTAAGAATGAGAGATAGAACTGACAAGTGTATACAGTAATTTAAAAACTCACGTAGTTCCAGCAACACGTGTACTAATATGAGTCACAAATTCTGGAAAAAGCTTTGCCAGACCAAAATCCGAAATTTTGGGCATGAGATTTCTATCAAGGAGAATATTGCTTGCTTTGATGTCTCTGTGAACAATATGTGGTCGAACTTCCTCATGAAGAAAAGCAAGCCCCTTTGCAACACCAATGCAAATGTTGCGTCTTGCTTGCCAACTGAATTGCATACTGCTATGGCCTCCACCTACAAGATAAAGAGGCCTTAAGTTATTATTGTTCAAATAGTTAATAAACCCAGACCCAGAGTAGTAGAAATTACCAAGAAGCGTTTGTGCAAGACTGTTATTCTCAAGATAGCCATAGACCAAAATTCTGTGGTTTCCTTCCACACAACAACCATGCAACTTAACCAGGTTTTCATGCTCTATATCTGCGATCACATTTATTTCTGTCAAAAACTCTCGCACCCCTTGCTTTGAGTCAGCAGACAGCACCTTTATAGCACCCATGGTACCATCTCTGAAAACCCCCTGTTCATTAAAATAATGATTGGTAAAAAGTTAGCCTTGGATGTTGAAATAATAAAACAGGCTTAGTTTTATATTTCAGCATTTATTGAGGCATTCTTTCAAAAAGATTTAAACAAAAGAAAAATATTTGCCATTACCTTGTAGACAACACCGAAACCTCCCTCTCCAATTTTATTGGAATAATGAAAATTTCCAGTTGCCATTTTCAGTTCCTTGTAAGTAAACAGTTTAGTGTTCTGAATACCTGCAACCTCTGTGCCAATGAGTACACATGAGGAACTTTTCCTAGTAGATAACTGATACAGAAGGAAGCACTATACAAGATGGGAGGAGCTTTTTAGCTGTGTAAAAGAAATGCATTTCTAGTAACAGATAACTTTAAAGGAAGTCAGACCTAATAAGAAATTTATAAAAATTTTAGATATCATCAGGGCTGGCTCTCAATGTTTTTTCTATTTTCAAGTTTATCAGTGTAGGATGGCTGATGTTATCAATGGAATAATGTCAAAGTCACCTAAACTTCCATCAATTTAGTAATCCCTCTTTCAAGCCAGATTTTATAGTGCCATACACCCCTTTTCCTCAGGATTGTTAGTTCCAAACTGAAGACCAAACATTAGGTCAGGTTACCAGCATACCTTCATCGATTTCTACTGTTTGTTCAGCAGAGAAAGCTGCCTTCTTTCTGGAAAATAAAAATGAGAAACAAGTCATCACCAGCTGCTGTTCAGCTTGAATGCCTTCACTTAAATGAAAACCCTGCCTGCCAATGTAAAGCATCAATTAAGAGTCATCATCTTCTTCTTCTTTTTTAATCTAAAATCATCATACTGTAAGCACATCAAAAAGAGTATATTGTTGCCTTATCATATCCTAACTAACCATTACAGCATTCTGGTGAGAAAAATAGACAAATGAAAAGGTAAACGTATCTCTTTGAGTATGATGATGATCATCATTGACCTCCTAAATCATTTCGGCTTTATGCTTCATATGATTGATTAAGAATACAAATATCAGCTGCTATGAATCTCAACCTCACATTCATTCTCTGATATAAAAGGTAACTGGATAGCGATTCAAACCTACAGTAAACCTAGGCAGCACTAGTTTAGCATCTTTAACACATGTCTCTAGCAAAACAATGAAGCAAAATACTTTTTGATAATCTCCATTTTAAGATAAACATAACCTTTTCCACAAATTAGATTCATAAAAGCATCAAGGCGGATAATTTACGGATGCATATTACCTATGAGCATGTCGAACAATAAAAAGGTAAAACTTTTGCATTGTTATTAAAGGACTCCTAAACACAGACAGCATCCAGACTACATCATTAGCCAGAGTCTGGCGAACCAAGATAAAGACAGCACTACTTATGATGTCCATGCAACAATCTAACTGCATGCAGAAAGTTCGAGAACTTAGAAACATTCCAACTTCAATGAGCATCATCAAGAGTCCAGTTCACCTAATGGTGAAGAGTACAATACATGCGTTGTAAGAGATCTTCATAAGAACATGATCATTAAACTATTTTGAAATAGTATTACCAAAAAAGAGAGGCAAATGTGATAATTCCCCTTAATAATTGAATGGAAAGAAACAATGGCTGCGGAGATTATGTCTAATTAGATACTAGGCCAGAGATAGTCCATCATTAGCATATGAAAGAAAATAAGACAGAACTGCCTGAAGGATTAAGTAGTAAGGTCTTAATTTAAGTTGAAAACAAATAATAAAAATTGGATGATAAAAAAAATTAGTTGAAAAATCAGGTGCGGCAAGCTAAAGAGGATAATGAGTGCTATTACATTAACGAGATCACTACTTATACTTCCAAATGTGTTTTGCCTTCTAATATTAGAGAATTACCAAAGTTGCTTGAAAGGTCAAGGGGAAGACTTTAGATCTCCTAGAAAGTTCCCACGAGTTCAAACCCTCCCAACAGACAAAAATTTCTCAATTCTCCTCAATTTTTGAGGACATCAAGAAATTATAAGATCTACAACACCTATAACTTCCAAAAAATATATATTTTAAAAGGGAAAAAAAATAAAAGTAGAACCATTGTAAAATCTTCTACTACACAAACTTGAAACTTCTAAGTACCATAACCTTTCATTAGATTCAAAGCTAAAACACTATAACATTAGCCCAAAGTAACAAAGCCAATGAAAACCCAGCATTCCTTTCTTTTGTGCCACAAAGAATCCAGGAAAACAAGAAAAACAAAAAACCATAAACACCAAGCATCCAAATTTGGTCAAGTAAACTACTCTTTGAGTATATCCAAGCAAACCAACCAAAGTTAAAGAGATCTAAACTTTTATAAAGCAAAATTCTCGTCTTCTTTTTTTTTCCTATCTTTTCTCATGTTTTCCTTTCAATATCCTTTACTTTCCTGTCATCCAAACAAAACCCAGATTGGAAACTAACCTTAGCTGCTTCTGCGAGCTGCAACAAAGATTCAGGCAACCTTAGAATCGTATAATAATAGAGTTGTGCAGTTAAAAGCTGGTCTCTCCCAAGTCGTTAAAGTGGAAATAATTGCAATAACCGAAAAGCAAACTATAAAGGGAGAAATTTTCTAAAAGCCTCCCCACTGTTTTACGTAATATCCATTTCGTCCCTAAAGATTCTTTCAACCTTTAATATTTTCGTTATTTTATGACGTCATTTTATTTTTTTGCGAATTTTAAGTAATTTTGACGTAAAGATTTTGCTTTCTTTTGGATTTTTCACGTCATTATTTTGTAAAAAAATTTATTACAATTCCCACGTGAATGCTTTGACGAGTTGGGGTTTTGAAAAGTCAAAATAGCCCGACAGGACTTCCATATGGAAATACATATATTTTATTTTTATTTTATATTATTATATTTGGACTTTGTAGTTTATTTTTAATAATTGAGATTAAGTTACTCTTTTTTATTTAATAATAGATGTTACAACTCAAAAGCCAAGGATAACTAAGCTTTCGTTTCACTTTTCCTATTCGCAAGTGGGGAGCATGGTTAATGTTTGACCCTTTCAGGGTTATTTACATTTTCATCCTCCTAACTTTGAATTCTTCTAATTGAATCATTAATATCACTAAATGGTTGTAATTTCTATGTTAATTGTCTATTTTAGAATATAATACATGCAATTTTTTTTATTTTAAAACAACATTCTACTTTAATTATGTTAGGGTTTCAGCATTTTTATTGATGGATGAAAACTGATAATGAAATGAGCAAGAAAAATCTTTTAATAAATGAACTTTCTTTTTTTAAAAAATGGCTAAAATTTAGCTAAATAACGCAAAAAAATTTTAAGTAGCTAACGATGAGTTTCATTTTTATGATCAATTTTCCTCGATTCATACAAATTGAAAAGTTCAAATTCTAAATCAATTAAAATAAAGTGCCACGTCTTGAAATAGTAAGTTTTAAAATAAAGCATCGCAACTTGTTTACGATAACATCCATGTGATGAAATTAATAATTTTTATCATGATAGGTTTCATTTTTTATGATCAATTTTCCTCGATCAAATCAAAATTGAAAAGTTAAAATTGTGAATCATTTAAAATAAAGTGGTAAATTTTATAATAAATCATAACAACTTGAAGTAATAAATTTTGCAGCAATATCCATGTCATGAAATTAATAATATTTAAAACGACAAGTTTTGTTTTTTATGATTAATTTTTTTCGATTAATAAAAATTAAAATGTTGAAATCTTCGATTGATTAAAATAAAGTGTTGCATCTCGAAGTGGTAAATTTTTAAAAATAAAGCATGGCAACTTGTAGTAATAAATTTTACAACAACATGCCAACAAGTTTAGAAGATTGAAGGTTGAATTTTAATCATTCAAAGGTCGGAGATAAATAAAAGAATGTAATAATGTTATTACATTATTCTTTGTTTATCTCCATATTTTTATTTAAAATTAAAAAAAATCACATCATAAATTTTTGTTTTATTTAAATTTAATTCGGATTCCCTCGCAACATATTAATTACTAATAATCATATAAATGTGATAAACGTGAACTGTGTTACAATACTTTGATCTAATTTAATTTAATTACAAAGGCCACAGTTCAAACCCTATTTTAATTAATTTAATTATAAAATAATTTGACCAATAAATAACTCAAAAAAGAAGTCAAACTCATGAATTAAAATAAACCCAGTTTTTCAATTTGGTATAATTCTGTTTTATTCAAGAAACTTGAGTTTTTTTTTTTTTACGAGATTGTTCAAATATTAAACAAGTAGATAAGACGGATATAAAGATGATTATAAATGTCGATAATTCAAACTCTGATTCAAATGTAAAATAATTCAAACAATAAATAACTCGAAAAAAGAAATCAAAATCGTGAACCAAAATATACCTAATTTTTCAATTTGCTATAAATGTATAATTTAAGATTATAAGTATAAACTAGATTCCAAGTTTCTTTTCCTATATTTACCAACCAAGGCTTGCATTTTTCTTTCTTGCCGGTCACCTAGATTGGTTTTCCTTTCTTTCCTCCCTCTTTCTTTCTTACTAAACATTGGTGAAAACCATTTAGAAGAAAGGAGCTTTGCAACGTGTGAAATCCTTTTATTTTTATTTTTTTTAGCCAATTGGTTATCCAATTGACAGCTTCACGTCTTCATTGTTGACTTGGAATTTCCACAATTTTGGCTTATTTTGACCACTATTCAATTAGTTCTCTTTCTCTCTATTTTCCCAATGTAGGCATTCTACGTCAGCTAATTGAACTCATTGTGTTATCCCAAAAATATGTATGTTAGATGAAAATCAACTTGATTAATTAAATTATACAAACTTTAAAGTTTTAAACGTGCATTATTGTTTATTTTATTAAATATATACGGTAATTCTTTTTTGGTTATAATTTTTTAATAAATTATTTTAAAAAATTTAAATAAATTTTTATTCTTTTATTATGTTTAATTAAATTTTTATATTTTATTTTAAGTCCAATAAGTATTTATGACTAATGATTAATTAATTATTATTATTAATTAAAATATTACTTATCATTTTATATCATTAATATGATATTGATATGAAAGATGAAAAATACTATATGATCATATTATTGTATAAAATTAAAATATTACGTTATTATCAATTATGATATATTAATATGTCACATTATCATTAATTATAATATGTTAGTATACTACGTCAGAGTTATGGGACATAAAATGATAAATATTATTTTAATTAAGTCAAATATTAATCATAGAAGATTATTTGATTCAAAATAAAATATAAGAATTTATTTGATTTAAAATAATAATATAAAATTTGATAGACGTAATACAAATATAAAAATTTATTTAATTTAAAATAAAAATATAAAAAATTAATTAAATATAATAAAAATATAAAAACTTATGAAAAAGGTAATTCTAATATAAAATTGCAGCGTTAAAATGCTAAACAAAGCTAACATGGTAACCATTGGCCATTGGCCTTTGAATCACCGGAGCATTAAAAACAATGGATACAACCCCAATACCAAAACTAAATACATCAGGAACCACAGTTGACACCCTCCCTGCTAGACAGTGCCATACGACGAAGCACTTCACCACATTTCCATTAATAATACCAGCACAATTCTTCATATTTCATGGCTAGACTTGATGGCCCCCTATTAATTCACTGTTCAGAACATGAAAATGACACGAAAATTACTTCCAAAAAAGAAAAAGAAAAAGAAAAGGCCCAGAAAAAACATTTCCTGATGATAATTGAAGGTTTCAGCAAGCAAGTTGTGTCAGATAAATCCTATGAACACTGCTTAAATAAGCAACAATATAGACAAGTAGAAACATTTTCTCATCATTAAAAACACCAGCTAGTTTTGCTTTTCACACTTGAAAAATTAATTGAATTCCAGGTTAATATTTGAAATCAAGAAATCATATGAAGACAAGTCAATGGCTATGTTCAAGTCTATGAAGCAGTGAAAAATCCAGCCAGCTCTAAGAAGTTCAGTTAATCTAGTTCAAAGTTATGATTGAAGTCCTCTTTGACTGTACAATTCCCTGCTCCTAGGAGAAGTACTGGCTTTGTTTTGAGGGATTATTAGAGCAAACGTTAAAGGCCGCCCTTTTCTGTGTGGTACAGAATGATCCCTGCATTGTACAATGGATGCAGCTCATGCAGAGTTTATATTTTATAATTCCTGTGAATAATTTTAGATTTTTGTCAAAAATATTATGTAATTTTTTAAAATATTTTTTGAAGTAGACACATGATTAAAGTGTTTTTAAAATTTCCTTTTAAATGTATTGTAAATAAGTTACTCCATCCATTTTGTCTCTCTTCTTTTTCTGAAAAGGAAACTTTCTAATATCTAATGATGAATACAATAATAAATTATTTTCTTTAATTGTCATTCTATTATTTTCTTTATATTTAGAATTTTTTAAGGAATAATTTTTTTTTTGAAAAATCATACATGATTTTTGTTTATTACTATATGTATTTACTTTAAAATGGCAAAAAGGAAGGAAATATTAAAATTGAAGGCAATTTAATTATAAATTAAATATATGAATATCAGCCAAATGCTAGAAATTAATTAATAAGCTTAATTACCACTTGTTGGTTTCTTGAATTCTCTTGCTTTCCTATCAACTATTGTTCCTTTCATTGCGTCTCTCACAAGTTTCAATTAATAGTCTCGCATTCTGGTCCACTGATCATTATCAAATGTCTATTCTTAATTGTCAGATCGAATTACAAGCAAAGCTTGTAATTGGAGGATTTAAGGATAATTAAATTGGAAAAGCAGAAAGAGAAGAAGCTTAACTAGTTAGGAAAATCAATGGTTAAAAATTACCTTTGAGATTCTAATTTTGTTGTTCTTGCCTTATTAGGTGAAATTTTGATTATATTAAGATATGGGCATTTTTATTGATGGAGGAAAATTGATAATGAATAAAAAAATGTAAAACAAAAGTCTTTAATAAATGAATTTTCCTTAAAAAAGGGTGAAATTTTAAGTAAAATTTAAAACTTTTATTATGATAAGTTTCATTTTCTATGATCAAATTTTCTCGACGAATAAACATAAAAAAAAAATTGAAATCTTAAATTGATTGAAATAATGTATTGCATCTTGAAGTGATAAAATTGAAGAACATTAAATACTAAAATGCTTATTTCTTTCAATAAATTTGATAAATTTTATACGTAACATGAAACATCAACATTCATGTAATGCTTTTGTTTTTTTGGGAATTAAGAGAATAAGGTTTTAAATTTTGCTTTATAAATAAAGAGATTATATACTAATCGATGAATTAAATGTTTGGGTATTATATAATATTTTAATTTAAACAACAAAAATTTATAATTAAAACTGTATTTTAATTTAAATATAAAAGAATTCAAATAATAAATATTAGATATGTACTTTTTTTAAAAAAAATAAAGATGTAAATAAGATGAATAACAAAATAAAAGATTGATGATTATGACTTCAACGTGGGCTTGTAATTTACTCTTCTTTTAACTTTATTGTAGAGAGAGCGCTGCTATTGATTAATAGACATTTTCTTCTAGCCAATAAGACTTGATCAAGATAGTATCAAATAGTCAAGCAAGAATTCAAGACTATAGTATCATTAGTTTCTTCCCCTAATATTTGCCCACCAAGGCTTGCATTTTTCTTTCTTTCCAGTCAGCTTGATTTGTTTTTTCTTTTAAAACTATGTTTGGTTGAAATGAAGGAAAATAAAGCATAGGGAAAAATAAGATGAAAAAAAGGAAAGTTATTTTTTCATTTTTGTGTGTATGTGTGTTTGGACAGACGTTTGTGATTAAAGATTGATTAATTATCATTAATCAAATATTCACGCGACACTAATATAATACTAACATAAAGAGTAAAAATATCATGTGATCATGTCATGATATTACGTCAGCATCATATTACATAAAACAACAATGGACACATTTTGATTAACGATAATTAATTAACCATTAATCATAAAGATTTAAAAAGAATAACGATTTGATTAAAGATAATAAAAAAATATTTAAATTTTATTAAATAATTTAAGAATTTATTTAAAAAAAAAAAGAAATATACAACTCCATCTATTTTTGTTCCTTCCTCTTACTTCTCTTCTACCAAATTAAAGGAAAATACTAAGAATAACAAAATCATTTTCTTTCCTTCCTTTTTTCCTCCTGGCCTAGTCCAAGTCAATGTCCTAAAAGAAAGGGTACTTTGCAAAGTGTGAAATCCTATTTTTCATATGGTGTGTATGTGTTGGTAATAAATCAGGCAAATTGATCATTCTAGCCACAGCTTGGCTTGTTCATTTTTGACTTGAAATTTCTTCTAATTTGGCTAATTTTGACCACCAAATTCTTCTTCTTCTCCTAAACATTCTAGTTTAGCTAATTACCTAATTGTCCTACCCCAAAATATGCTAGATCAAACCAACTTATACAGTTAGATTTATACAAATGATTGAAAAGAGTATAATCCTATAAACATTAATAATTGGGTTTTAATTTTACAAAGAGATTCATATCTAATCGATACGTATTTGTTTATTTTGTATTTATTAATTTTTTATTTATAGTCAAATGTATATGATAATTCATATATACTCGTCTTTGAAGTTTAAAAATTTTACTTTTGGTACTTAATTTTTTTTTTTGGCTTCATTTTTGGGTGTTTTGAGAGGAAAGCATGGAAATTTAGTTATAGACTTATGCCTTATGGTAACTTTTTGACATATTGTGATAATTAAACTGTTTGCATATTTTGTATTAAAATTTTAATGTTTCTTTTAATGGAATTAAGTTAACGTTAATTAAAAAAAAGGTTAGAATACTTAAAAGGGTTTGTAAATTATTTTAAAAATTTTAAATAAATTTTTAGATTTTTTATTTTTTTTAAAAAAGTTAGAATACTTAAAAGGGTCATATGATAATCTCACCCTCTATTATGATAAGTCAGCATGACAAATCAATATTATGTGGATATAAAATAGTAGATATCATTTTGATTAATAAAAGTTATCTATTATTAATTCTAAGATTTTATTTGATTCAAATAAAAATGCATAAATTTGATTAAATGTAATATAAAATAAAATTTTATTTAAAATTTTTTAAAAATATTATGTCATTAAAAAATAACAAATATTTATGCGTTTATCTATCATTAATTAAACTAATTTTTGTTGAAATATAGAAAAGAATGGTCCATTACATCAGGATAGCTCTTTACAACAAGGTCCCAACGCAAAATGGAAGAAAGCCCAAATCTTTACAACAAGGCTTTGCTTAACTACCCAAACCCAAAGTTCCTACTTCCCCTTCTCCTCTTGGTTCTGGAAGCCTTTGCACTCTGCACATCTCTTCTTTCTCTTTTCACTGTTCTTTCTTGGGCTTTTCTCCATTTTTCAGTGCTGATCCTAGTTGTCAGCTTCTTCCTCCCCTCCTTTTTGCTTCTTAGTTCTGGAATTTTCCTCCACCTGCACTCTGCACCTCTTCTTTCTCTTTCCAGTGTTGTTGTTGTTGTTTTTTTTTTTTTTAATTTTTCAGTTTGGGTTTGCAATTTCTTCTTCCTGGTTCCTGCATAATCTCTTCAGTTGTGATAAAATTGTGTCTTTTTGAATTCTGGGGAAAGTTATACAATATCCCATATCCTTGTTAGTGTCAAGTCGTGTCGACTGCGGCGCCGAAAATGGCGAGTCCGAGAAATACTGACTCTGAAAGTACGCTCGCAGGGTCTGAAGGAAGAAGTCAGGGGGAACCATTGCCCTCAATTCCTGGGTTTGTTTCAGGAATTTCTCATCAGGGAAAGGATTATTCTGCTCCAGGTGAAATTAACTTCTAGTCGCTTTTTTTGTAATTTATAAATTAGAATCTTTGTCTTCATGATGAGGTTCTCACTTTGTGATGTTTTCAGTGCCCTCAACTGATAGCGATGCTCTTTTGAACACTGTGAAGGAGACTGATTATTCAGCTGCAGGTACATATATTTTTTTTCTATCTTTATTTAAAGTATTCACTATCTGGCGAGGGCCTCTTACCCTGTAATGTACTGTGCAGTGCCTTCCAATGAAGATGATGAGTTTGAGAAATGGCAGAGAGAGGTTGGAGAGGCAGAGGCGGATATTGGTGATGGGTTCGGGGTTGATTATCAGGATAGGCCTCTAACACCACCAGAAGGTGAAGAAGAATTCACTGATGATGACGGGACTAGGTACAAGTGGGATAGAAGTCTGCGAGTATGGGTTCCTGAGGTTGGTGCCTTAGTTTGATAGGTTGAGATGTGAAAATGGTTGAACTTGTATATTTTAGTTGACTCATGGTCTGTCCTCTATGTTCATTATTTCCTACACTGTTACATACTATTGAGACTTCAGTTTTAACATGTTTATTTTCTTTAATTATGGTTCTGTCTGATAAGATGAAAAATCTCACTCCTGAAAACTTTAGTATGGAATTTTAATTCTTGAACACTTAATTACTAAATTTATATTCCTGAAATCGTTTGGTATGCTACTGAATATTAAATATTGAATAGATTTTTGTTGATTTTTTTTTTGCAAAATATGCATATGATTTTATAAGTATTTTACATTAGTATAAGTTAGAAAGGAAAGAAGAAAGAAAGAATATCACGTTAGTGTACTTAAATAATTAACTAATTTTTTTTTCCTTTAATAAGATGATCGAACACATTAGGCAGCTTTCGACCACTTAAAAATTTTCAACATTTTTTTTATTGAAACTCTTCCAATTTAAGTGCTTTCAGAAATATGTTATCAAACACATTGAAAAAAAAGTTAGTCATTGCAAATTTTCAATGATTTGTCTAAGACTACCTAACTCTCTATGCACTTTTTCCCCCTTAAAACATGTTTGTGTACTTAATGGCTAATGCATCTTACTCAGGAATAGTTAGTGACTTATTTTATGTAACTTGCCATGCATATCTTTAGATTGGAAGGGTCCAATTGTCTTTCAAGTATAAAATTTAAATGAAAGCTATAATTTCCATTCAAAGAATATTTTTGTCAGTCACTAGGTTGGGAATTCTGTTTTGCATAATTTGTAAAAGTCAGAATTCTAATATCATATTGTTGCATTAATGTTTTTGTTGTTATTGCTCTTTACAATTCCGTTTTTATAGCTTCTCTTATCTTCTCCTTCTCTCTCTTAAAAATTCAGTTTTGCATGACCTTTATTTATTTATTTATTTTTTAATTGTATGAGTTACTGATGATGCATGATAGGATAACTCATCAAGCAAATATGAGCACTATGGAGTAGAAGAGATGACATTCTTGCAAGAAGAGGAAGTTTTTTCAACTGTAAGTGCTACTGTTGCTGCTGATCTTACTGATGCTGCTGATGCCTCTGTTAGAGAAGAAGTTAATGGCAGTGGGGAGCAAACTGAAGCAGGTTCTAATGCCAAGAGAAAATTGTTGGAAAAGAAAGTTGAGAAGAAGGTATTCTTTCTTTCCCTTGGAGTTTTCTTTTTATAATTCTTTGAAGAAAGGTGTTATCCTATTCTAGTTGCATTCTTTATCTTGCTGTTTCCAAGTAGCATTACAGTTGTCATCCTCAATTTTTGGCATCATTATTGTAATAGCATTGTCCTTTTGGTGCAATATTCTTTGCCTTTACTTTGCCAAGATTAAGAATTGCCCATGTGGAATGCTTTTGAGTGCATTAGTCTATAAACTTCCACTTTCAATTCAGTAGTATATTACTACAAAGAAAAGAATCATATGTTTTATGTAGTTATTTTTTGGACAGCCTCTTAGTGTTTCATTAATTTGGACTGAAATAGTCCAATTGTTTGTATATATGATATGAGCTGAGCTTGTAATATCCTTTATCATTTTAATACTTTTGCAGGAACCTAATAAACCTCCTGATTCTTGGTTTGAATTGAAAGTCAATACAAATGTCTATGTGACTGGATTGCCTGATGATGTAACTGCAGAAGAAGTAATGTTAACTTTAGAACCTTAATGTCTTTCCTTCCTTCTTCTTTCCTTTCTTTTTTTGGTTAGTCTCTAATTGGAAACATGTGGCAGTTGGTTGAGGTGTTTTCCAAGTGCGGGATAATCAAAGAGGTAAGAAACCTGTCTTGCATATTTTATTTTATTTGACTCTATCTATGGATGGTTAAATGGCGAAGTTCTCTTTTCACATTCAAGTACTAACCAAATTCTTTTGGCAGCAAAGAGATGAACTCATCTTTAGAAAGAGGACTGTAAAAAAATTAAACATTGTGTGTACAAGCATCGAATTGCATCCTGACTTTAAGAAGTTTCGACTGACGCGTATTTGCCTGCTTGTTGATTGATTATATCAGTATGTTACCCAAAATATTCAAAATGCTTTGTGGATATTACTTCAGTGTACTAAATGAAATTTGAAATTCTTAGCAACATAAACTCTGAAGAAAAAAAGATGAAAATTATAGAAAAAAGTGTCTAAAGATTAGTTGGTACAGCTATTTGTGGGGTAATCAAGAAGGTAAAGACCATCTTACATGGTCATAATGAATTGGACTCTATAATGGCTGAAGTTTTCTGAATACATAGATATATTTTCTTTGCATTAAGGAGATGGAAGGGCTGGAATAAATAAACATTGTGCATCCATGCATTGTATCCTGACTTCATGGAATTGACTGACACGTGCTGCATATGATTCTAGAAAAGATAAGATTGATAAAATTATTCAAAATGCTTACTACATCTTGTTTCAGTGTACTAATCACAACTTGAAATGCTTAGCAACATAAAATGTGAAGGAAAAAAATAACTAAAGATGAGGCTTGTGGGATTGCTGAATTCCCTTTATGTTGTTAAACACTGATAATGATACCATTGTGAAAGTGTTCTTCCCCATATAGTGTTTAGCCTGTTGCAACTGTAGTAAATCTCTGGCCTTTCCCTTTGAGTGGCATAGACTGAATTTTGGTAGTATAGTATTTTATTCATCTCAGTTTTCAGTGGTTTAACTATGCTAAATTTTCTTTCTGCTATCATGCATAAATTTCTCTATGTAGTGTACATCTGAATAGCTTGAGTGGGAGCTCGTGCTTTATGTGTTCGCCTAGGAGATTTTATTGTGTTGTTGCATTAGTACTGTCACGAGATGTTTGAACATTATATTTCCTATCACAAAAGCTTTAATGAGAGTCACAAGTTTGTGACATTCGTTATTCAGGTCTTAACTGGTAGTTCTGTATGTCTGGGTGTCTGGGTGGGGATAATGCCCTGGTTCCTGAATTTGGATACATTGTGCGGAAGAAATCTCTAATAGGTGCATGATTGTTGTGATTATTATATTTTTTCCCTTGCTTGTATACCACAGCAGTGGGTAGCTTATTCTCTGGGGCTTAATCCAAAATGCACCCAATAATAATAGGAGAGGTTAAATCCATGCATGAATAGGATTTTATGTTGTACACCTCATGAGTAAGTGTGAAAAATTTTATAGGACCCTGAAACAAAAAGACCTCGTGTGAAGATCTATGTTGACAAGGAGACAGGAAGGAAAAAGGGGGATGCACTTGTCACTTATCTGAAGGTAGTTTTCTTCCTCATTTCACATTTTTGATGTGTAACATTTATAAAATTTTGCTAACCTGGAAGTTCTTATCTGTGCTAGGAGCCTTCTGTTGCTTTGGCTATGCAAATTTTGGATGGGACACCTTTACGTCTCGGTGGCAAGATCCCTATGTCAGTCACCCAAGCTAAATTTGAGCAGAAAGGTACAATGTTTGGGCACAGTTACTTTTAACTTTGGCCAGGTATCGTTTGAATTATTTGTGTAATTGTTTTTCTTATCAACGGGGAATTGAATACATTTCTATGCAGAGTCAACTGAGGAGCTTTTTTTTAATGTTTTGAGTCTTTCTTTACTGATAGGCTTCTGTTGCTCTAATGCAGGGGAGAAATTTATAGCCAAACAAGTGGACAACAGGAAAAAAAAGAAATTGAAGAAAGTTGAGGATAAGATACTCGGCTGGGGTGGGTTCTCATCTTGCGGTAGTGCTGTATTGGAAACGATAATTTTGAAGTGCTTTCTACTTTCCTTTTGACTCTCTATATGAGTTCTTTTCCTCTTTCCTTTTTCTGTTTACCATACAAAAACAATATGCACGGATTTAATTTGGTAAATTGTTGGTACCACCTTGTCTGTAGATGGAAGAAATTTAGGATATGGATGAAGTTATCTATTCTTACATGGTTTGTTTGCTTGTTTTCTTATGTGTTATTAATATCTTCATTGCATTGCACCCAATGGTTAGAACTTGAAACTCCATCTTAGAGGTCTCAATTTTAAACCTTCGGGGGGCGGGGGCGGTTGTGAGATGGCCCAAGACCCAATAGGTCTCCATATGTACCCAAAAGAAAAAAATATATATTTGGGAGTATCGATATAGGTTTTCTGCAATGAGTCTTGTTTGAAATTTTTTTTATTTACAAACATTTTATGTTTTCCTTTTCTTGTTGCATTTAATGTTATAAAAAATAGACCTACTCTGCATTGTAGTCAATTCCATTCTGCTAGTATGACTCGGCAATCTTGGTAAAGAAATAAGCTCAAATCATGAGATTGAATGCTTTTGCATTATGAGCAATGCTAACTTTTGTATTGACTTTGAGTGGCTTTTTAGTGTTGGTACCATGAAACTTATTTCTTGGCATAGTTTCACTTGTCGGCTTTCTCTTGTGCAACACTTGCATCCCCAGGGCTCATTTTTTGTGTCTGGTGCAGGTGGTCGTGATGATGCAAAGGTGACAATTCCAGCGACTGTTGTCCTACGTAACATGTTTACTCCTGCTGAAATGAGGGTATGCTTGAAACCATGGTCAATTGCATGACAGCATTCCCCAAAATTTATATGCATGACTGCCTCCAATGCTTAAAATTTTCCGGTTACTATTTTGAATTTAAGATTAATTTCTAATCTTCTCCTTTGAATGTGGTTGTTATAAGTAGTATAAGTAACATCAGGTCCCTACAGCTGCTACTTATACGTTATATGGAGTTGTGAGTTGACTTTCCCCTTATCTCTGCAGGCAGATGAAAATTTACGTTCCGAGCTGGAGGAGGATGTTAAAGGGGAATGTGTGAAGCTTGGTCCAGTGGACTCAGTCAAGGTAATATAACCTTTTAGCATGAGCTCATCTGTATAATTTGATACATGTGTGATAAATAGCCATGTAATAATAGAATATATACTCATGTCTTGGCTGATAAGTCCTGAAATTAGGTATTGTGGAACCGTGATGGAATTGTTTCATGAAGTCTCTCAATCTGGTGTTGGATATGGAGTAGAAGTTCTTTGTCCTCCAATAATTTACAGAATTCAAGGATCTTGTAATTATTAAAAGCCATGAATCATTCCCTCTTACTCTAGGAGCTTGCCTGCGGAGAGGGTTATCTCTGGCTAACACAGAGCTGGGCAGTTTAGAAAATTGCAGTTTCCCATTAAACTCCTTGAAGTATTTCCCCTGCTTTTTGCTTTGACCTAAAGCTTCTTGGGCTGCAACTACTGTTCCTTTTCTTTTTTATTTGTTAAATTTATTTTATTCAATGAGTATTTGACAAGGCTGCATAGAACATATATTTATAATACTTGTTAACAACAAAATTGACCTGGCAAATTATTAATGGCATATGTACCATATAGAAAGGGTAGTTTCCTTGTATTGTATGGTTTCTTACTACTTTTAGGAATGTTACAGTTCAATTACGAGACAGAATACTGTCATCTGATGAAATGTCTTAAGCTTCCATGCCCTATAAAATTTAGTAGTCATCTCCTTCACCCATAATATATTCATCCTTCAATTTGACAAGGCTAGATATCCAAGTTTTCCTTTATTCTACACGCTTTGTGTTTGTAGGAAGAGATGAATGCTTGTGCATGCGCATAGAGAGCTAAGTTCTCTCTTTCTTTGCCTGGTGTTCCTTTTACCGAGCGATAAGTTCATTTTCCTATGTGTTCTCTATCTGTTTGTCTGTCCGTCTGTCTATCTCTCCTCTTTTTTTATCTACTTCCATTTTCTTATTTCAATGATCAAAATCTCAGCTGCACTACTTCGTTTCTTCTGCATGATTAGCTCCAATTTGCAGAGTGGTTGTTCCATATTTAATTAAGGGTTGTCCCATTTCTAAGATTTGGTTTGTTTTGTCCTGCAGGTTTGTGAGAACAATCCACAAGGTGTTGTTTTGGTAAAATATAAGGATAGGAAGGATGCTCAAAAGTGCATAGAGTTGATGAATGGACGATGGTAATTTTTTTTTATCATCTTGGAAAGTTTACATTTTTATTTTGTAAAACATCGGATCAAAAAATCACAAGGGGAAAAATGATTTGGGCATTACTAAACCATCAAAGAACCAAAAGAGAAAAGCAAAACAAGTTAATGATAGTAAGTAGTTAGGAAGAAATTTGAGTGCATATGGTCACCAGTGAATCTCAAGTCTACGTAGTTACAATCAATTAACTACTATAGTTGATTCTCTGTGTTAGTTTCTTTTTCTGGTTGATTTTTATCACATGCAAAAACCCACAACTAATTTTTGGTGACTGGAGTGTTACGTAACTAGTTGTCTACGCCTGAATATTTCTTGTAAAATTAGCTTTTATGCAAGTTGCTAGAGTTTGTAGATTGAAAACCAGAGACGCCATCTATATAGACAGCTAACATTCATAGGGTAATATGTATGAATCAACTGAAATTGGAGGTGGCAAATAGGTGGTCAACTAAAATTAGAGGCAGCAAATAGGTCGGTTAGGGTTCAGTCATTTCAGGAGCTGATTGGTTCAAGTTCGATCCATTTCAGATTGGGCTATTCTAGGTTAGGATCGTTTTGGGTTTGGGCCGTTCCAATTTTGGATTGTTTCAAGTTTTGTTCAGGTTTGGGCTAATTACATGTCATTTTTAGATTTTGTGGAAGATGTAACTATATCAGCATGAACTTTGAGGTCGGATTGATTTGAATTTGGGTTGTTTTGTGTTCAGATTGTCTTGGATTTTGATTGTTTCGCTTTGGGTTTTTGAATTTTTGATCAGTTTGGGTTTGGTTGGCTTTGGATTTGAGCTTTGTTGGACGGTTTCTCTGGTTTGGGTTTGGCTTCATTTTGCCACCTCTAATTGAAATCAAACATGTTCCTAGATTTGTTGTTGGACGTTCTTGAATAGCTATGGAAAATGCTTTTGATTTTCATCAGGGAATAACCTAAAGTTGAACGGGTAATATCAAATGATCGTACAAAGTAATTCATCAAAAAGATGAATGCACAATGAAACCATTTAACAACTAGCAAGGATTAAAGTTTTGATGTTATTTTTTCTTATCATGCTCACATGTTTCTTGGTTGTAATTTTGATTTTGGTTTGATTTAGGTTTGGTGGGCGACAGGTCCATGCAAGTGAAGATGATGGAGTGGTTAATCATGTTTTGGTGCGGGATTTAAACGAGGATGCTGTCCGATTGGAGCAATTCGGTGCTGAACTTGAAGCTGAGTGAGTTTAGTCAGACCACTCAAATGCGTTGATGCTGGAACTGGCTTAATTTTGTATTCTTAAACTAGTGGCTGTGCATAAAATGATTATTCAGATTTGATGTTGGGGATATTTCTTTTCTATGTTTCAGTTGAAGGTTCAGATAACTACTGATTATTCCTTTTTCCTTTCTTTTAATAGCATAGCAACATAGCTCATTACTAGTCTACAGTACCAAGGTTATAAACCTCATAGAAAATTGCAGGTTTTAATGCACTTATATGGTCACTATTCTCTCTTTGCAGCTCCTCTTTGTATTCTTCAAAACTACCTGGGAAAATATTGAGAGTCCCATTTTCTACTACCCAAATTTGACACTTCTTTTCATCCTTACGGACGATTGATATGAGCCAGGCAACATAGACTTACCAAAGTAACACCCAGTTAGCCCATCCGGTGCATCTATGCTTTGCATGTCCAAATGTTTTGTGTGGGCTCATGTAATAGCAATATGTGAAGTAAACAAGATAAATTATAAAACATCAGTTGATTTGAACAAAGTTTGTTTGATAAAAAGGGTGAGTTTTCATGCTAATTGATAATTAAAAAGCATTAACAATTCATTTATCCATCTCGGATTAAGTTTAGTGCTTGGTCCTGTTTGAAAAGGAACGAAGATTGAGTATAATACGTTTTAAGTCTTAATAAACCCATAACATATAATGTCATATGTCAAAATCATTGTTATTAGGAATTTCACCTCTATTGGTGAAAATGGAGTCGTGTTTACAGGTTAAAAAAACTTGATCTTTACATTATTCATGAAAAGGAGACATGATGCGTGATCAAAAATAGTATCAACGAATATTAAATTATTTTATGTTGAGCTTTAGAATCTTACATGTGATTACTCATATAAAATTATTTTTAATTAGTTTGACAAAACTTTTCACTAATTAGATCAATGTTTTAAATTAATATATATATATATATATATATATCTATATCTTTATCTATGCATGAGATTTTTGGAAATATTGGATTTAGTTATATTTTGAAATTGATGAGGAATTGTTGGAAGATTTTTAAAATAAGATGAAAAGAAAGATAAGATTAATTGATTAATTCAATAAGTTAACTGACTAAATAGCAAGATTAGTGGACTAACCATCCAGTGATTGTGGATTGATGTCCATAAGAATAATGTAGATACATTGGCCGATAGGTACAGGCTGCCTAATCCTTCAGTTGATATGAAGTGTGCTTTCAGGTTACTGGATAGGACGCTGATGTCCATCTAATAACCACTAAAATACCTTCAAATCGGTTCCATTGTATGCTACTTGGCCCTGTATAACTCTGTTGATGAAGTAGTCCAAGATGCCTCTGAACATCTTGACCAGGAAGTTCTACCATACGTCAAGGACAAAGTAAGTGGGACTAACGGTCACGAGTGAAAAATTATTGACATAATACTTTTATTAGGTTAAATTAAATTTATGTATTTTTATTTTAAATTAAATAAATATTAATTAATAATTAATTAATTATTGTTAATTAAAATATCACTTATAATATAATATTTATTTGATAAATAAAAAATTTCATATCAACATATCATATTATCATGTTAATGTACGCATTTTTAATTTTAATTGTGACACTTTTGATTTTTGATAATAAAAAATGTATCAGACTTATTCAAAAAGTCTAGATCAATCTCCCCTTTATTGATAAAAAAATAATATTTGTTAATGATTAAGAAATTTGTGTTGAATGCAGTGGATAGCTTATTGTAGAGGAATGCTGAAAGAAGCACAATGGAATCAGAGTGGATGCATGCCGACTTTTGATAAGTATTTAAAAAATGCTTGGATCTCTATTGGTGTTCCAGTAGCCTTGGCCATTTCTCATTTCTGCATAAGCGAGTCCATAACTGAACATTTGCCTAATTGCACTGAGAATTGGTCTACCTTTGAGTTATTTTTATCATACCTGCCTTATTTTTAGGCTTGTAGACGATTTAATGACCGTCAAGGTACAATTATTTTGCATGAAATTTGTCATAATCTTACACAGCATTTGCATAGTTATAAAAAAAATAATTAAAAACTCTTTAAATTATTTTTAAAATTTTAAATAAATTATTATTTTTTTATTACGTTGAATTAAGTTCTTGTATTTTTATTCTAAACCAAATAAAACTTTATGCTTTATTTTGAATTAAATAAGTTATTATAATAATTGACTTAGCTAAAATGTCATATGTTATTTTATATCACGTGTCGCTAACATGTCATATTGACATGTTATAATAAGAGATAGCATGATATATTAATGTGGCATAATAATATGAAATATACAAATACGGTGACTTCTTTGGTACTCAAACCCAAGCCAATATGGATTGTGTGCATAAATTACTGTTTGAGCCCATCCCCATGGAATGAAAGAGCAAGCAAAGGGTGGCAAAAAGAATCAAGGATCATCAACATTAGCCTTGGAAATTTAGGGTTCCAAGTTTATTGTTGATTTTATAAAGTTTTAATAGTGGTTCGCAGTTTGGTTTCGTTATCTTTTAAATAAAGATCTAATTGAGATTGTTATTTAATAATCTCAAGTTTGAATTTTACGATTAAGTAGTGTAAAATTTATATTTGAAATAAAAGAGGACTACTCTTTATTGTGTAAATTAAGATTGCATGTACTGAAATATTAATATTAATAGAGATGTTACATATTGAGTGTTGGTAAATACAAGTGAAATGAAATTGTTAATGCAAAACTAATTGATTTTGATCTTTCATAGTATAAAAGTTAATGGGATAAATATTAAATGTCATCTTTATACTTTAATTACATTGAATTTTATCAAAGAATTTTTTATTTTAATTAATTTTTCGACATAAAAAATAAACCTTCATTCTCATCAATAATTACCCATTAAATTCCGACATATTTCCGATCAAACGTTGACGGGCACATTACCATAGTAATTGACTTTTAAATAAAATTACAGAAAACCATTTTGTCGGAGATTCAGCTCTGTAACCTCAAATTGCATGTAAACAATGAATAATATATTAAACTTACCATTATCTTCTGCTAAACGAAAATCAAGAAAATGGTTTCATCCCTTACTATGTTCATGAAACAAGTGATTATCTATTTTTCTGCTTCATATTCTCTCAGTATTCAGCATGTACACCCAGGCAGGAATCAAGGACTCAAAGATGTTAGTTATCACATGGTAAGTCTTGTTGCTGAGCTCTTCCGAAGCTCATTTATTTATCAACAAACTGTTGTACATAACCGCAAAAGTGACATGTTCACATTCAAACAGCAAATTTACCTTCCCCTGTATCTTCTCATAGCATATTCTATGGTAGCAAGGACCAAAGGACAAACATTCAGACCAGCACCTACTGGTGTACAAAAAGCATTACTTTTGCTAGCTCTATAGCTTTCTGGCGTCCAAAAAACTTCTCCACGATTGCTAGTGCGAACTCCATGGCAGTTCCAGGGCCCCTGCTTGTAATGAGGTTGCCGTCAACCACAACTCTGTTGTCAATGAAACTCTGATCTGACAGCTTGTTGCACATTGCAGGGAATGCTGTGGCCTTTTTGCCCTGGAAATTAGCAGAATACAACTGTTAAACATTTGCGAATACTGAATGCAGAAAATTCCTGAAGACTTGTGTACCATTTTCTTTTAACTCAAGATCTATATGTTTGAAACAAATATAATTACAAAAGTCGCACACAAACTTAAGCACATGTAGGTTATATTATTATTAAAGTAACACAATTAATGCGCAAAAGCAAGCACAATTTCAAAATTATTTTTTAACTTTGTGCAACACTGAATGTTTAAAGTTTCAAAGCCTATGAGCAAATGACTACAGTTAAACAGTTTATGATGACCTTAGAGCCTAATGATAAATTCTTATGTACAAAATATTAGTAGAATTATTTAATCCAGTCTCCTGAATGGCAGAGACTACTTCACAGAGCAACAGTTGATTATGGGTTTTTAAATACTTTTAGTTTATAATTTAGTTTATGAATTACTCAAG
Organism: Theobroma umbraticum; assembly: GCF_002168275.2. Classification (NCBI taxonomy): domain Eukaryota; kingdom Viridiplantae; phylum Streptophyta; class Magnoliopsida; order Malvales; family Malvaceae; genus Theobroma; species Theobroma umbraticum. Next base: position 4,870,450 of record NW_018397262.1, on the reverse strand, counting down.
GGTATCAAGTAAATTGGCTTTTACAACATTCATAGTCACGCGACAAGTATTCTCCCCACGCAAATATTAACATGATTAAAATTAGACCTTAAGTAAGCCATGGGGCTCCAAGACCAAAGCTGGAGATGCACATATAGCTCCATAGGGTTTGTTTGATTGCATCTGCTTCTTTAGCAAGTTCACCAGCTTATCTGAGTTAGCAAATGCTTGAGCACCGCCAAGTCCACCCTGAAAATATGCAAGAAAAGGTTCATAATATATTTAGCTAAGGAAGAAAGAGTAGGCACGAAACGGAGACAAGAAACATGACAGAATCCCAACATACTGGCAAGACTATTAGGTCATATGAAAGTTTAGCAGCTTCATCAAGGAGCATATCTGCCACTAACTTTACTTTCCTAGAAGCCAGAATTTCAAGATTGTCTCCAACAGAGGCAACCACAACATTTGCCTTCGCTCGACGCAGGATATCAATGGTTATAACTGCTTCCATTTCTTCTGAGCCATCAGCAATTGGTACAAGGATCTGAAATATTAACAAAAAGCAACTTTTATAATAGAAAAGAAATGAAATATAACCCCAAAATTTCGTATAATAGAAGGAGGACAAATTTGGATGTCACAACACATGGAATTGAATATCGGAATGAAGTTGAAACTGATTGCACAGAATCATATTGGGCAAGGAAATGAAGAGTATTTGGATATTAAGACAACTATCTTCTTTCTGCAATCAACTTACAAACCATCCAGTATATTAAATCAATGTTTTGATTCCCAATCTATTAGGATGTTATTACAAGTTCAACTAAGAGAAGCGAAGCAGAAAGAGGGAAAAGGTTATTACCCAAGTGTTCTTGCATATCTAGGAGTTTAAATTGCTACCCTGTAAAAGCAAAGAAGAAAAGACAACGGTAGAAATTGCCAGATGCAAGCCATTTCCTTAGATATGAAGCTAAGATACCTACCTAGGATCCGCTTTTTCCAACTTTGATTGCTGCTCACTTTAGGCTTTTCTAGTCTTTATGCACTTCACTAGCTAGTTCTAAATTTGCTTCCCTTGAAAATCTTAAGACTCACAAATTGGAACTCTTTCTGGATATCCTAATTAGAGTATTGAGGTGAGAATATAGATCCTGCATTAACTGCACACTGGAAAATGTGTACTGAGACATACTTCAGAATAAAGATTAATACATCAAATATCATTTCAAAGTTTGATAAAATGAAAGCAATAAACCAATGCCAAAACCTCACCTGAGGGTTATCATTGCATTTCCATTCCATGGGATTCAACTCAGTGACTGTATACTCATCACCATGGTTTGGACGCATCACCTGAAGATAATCAGTTTCCTTTTAGCAAACAGTGGTTTCATTTTATTGAACTTCCAATTAGCCACATGGCTTTTCCCTTTTCCGCAAAAGAATGCATAAATAACTACTGTAGTAAAAGCGTGCATACCAATGGCCCAGAAACTTCATAAGCCTTCTCTTTGCCGTACAATTGCTCGACTAGTGCTACAGCAAACTCCATGGTAGTGCCAGGTCCACGACTTGTCACAACTTTGCCATCCTGCTGAACTCTTGATTCAACAGCTGTTGCACAAGATGTCAGTTGGTCCATAAAAGATGGGTAACAGGTTGCCTGTCAGAAACAATACGATGATTATGAGTTCAATCATGCAACACTATACACGATAAAAGTCATGCCAACAACCGTATCATGATCTCTGAAATAATTTAGATAAAATTTATCACTTAGTACTCACTTTCAGTCCCTTCAACAGACCCCACGAACCAAGTGCAACAGCAGGTGAAGCACAAACGGCAGCATAAAGCCGCCCATCTACAGCCTGCTTCTTCACAACACTTTCAAGAGCTTCACAATTTTTGAGGTTGGTAGCACCAGGCATGCCTCCCTAATAGCAAAAGTATCAGTGAGAAAATTCAATCGGAAAAGTACATATTTGAGCACAAACACGGCAAACAAGAAAAATATGACCATATTAGAACCTAAGAGGATTGAAAACACACGAGAAGGCCAAAATTGCTTCTACCAGATATAACTTGAAATTTTATACTGAGTAATAAACATCAAATTAGACTTTGTTCCATACCAATGAAAGGTTAGGAGATTCGATTTTGTTCTTAAAAAAATAAAATATATAACAAAAATCACTTTTATAACAAAAAAAAATAAAACAAAAAAATAAATTATTGTTCAAAAAATTCATGCTTTTTTGTTCTAAAAAAAATTACTATTTTAAATTCATACAAATTATTCACTTTTATAACTCAAAAATAAAACACTTATTGCATTTTTCTTCAAAAAATCGCTAATTTACTTTCATACAACCTATTTGCTTTTGAAAGCAAAAGCACTTCTTCATTTTAGCTTGCAGAAGTTTAAAAAAAAAAAGCAATAAAAAATAAAAAGAAGTCTCAACTTTTTAACCAATTTTTTAAAAATTTTTCATATTTTGCATTTCACGTCAACACCGAAACCCGAAGAAAAGAGGTAAGAAACAAAAGAATTACAACTTACAGGAAGAGCGATGAGATCAAAAATGGTGTTAGTACAATCAGCGACAAGAGCATCAGCAACGATCTTAACACCGTGGCAAGCGTCAACAGGAAGCTGTTTCTCGACGGAAGCCACCGTGACGTCAGCTCCCGATCTCCTTAAGACGTCGATCGTAATCACAGCTTCCATCGGCTCCGTCCCGTTCGCAATCGGAACCAAAACCTAAAAAAACAAACAATTAAAAAAAATCAAAATCACAAAAAAGGCATAAAGTGAAGAAGATTTTTATTTTCTTTTTGTGGTGTTTGCCTTTTTAGCCATGGTGGTTGAAGCAGAGGCGGAGAAGGAGGAGCGAGGGGATTTGAAAGCAGAGAAAGCGGAAATGGCGGAGCTTTGGAGTAAAAGAAAGAGAGTGAGGTGTCAAGTGGCGTAATTGTAATAATGCCATTTGGCTTCGGGGGTTTTTCGGTTTTTTCAGTGTTCTTCTTAGGGATCGGCTCGGCTCTCCCTGTTGGAGGGAGCTTGGTTTCATCTATGGCGGCAAAGGATGAGCTCGTCGAGATGGGCGGTTTCGATTTTACCACGTCGTCTACATTCCTAAAATTTGGATATTATGATTTTCTTTCAATAAACGTTTATTGCAATAAGGTATTGTCTTAATATTAATAGTAATTTATTTATTTAATTCGTTGTTTTATTGTACGTTATATAATAGTAATGTTATATATATAGTTGAAGATTAATTAATTATGATCTAATTTTTGCATGGTCCAATCTATTTCCAAAATAAGCCAATTCTTTTTGTTTTCTACATATAATTGTATTAAAAAAATAAATAAATCAATACATTAATAAGATTACATAAATAAATACATATCAATAATATTAAACTATCTATAATAAATAGTCAAAATATTTTGAAGTTTTCTAATAATTACATTCATGTATTGAATTAAATAATAAAGATATGTATTTTATATTCGAACAAATGTATTTGACTTCCCCTTCTTCTTTCTATTGAGAAAACTTAAAGTTGGTGAATTATATCTTTTGAAGAATAAAACTCTATTAAATTGAATTCAAGTCCATTATCTAACTTGTTCTGTTTGAGTTTATATTGAATTGGTTCTTTATCTTGTTACAAAATGAAGGCACTATTAAGATAATATCTGATTTTGCCTTCATTAAGAAAGTTCAGGTAAATTTTAAATATTGATGCCCAACAATTAGGAAAATAGTGATGACCATTGATAGTAGGTATTGAATATGGTCTCCATATGTTCATATGCAACAATTCAAAAGGCATCCTTGTAGATTTTTTGTTTTTTTTTGAAAGGTAGGCATACTTGTAGATTGAATGTGAATAAGAAACTATAGTCTTTCCTTCTTAGCCAAAGGGCATATTTCACATGAAATACTTGGATAATTTTGTTGAATTACTTATATTGTAGCCAATGAAGTATGTTCTAGACTAAGTGCCTATTTGATCTGTTTTTTTTTTTTCAACTTATTTATATCTTAAATATAAAAGTCGGACTAAATAGGATTTTGAGAAATTTTTTTAAAAAATAATTCTTTAAAAAAAACAAAATCCAAAAAAAAAGAGTGTCAAGAAAAACTTTAAAAATGAGCTTTCTCTTCTATTATTTTAAAAACACACTAATTTTTCAAGAGAATATTTTTTTTCAAAAAGTCATCTATTAAAAATAATCCCAACATTATCTTTTATAATAATTTTAACTAAAATTAGAACTTATATAAGTTGTTTTCTCAAATAGTTTATCTAAAAAAAACTTATAAAAGTAAATTTATCAAATAATTTTAACTTAATTTTAAAAGCTATTTTTTATAAGAATTTCATAATAATTTTTAAACTAAAAAAAAAGGCCAAAAAAGCCCTAAAATGTCAAATATCAAAATATGAGTTGATTTCCTTAATTATGAAATGTGAATTGATGAACACAATGTAATTTTGCTTAGTTTGTGTGAGCTTACTAACAAAAATTAAATTGAACTTGAAAGATGGAACACAAAGCATATTTTGTAAGGTTAAAAAGGGTATCAATCTAACTATCCCTATGTTTGTGACTAAAGTCCTAGTACTGTTAGGCATTTGCACAAACATGTTATGAACTGGTTCAATGTATGCAAAGGAATTCAAACAATAGGATATATGAGATGACGCATTAGTATCAATGATTCACTAACTATGATTAATAACATAAGCATTTATGTTCACTGGCTCATCAATCATTGTATTTTGTGCATTTAAGCAAAATGAGTTCGTAATCATACCATTTAGTGTTGAATTTTCTAGTGAGGCAGTCTACTGGTGAGTGTTTGATGAAGGAGGATCACCATCGAAGCTTGTTGCTTGCTCATTGATAACTAACATGAGTTTATGTATCAAATTCTTAGAAAGACACGGTGTTGATAGTGGCATCTTCATTCTATTTTGGTTGTGAAGTGGAAATGGCACTGTTCACTAATGAGATAGGCTTCCTAAGATTGTTCTTGCCTAATGAATTTAAATTAGTAGGAATTCTATTAGCTTGTAACACTATTCTTTAGGGTCTGTTTGGTAATTGTAAAATAAGTTGATGAAGGAAAATTTTTTACGTGAAAAATAGTTTGTTGAAAAATTTAATATTTTTTATTATTTGAATAAACTATGGATAATATTTCCGATTGTTTAGATTGTCTTATAAAAAATATTTTTTACTATTCATTTTCAAAAGAAATTATCTTAGAAAAAATTAAGCAACATTATAATCTAAAAAAATAATACCTTACTAATTTAATTGAACCCAACAAAAATTATTCAAATACAATAGAAAAAAAAGAGAGGAAAGGTTACTGAAATTATATACATTTTAAAAAAAACCTTATTTTTGAGTGATTAACTATAATTAACTAATTTTGAGTAAATTCAGTTTTATTATCAACTCCTTCTTCATTAACTTCGATTAAGACCTTTGAAAGATTTTGATGATAGAGTGATTTACTAGACCTCATTCTATCCTTTATTTTTTCTCAAACAAAATATTTTAGAATTGAAACAGCATCCACATTTCAATCAAACATTTGAGAAGGAAGTGTAAATTTGGAAATAGAAACCCATCTACCCATGAAGAAAAGGAAGATAAAGAAAGAAAGGAGGAAAAGAAAGAGAATGGGAGGTGCAAACCATTGGTGGTCGCTGCAATAGGATAGAGAGACACGGTTTTGATGGTAAAAAAGGAGAAAGAAAGAAAGAAAAGAAAAGAAAAGTTGTTGGTTAAGAAGACTTGTGATCAATGGCGGAATTAGGATTTCAGAGGTGAAGAGTCGAAGATAATGTCTATAAAATAGTCATATTAGAAGTTTAATATTTGACAAAAATATGAAGAAAATTAGATGAAAAAATTCATATGAAAATTATACAAATAAATCTTGAAAATTATTCAATGGAATTAATCTTAATAGTTTACTTAAAAAAATTAACTAGTCTAATTATAAATAATTTAATAATGACGATAATC
>NW_018397262.1:4862912-4864302 GCF_002168275.2 Theobroma umbraticum | reverse complement strand
AATTTACCCGTAACTCTCTCTAACTAATCAATCTAATGTCACGTGCGTAAACTATTTGTCTTTGAATTGGTTGAATTTATTTATGTAAAAAACCCATGACTTAGATATATTGTGTAATCTCGTTTGTTAAATGCATGAGTTGATGTATCAAGGAAGACATGGGAGAAAATGGCAAGCCTCTTTCTAGAATTTTTACATATTAATTAATGTTAATGGATAAGATAAATAATCCAATCCACTAATAAAATTATAACATAATGAATATTATTTTCGAAAGTAGACCAATTTCCTAATCAAGCAATTCAATTAGGAACATGTTGAAAAAGTATAATACTCCCAACAGTATATATGTATAAATATATTCATTTATTAGACAGTGATTGTCAACTTTCAAAATTGAACATAAATAATATAAAAAAATCATAAAAAAAACCTAACCCAACATGGCATATTCTTTAGTGGATCTCTTGTTATTCCTAATTTGACAATTTAATATAATTTGTTTTGAAGATTGATTAATTAATTAATTTTAAATTTTACTATAAAGGAAAAATCATGTAAGGCAAGCTTGCCCATTTTCCACAACAAGAGAAATAGTAAGTTTTCATCAACTTAGTATTATCACTGCATATATAAACCTTATTTAGTTATATTATGTGCTTTGAAATATTGAATAAAAAACCCGAAAAAAAAGATAAGTAAAAAGAATCATAAAAAAGGGAGTGACAAAAGCTAAGTGGGGAGAGGGAGAAGTACAAATAACATGACATATACACTCACATGGAGGAGTGTAGAGAGAGAAAGAAAGGAAGAGAGAGAGAGAAAGGGGCCTTCTCTTTTTTTTTTTTTGGTTTACATTGCCATCTGTTATATTGGGGAGTACTATTCGGGTTTTTCAAAGCCTCTCAGTTTAAAAACTGGGGGGGCTTTGGTGCTTTGCATTTTAAGCTGATGAAGCCGAAGGAAAAAAAGAAAGAAGGAAAACCCATTTTTGTGCCTTTTTAAAGCTTTCTATTAAGATTCTCTCTTTTTTGAGATAAATCCATTTTAGTTTTTCAGCTCTTGAACCCTAAATTAAAGTTTGTTCCTTGATCTACTTTTGCATGTTGATCAAAACATGCATTGTAAAGGTGAGCTCTTTTTGTTTTGTTTTTTTTGGATAAAGTTTTGAAAGTTTGGGTGTTTGGTATTTGGATGAATGCATGTGAAGTTTTGTGATTGTGGCTTCATGGTTTTGATCTGCATCTTGTTTGGTTTTCTGGGTCCTCGTATATTTTGGATTTTGATTTCATTTAGCATTTCTTGTGATTTTCCTTTCTTTTTCTGCTGGACTTTTATTTTTTAAAGTTTCAGGATTTTTTTCGGATTTGTTTGGTGTTGTTTTTTTTTT
>NW_018397262.1:4859173-4862812 GCF_002168275.2 Theobroma umbraticum | reverse complement strand
GTAAAAGACATCGAACTAAAATGGCTTGGAGTTGAATTTTTTGTGTCAAATGGAATTTTGGGCAATTTTGGTGGCGGTGGGGTCATTGAAGCAGAAGTTTGTCGCTTTATCAATCTACTCTTTCTGGTGCAACATTGTGGGAAGAAAGAAAAAGAAGAGTGGTGGGAAGATGCATTAAAAGCTTCATGAAAGAGCACAATGATTAGTGCATGTTTATGTTAAGTTGATAATACAGCTAACCTTTTGACATCTTTATTTATGGCACAAATTTGTCCAGAGCACACATATGAGACAGGAAAAAGTTAAAATCCCTAGATAGAATGATTTATGTATTTTAAGAAGTCATTAAAATAGTTGTACTGGAAGTTTCCTGTATGTAACATGGAGCATTAACCATAGGTACTGCTAGATGCACATTCATAAACGATATGGTGTTGCCGCATCCCATATGGGGAGAAAATAGTAATTATAGAAAATTAACTTTATTGGTATTGATTGAAAGGTAACATCATTCATATAAATTAACTGGTATTAGGACAAGTGGAATGGTTGATGCATTTGAACCTTTTGCATTGAAGGCAGTATCACTTGAAGGCTATTTTGGTGCATCTTGTCTTTGAAAATATGGCAGCATTTGCAGCAAACTGTCAAGCAGGAATTAGATCATGGCTAATCATAATTGATGTATACTTCGATGGCTTGTTGTTCCCTACACTACCTGGTGGGATGCAAAAATTCCATGAGCATGGTCAAATCTGTACTGCATGTCTATTCAAGCAACCATGTTTATTTTATAATTCAATGTTAGTTTCTTTATTTGTGTTTAATGGACATCGCCAATAGACAATCCTATAAGTGTAGTCTTTGCATTCCTCTGGAAGTGGATGGAATCCTTAGGTTAGTCTTATGTTAAAGGTTGGTTCATGATCATGACGTGCTACAAACACATTTTAAAAGTAAGATACAGATAGAGAAAGAGAGCAATAATGTTATTCTGCTTATTTTATTGTTGTTTGTCTTATTTTCCTATACCTTAGCTGCTGTTACTTTTCTGTTTGTCATGCTGGTTCGGTGTAGACATTTCTGTTTATTTATATCCTGAAACCTTTAGTTCAGTTGAGAATGTGAGATTTCCATCTCTCTTTTCTTCTAAAGGTACAAATAAGAGAGGATCAGGGAGCAAATAATTCAGATATATTGTGTATATGAGTTAAGGTGTTCATGTTTTCAATTGGTGATTTGACAGTAGCTTGGGTTGTAGTAAATCATAAATTTGATGCCCAAATGGTTATGGCTGTGAATGATCTTGTTGTTAGTAAATAATAATTTTAATGTTTTCTTCATAACATGATCTGAAACTAATCGGTTATGGTCTGTTATTGTTATCCATTTAATCTTTTGTTCCATATATTTTTCTCGAAGACTGATCTTTTTTTTTTTTTAACAAAAGAAAAGTGTGAAGGTGCTATTGGTTGATATTATTGTTAATATTCCTACTTTGTAGTTGAGAGATGTCAATGCGGATAAATATTTTGGCAATGGATAAAAAAAATATATAAAAATCAAACACCATTGTTGTGGCAAGACGTTGGTGTATGCTTTTTGATGTGAGCTTACATGAAAGAGAGATTCCATTCATATCAGTTTGACATTTAGGTATTTTATAGCTCTCATATTTGTGACTGTTTTAGTCAGGACTAAGCCAAAGATGAACAAGTTGAACCTTTGCAAATGTTCTTTATTCCCAAGCTATGAAGATGAGAAACATGTGTTTTGTTATTGCAATCAGATTTCATTCATATCAAAGTTGGGGTTTTCGGACATCATTTTAATTAGCGGGGAGGAAACCTTTTGTAGTTTTCTTTTGTACTGTCTTATATTGTTCCTTCATTTAGAAAATAAGCATCTACTTTATTGCATGCTTTTAAGTTGTTTCTCTCTTTGGTATCTCTTTATGATTTCTTCTATTTGGTGACTTATGGCTTGATTTATTTGGTACATTTATGGATTTGTCTTCATTGACTTTAATGCTCATTTATGCTATTATATTATAGAAGAATTTGTAAATCTCTGCATATCCCTCAAAGTTTAGGATTCCTTTTATCGTTTTAAGATTATTGTAGATTTTTATACGCTCTAAAACCTGTTGCTCTATTGGATACACATGGTGCATATGCATGCAGCATGTCGATCTTTAAATTTCTTAACTTTGGGATTAATATGTTATTTTGTGGACTTTCATATTCTAATATTCACTTGTGCATTAGTGGAGGTGTGTTTTATCTTTGAAATGGTTTGCAATGCTTCATGCAGGCATAGAAGTTTTTGTTTAAGTGTTTACCGTTTAGTATTCTAGATGTGCATCGTTGATTTGGTTTAACTGATAATGTTTTTTTATGTAGATGTCTCTATCAATTATATCGTGGCATGAACTTAAGTGTTCTTTCTATTTATGTTTTCTCTTATGCTCATGCAATTATCTGTAGCTTATGAACAGAGAGTCTTTTCCTTTTTTGTTCTTTCCTTTCTAAAGTAATGTCTAGTCATAGTTGATGAGTCTTATTATAAATAAAGTTTTATAATTCTCATGGAAATGAAGAATTTTGAAATGAAGTGTAAGATAAGAAATAGAGGTTCTTGATAAATTAGATTGAGCATTTGGAGCAAATTAGAGAAGTTTATATTGGCATCACTTTGACCTCAACCATGGCATGCCTTTCTTTTCCTTATGATAATTCATAGTTATTGTTGGAAGTTGGAATATAAATCATTTAGTTTTCTTTTTCTCTTTCTTTTAGGTTGACTTGCTAGTAATAGGAGTCTCATATAAAGATACTGTCCTAGTTCATCTTTCTATCTTTTATTTCAATTCAAGAGTGCTTTTTGCTGAAGAGGTTTTCATGACATGCAGTTTAATTGAGCGAACTTTGTAAATCCTGCAATTTTCAAACAAGTGGCATTCAAAATGTATAAAATGTCTTTTAAATAAGAGTAAACTATGAAAGCTGGAATAGTCATTTAGAGTTGTATATACAAATTAAATGTTATTGTTAATTGAATGGTAGAAAAAAACACTATCTTTTCTCGTCTCTTGACAAGATCTATTGATATAAAAAACATGGTTAAACTTTCAAGTATGATGAGAATTTGCTTAGAGACTCTTACAAAACACAACAGATCTGGATAACAAGAAAGCAATTTAAAGCCATTCCAACTTTGTACAAGGATAATCTTAAATGTTAGATTTGATTTTCTCATGCTGTATGTGTCATCTGAGTGCCAATATACTGATCTAGCAATCCATGTGAGATGTGGAGGGCTTGAATGTTGCCGTAGTCATTAACGGGTGCCTTCTTCGGTTATTGTTGTAGTGTAAAGCTGAAGAATTACCTGGTGCATTTGGCATTATTCTTGCAGTAGAAAGATTTTTGCTGAGCTTGGTAGAGATTATTTTGATTGATCTAGAGAAAGTAAGCATGTCTGGTTTGAAAAGCGGGGGATATGTGGAAATTGAAAGACATAATTGCTTTTATTCATAGCACTGTGGGGTGTGGATGGATGAGTGGGTTTGAATGAATGTGCACAAGCACACGTGTATTGTGTGTGGTGCTATGGTGCGTGTTTGAAATTTGATTATGA
>NW_018397262.1:4812400-4859073 GCF_002168275.2 Theobroma umbraticum | reverse complement strand
AAGGAGGAAAGCATATTACTGAAATTAAGTTGTATAATATTGGATCCAGAACAGTGCTCTCATGGTTGATCCTAGCTGGGGTAATTTCTCTGAATGATGTCATTCAATATCGGAACCCCAAGGATGATGCTATAATTAAAGATGGTCTTGTTTCCTTGGATGGAATAACCTGCAAGTGTTGCAACAGGGTGCTATCAGTTTCTGAGTTTAAGATTCATGCTGGATTCAAGTTTAACCGTCCCTGCTTGAATCTTTTCATGGAATCTGGTAAGCCTTTCACGTTATGTCAGCTGCAAGCATGGTCTGCTGAGTACAAGACCAGAAAAAATGGGATCCAGAAGGTGGAAGCTGACGAAAATGATCGAAATGATGATTCCTGTGGTCTATGTGGGGATGGTGGTGAACTGATTTGCTGTGACAACTGCCCTTCTACTTTTCATCTGGCTTGCCTGTATATGCAGGTTTGTCCTTTCTTCTGTGTTTTTTTGCACTGATCTGCACTTTTTTTGGTCATAACTTATCTGCAATCTCTATTGTTCTCCTTAGTTTGTTTTCCTTTTCTTGCAGCTTCACTAATTTTACTTATCTCAAATATATATGCCTAGTCTTACTTATCGTTGTTTAGTCTTGCAAATTTCTTTTGCAGTTATGAAGGGCTATTCTTGGTAAAATTTCATTTTTGATTGCAAACATGCTATATGTTATTTTAACTTTGGAGCTTGTAATAGGACATACAGTGTAAGTAGCAATCATAATTTTGAAACCGATCTAGTTTGCCTCTATGACAATAAAATTTGAGCAAGTTTAAGCTATGTCATCTTTTGCATTTGCATGATTAGATATCTGGCTCTAGAATAATAATTCTAGTTGAGATATTGCCTAGTAAATGCTTATCCCTGTTGAAAGAGCTGTATGATTGAATATAATGTTTCATAGACAGCAGCATAATGAGCTTTAAGAATAACAAGATAGACAAGTGAGAATCATGTAGGTGCTGTGCATTTTGAGCGATAGATTTAACCGATGATTTGTTAATGGAGTTTAAGTTCAGGAGTCCAATAGCAGGCGTCTTATATTTGTACAAGACTGAGAACATCAAAAACAGCCACGACAATATCGATGCTTACATTTTGTACATAAAACAAGTTGTGATTTTCTCTTTCTTGTATAAAGAAATTTATTTTGTGTACAATATGTATCACGTAGCAAATGTAAATTTACTAGTTTGTTCTCTTGACTGCCCTGATTCAGTTCAAACCATACAAGATGGTCTTCTTTTCCTCTGTATTCTTATTCTATAGTCTCATAAATGTCGGTAAAAACTTTCCTCTCTTCTTTGTTTTAATTTTCTATCTAAATGTTTCCTTTTGGCTTTGAAGGCATATAAACATACTAGTGAAGAATGCTTTTTCCCCTTATTCTACGGTTGGGTAGTATTTGCTCTTGGTATTATGACTTAGTTTCGCTTCTGTGTTCTAGAGATCATGGAGATTACTCTAATTTCTTTGTTTTGTTTTTCCCTTCCAAGTGTGTTGCTTTATTATAGGTTTCCCTTCTTTCTTTTTTTCCAAATTACTAATTACTTCATGTGCTCTAATTTTTTTTGCTTGCAGGAACTACCTGAGGGCAATTGGTATTGCTCAAATTGCACTTGTTGGATTTGTGGGAATTTTGTTAATGATAAAGAGGCTTCAAGTTCGATTGATGCATTCAAATGTTTACAGTGTGAGCACAAATGTAATTCTTCCCCCTTCAGTATGACATTTCCTCTGAAAAGTTTAGATTTTTATGAAGACAGTCTACAGTTTCTTAAAATATGATTTAGACTAAAAATCTTACCTTTAATTTGAGGCAAGCTACTACTTGCTGGTCTTAAAGAACCCTTATCTTTTGATTGTTTCTTGATATAGTTTTCTCAGTGAGCACAAGGAAGCAGAGAAAAGAACTGTAGTGGCTTGAAAGCTTGGAAATAAATGCAAAAGTATATAACTTTTTGTTCAAATTGGAGTTGGTTATTTCTGTTGTAGAGTGTAACATGAAGAACCTTTATAACGCCTTTTTCTCAGCATGAAGTTCTTGATTGTTTTTCTTAACTTAAAGCTTTTTGTTGAAATTGCAATTTGACCCTTTTATATTAGCTTAAAAGATTTAGGCTTTTCTTCCTTTTTTTTTTTTGCTTTCATATTGTTTCTAAGTATGCACAAACCCATATCCCTAATTGATAGTTATGCATCCAATGCATAATGGAGTGCAGTTGAGTAAGCGTCTCTGCCATAATCCAATATTGCTACGTAAATGTCTTACTATTCTCTGTTTTTTTTTTAATAAAAATCACCAGGAAATATAAATCTCCTCTCAGGACTTGAAGTAGTTGTTTCATGAAATCATTATGGACAATATACACATTTACCATTTTAAGTTTGTTTTGTTTGCTTGTTTGTGTGTGTGTGCGCGCACACGCACTTGTTATGATGCTTCTCTTTGTGATTTGTGTTTCTAATTTTCTAGCTATCATAACATTTGTAAACAGATCATAAGGCATGCCTCAATGCTAAAAGTCAGTTTGAAGAAAAGGTTTCTGATACTTGGTTTTGCGGGGGAAGCTGCGAGGAGGTACTTTTGAGATTCAAACTTCTTGACTCTAATTATTTTGTTAAGAATATGTTGAATTTAGCATATAGAGAATGTTTTATGTATTCTGTGCATGAGTTCGACTCTTTTCCCTTTTGTGGCTTGTTTTTGTGAATATCTGGTTATTTTAAATCGGCAATTTGGTAGGTGTGGGATGGAACATCCCTTTCTCATCCCAGTGCAAGTTAAAGTTGAGCTGCCTGGACCTGACTGCACCCTGAAAAGAAAGCAGGGGTTTGAAGCAGCTCTTTCATTTTAGTCCATGAGCTGCATAATAAATGCTGTCATTTGCAGCTTTGTTGGGCAAATGCAGGCAACATCTAAATTTCAATGTGGTCCAAACTGTTTATGTAGAAAATGCTCTATATTGATTAAAGAATGACATTTAGACACAATATGGTCAAGTCAACATCAACCACATGTCAGTCTCTATGAAGATTACTTCCCAATGACATTTCTTCAAAGGCTATATCATCATCCCTTTTAAAATTTTGCATGCAAGACCACATGATAACAGTACTCATCCATGCACTGCAGCCTTAGCCTATGCACTGAACCCAAATCTTCTTCTAATCACTCTCTTTAATCCAATGTTTATGGAGTAAGAACTTGCTGAAACTATTTAACTAGGTTTGGGCTAGGCCAAACCAGGAAGCTTCAGTAAGTACCCTTTCTACCTCTAACTTGTTTGTCCTTTTCTTCTTGCTCCCTTTTAAATAAATGGCAGCCACCTTGAATTGCTATTCTAAAATCTGCTTGCGCAACTAGGTTTTGTACCCTCTCATCTCTTCTATTGCTTATTTCCCATATTATTTAGGTCTGGCCTGTTTTTGTGTAGGTTATTGCAGTTCTGTCCCTTAGCCTGTTTTGCTTAACATTTTGGAATTTGATTGTTAGTCTCACGTAGACCTAGGAAATTTTGGTTGCTTGCCTCTACAAGCTGATGGAACCTTTGCTTAGAATTCTGCTATAATGAATTTGCATTTTGATGTTATAGTTGTTCCTCTGTTTATCCTGTTTTTAGAATATTTGCCTGATGCAACAATATTGGTGTGAGTAACTTAGTTAAAGGGATTCAGTCCGCCAGTTTTGTATTGTGTTGACCTCCAGGGTCCTGCTCCTTGGATTCCTTTTCCTTTCGTTTCAAGATCATATTATTAAAGAATGTTACTATTGAGAAAGGAAAATGGTGGAAGTTTGGATCCTTTCTTCTTTGTTAGTGTGCATCATCTAGTCAACAAGGAGAGATCCGCAAGGTCAAATACCTTCTAATTTTCTCTTCTACTCTTTTCTTTAATAAGTGATTGGTGTCTTCCTTTTTGATAGTTGTGTAGCCAATAATGCCTGCATTTATGTTTCCACTATGCTAAGTTTTGTTTAATGTATACTTATTTCCAATTAAAAGCACTTGTTCTTGCATTTTTAGCTATGCTACATCTCAGCTATTGAACTTAAGATGCATGTGATTCATGTCAACTCAAGTGTTCCAATCCTGCCATCATAAAAGACCTTACCTTTAAATGATCATTTGTTGTCTACTGTACTATAACTCTCACTGCACTACCCATTTTTTTAACCTAAAAGGCAATCAGTTGCTGCATAGATGTTGGCTATGATTGTTTAGCTACAACAGTTAGATGGTTGCTGTTTTCCACGTATTTGCATTCTAAGTTCTGATACAAGGTTAACTGATATTTGCAGGTGCACTCATGTCTTAGTTCTTGTCTTGGGATGATTAATCACCTTGCTGAAGGCTTTTCTTGGACACTTCTTCGATGTATTCATGAAGATCAAAAATTTCACTCTGCTCTAAGGTTTGCCCTGAAGGCAGAGTGCAACTCAAAACTGGCTGTTGCTCTGTCCATCATGGAAGAATGCTTTCAGTCTATGGTTGATCCCAGAACAGGGGTAGACATGATACCCCATCTCTTGTACAATTGGGGGTGAGACACCTGGCCTTTCTGATAACCTTCCTTGGCTTTTACATTTCTACACAATCGTTTTCTTTTTTTTTTGACTCCTTTTACTGCCTAACATTTGATCACTACATTGTTTTATAGTTTGTACTTAAAATTCTGTTCATTTCATGCTCTGTCATCATGAACATCTATTTTGTAGCCACACTGGTTTTTTAAGTTCATTTCTTTTAAATTTCAGTGTCATCAAGTCTTTGACCTGTCTCATTCTATGCCACTCACAATTTTTTTCTGGTTGCAAGGTTGCTTATAATTTGCTTCTATAGGCTGAGCCCTGCCCCTATCCTATTTGGTTAGATCCCTATTGGGAGTTAATGGCCTAACTGAAATAAATCCATCTTGGTTTTAATCTTGTGTGTTCATGCATTTGAATTCTGTCTTCTATATGATTTATAGAGAGTGGCAAGGCTAGGATTATCTACCAGAGAAATGGGAAAAGATTATTGGATAAAAATATAAACAATAATAAAAGGAGTTCTTTTAATGAATGATTATTATTAAAAGTACTTATATGCTTCCTTGCAGTTGCTCGAAGCTGGTAAGCAAACAGAATGTTTTTTAGCAAAATTCGTGTTTACTAACATGCTTTTGTTGTTTGTAAATGATCAGGTCAGATTTTGCACGCCTGAATTTTTTTGGATTTTACTCTCTTGTCTTGGAGAAGGATGATGTGGTGATATCTGTAGCATCCATCAGGTAGTATTGATATTGTCCAAAGGTTTTGGTTATTTAAATAATTTTTTTAAAAAACAACTCATAACATATCATAATGTTATGCGATCCCTTCTTTCTTGCCGAATGTGATATGAGAACAAGTTTTGACAACAAATACTTTCTCTTTATCCAAATATATATATATATATATATATATCTAGTGATGTGTTGGTGTGACATTTGTTAGCATCTATGTTTTAAAAAAAGTTGAAACCTATCTGCTATAACTTATATGGTTGGTTATAGTTGGGAAGCATTGAGGTTTTTGTGCATGATTGATTGGGGTGGATTAATTCTGTCTGGTTGAATTTTCATGATAATGTGAATGAAGACTTGAAATCTATAGATCTGTAAATTTGTTTTAAGCCCCAACCATTCAATTTTGCCTTTTCTTCCTCCAGCCTGGTTTATTAAGCCAATATCTCACGTATTTTAAGATTTATGATATCTTAGTGAGTTCGGAGCCTTCTACTTGGTCCACAGTCTATTTTACTTTCAGTCTTTCTCTGTCATTTGGTCTAGGATACATGGGGTAACAGTTGCAGAGATGCCTCTTATTGCAACTTGTAGCAACTACCGTCGTCAAGGAATGTGTCGACGCCTTATGACTGTTATTGAAGAGGTATTATCTCTTGGCAGTATGTTCAAATATTATGCACAAGTTGTTTGTCATTGGAATTTAACTTTGTAAATCCCTCACAGTTGATCGACTTTATTGCTTATGATTTTTCATATGAATCCTATTTGTGACTTAATTTCTTTGTTTTGTTCGCTGTCTGGATAAATGCTGCCTCTAGATGCTCATCTCATTCAAGGTGGAAAAGCTTGTGATAACTGCCATTCCAAATTTGGTGGAAACATGGACTGAGGGTTTTGGCTTCAAGCCAGTGGAGGATGATGAAAGAAAAACACTTAGTAAGATCAACTTGATGGTGTTTCCTGGAACGGTATTGCTTAAGAAGCCCTTGTATCAATTCCAAGAAGCAGATGGACAGTCAGGTAGCTTCATTTTCTCTTAAAGTTCATTGTTCTTCAAGTTCTAGAGAAACAAATTTGATTTCCATGGTTATGCATGAGCAGGTGATACATCATCTTTGCAACAAGATAAATCAACTGAACATTTGAGAAAAGAAGAATCAACTAATGTAGGCATTCATCCTGTAGGAAATCGATCAGCCAAGTCTGTACAGCCTTTTGGTGATAACTGCTATGCAAATGAAGCCTGTGCCAAAGTAGAAACTGAGCTTGTAGGAGACAAGAATGAGCAAGAATTGGAAATTGATGGAAAAAAGGAAATCACTGATGGTGTTGTTGAGGAGCCATGCGATAAATCAGCCTTAAGAGATTTAGAAACTACTAGATTAGGTATATGTACTAAGGGACAGCATGTAGCTGAATCTATACATTGGTCTGACAGTAATTGTTGCTCCAAAGATGTTGGGACTGAGCTCGAAGACAGGCTTAGAGTTGGGTCTTCTCAAGAATACCCTGCTGCAGAAACTAACTCTGCATCCCAATCGGATGGTTGCTGTTGCGACGATGAAGCTGGTGCTGAATCAAAAGTGGAGTCTGTGCAGCAATCAGATTGCCTTTGTTTAGATAACCGTAGCGCTGAAACGGATGATCAGGTAGTTGAAGAAGAGAATATACAAGTAGTTGAGGGTCGAGCAAGTAGTTTGCAGGAACAATTTTCAGAGGTGTCCTGTGAAATGCCAGATTCGGCATTAGTTTCTAGTGTTAAGACATGTATTTATAACGAGACACTGGTTTCTTTAGAGGAACAGCTGCAGAAAGACTGTGAGTTGGATGTTAAGTAGCAATAAAATTGTAAATTGAGGAAAATCTCATGCTTTTTGCCCCCATCTTTTCAGGTTTGGCCACAGTTATAGCAAAGATTTCCATCACCAGTTACACCATATGAACCCAATTCTTCTCTCATAGACCAGGGCCAGAATATCAATGGAAAATGCAGCAGGAAAGAAGTCATATTTGGCTAAAGAGAATTAAATGCTTAATGACCCAAAACTCTAGGAAGAAGGTTAAATGTCCCTTGATGTATTAGGAGTCATCATCTATAGGTGGTTAGATGTTTTCTTGTACAGGAAGCATGACTTAATAAATTAAGCACAACTTTCATATAAGTCTTTCCAGTGATAGTTAGACTGTCTCTTTCTCATCAGAAGAGACTGAAGAAAGCAATAGAATGAGAAAAGGGCAACCAAATGCACTTCCATGCATTGTGTGTATAATATTATTAAAATCATAAAATTCTTTCTTCTCATCTTTCAACAAAAATACTATCTTCCTCATTTTCTTCTAACCCATAATGGATCAATTATTACTTCTGAGATAACATTATAGACATAATATCTAAGAAACCTTCAAAACTGTTCAAATTTTTTTTAATAAATTTTAATTTTTTGTTATATTTAATTATATTTGTATATTTTTATTTTAAATTAAATTATCTTTATAAGTAATAGTTGGTTAATTTTTGTTAATTAAAATATTATTTATTATTTTATATCAGGTGACTTATTAATCATGTGATAACAAAATGATTAATAATAATTAATTAAAAGTTAATTATAAGAATCTATTTTAATTTAAAATAAAAATAAAAATATTTGAATGAATGTAATAAAAAATGAAAAATCATTGAAAAGTTTTAAATAATTTAAAAACTGTTTCAAATATTATACTTTACATGTAACGTCACGTTACATTTGAAAAATGAATTGGACCAAGAATTGAAAATCATTGGACCCGTACCCGAAACCCAAACCCATAAGCCCAAAGATCCATATAACTACCAATAACGGCAGATCAAATCAAACAGGTCTGGGAAACCAACAGGTTTTCTTCACTTTGTCACTCTCTCACTCCTGTCCATTTTACTTCCCTTCCACTCCAAATGAAACCTTCCTTGCTCTCCTAAACCACTTCCCACCTCCCCAATATCCCCAATCACAGCTATGCCATCATCTCCCAAATTCTTCAATGCGCGCACCCCGTCGCCGGCCATGCTCCCCACCAGGTCAACGGTCCTGATCTTCTCCGCCCTCCTCGTCTTCGCCATCGTCTCTTTCCTCTTCGCCCTCTCCTCTTTCCTTTCCTCCGATGGATCCGGTTACCGATGCCGGAGCTCCGACCCGAGATCCGTCCGGGTTCTTTGGGACAGAGCAGGGAATGGGAATAATGGTGTTGCCGGTGGAGATGACGATAATGGGACGAAGAGGCATAAAGTTATGGGCTTTGTTGGGATCCAAACCGGGTTCGGTTCGACCGGTCGGAGACGGTCCTTGAGGAAAACTTGGATGCCTTCGGATCGTCAAGGCCTTCAACGGTATGTAAAAGTTTTTGAAATAGTAGTATAATTTTTAAAAAACCTTATAATTAGGGTGATTTTAGTTCTAATTTATTTTGAAATGAAATTAATTGCATTTTCGTTTCGATTTTAGAAGAGAACGATTAAACTTGAATTACCGTTATATTTTAAATACATTTCAAAAAAAAAAACGTTATATTTTACATATTTGTTCATCCGTTAATCAAATATAATTTAATTTTAAACTTTTTTTTTTCCATTTCTTTTTCAGGTTGGAAGAAGCAACAGGATTAGCTTTTAGGTTTATAATCGGTAGAACAAATGACAAGTCAAAGATGGCGGAGCTGAAAGAAGAAGTTGCAGAATATGATGATTTCCTGCTGTTAGATATCCAGGAGCAGTACAGTAAGCTTCCATACAAAACGTTAGTTCTTTGTCAAATAGTTTAGTTATATCTGTTGGTCATGTTATTCTTTGAAAGAAAATTGCTTACTTAGAATTTATGCTTCAGGTTAGCATTCTTCAAAGCTGCGTATGCACTCTTTGATTCTGAGTTTTACGTCAAAGCTGATGATGATATATATTTGAGGCCAGGTGACTTGGTTTATTAACTCTGTTATGCGTGCGTTGGGTGGTGTTCTTTACCTTAATAGTGCAGCTTTATATGGTTAGTTAACAAAGTTGTGCTACATATTTCAGATCGACTATCACTTCTATTAGCAAAAGAACGTTCTCACTCGCAGACTTACCTTGGATGCATGAAAAAGGGGCCAGTATTTACTGATCCAAAATTGAAATGGTTAGTTCTGGTATATTTACTGTTTTAATCTATGTTTTAGATATCTCTTTTAACTGCTTCCTTGCTTTGTGTTTCATGTGAGTGTTTCTCCTTAGTTGAGGTGGTGCCTTCTTGCTGTAAATTGATATAAGAGAGGATAGTTTGCTATTTTTGGGGTTTTTTTTTGAATAGATGCTATCTTTGGTTGATATGGCATCTATTAAAATCTCTAAAAACATTTTATTAAGGGCACAAATGTTGAGGAAAAGTCAGGAAAGCACATTTTTTTGGGTGTTTTAAGCTATGATAGTAGGAAAGGACCTTAAAGATCCAAAAGTTATTTAAAAACAGATCAGTCAAAGTGGGCTGCAAATCTACTCACTATCAATCAGTTTGTAGAATTTTAGGCCTTTTGAGAGTTGTACTTCTCCCCACTTCTTCAGTTATAATGGCACACCAACGGTTGTGACTGCAAGGGTAGCAGAGAAATTTTGTTTGTATATTATAATCTGTCTTAGCATCTGCTATTAGAATCATCACATAGAGAAACTAACTCAACCTATTAAGATGGCCTTGATCTTGAATGTATTCATGTGAATAGATGAATTTCTTTGTTGATAGTTTCATCTTTTAAGATCTATGGTGTTCTATACCTTCAAATATATGTATTCATACATGCATGCACACATACATACATACGTCCATACATATATTGAGTATTTATAAATGCATTCATGCATGCATGTATGGATGTATGAATATGCAGCTCTAAAAAATTCTCTGAAAATTGCATGAGTTAAGATGCCCGTCAGTGGTTGTATCAATAGATGATCATTTGATTTTACCTCTTTAAAATTAAGATGTTCTGACACATGCATCTTGTAGATGTCTATATACTCTCCTTTACTGGTGATTAGATGTGTAGTATACCATGTTGTAATGCACCTTGTTACATTTGTATTTGCCCAACATTGACTTCTATACTTTTAGGATAAGAAATATATGGTTTGAAGCTTGTGGTGAAAAGACATATCATGGTTTGCTATGCTTAATTATATTCAACAAGATTCAATATTTGAGGGTATGGGCTCAAAGGTTGTCTTTACATAGTAACATGCAAAGTCATATACTTGTAGAAACCTTGAAAGGGAGATTTTAATATGTTATATTACTTTGGGAACCAACTGATATTTACTCCTAGAGCTTAGGCATTACCCAAACCTTGCAGTTGTGCAGGCAAACATAAGTGAAGGGTCATCAACTGAATTTGCTTAAACAAAATTTGTTAGTCATTTCTGTTTTTCTTTTGGAGACTAGAACGTCAATGAGATCTATGTTACCCCAATAATGTGTTTCATGGATCATAAATTTATGCTCAGCTAATAGATTGTAAATTTCGGCTCAGCTAATGCAATTGTGATGTAATCAAATTTGAGTAAATTCATGCAGGTATGAGCCACTATCCTATCTACTTGGAAAGGAATACTTTCTTCATGCCTATGGTCCAATATACGCTCTTTCAGCAGATGTTGTTGCAAGTTTGGTTGCTCTGAGAAACAACAGGTACTCTTAATGATTTCAGATCTACGCACATTATTATCTGTTAAACCATTTCTTGGTATTTTTATTATTTCTTGTTCCATCCTTGTCTATATTAGGATTGGGGCCTTTCACTTGCGGACAATGTATGTTTGTTTCCTAAACACCCAAGTCCAACCCTTATTTTGAGCTCAGCATGCTTAGCTTGAAATGTTCCTCAAATGTTTGAACCCTTGCTTTGAATTATTTTGTCATGGCTGGCCTTGTTTCTCAAGACATCTAATATAAACTGCACGTTATGTATACTATTCCAGCTTTATATCTTTTTCCCTCCTCCTTTTGTTGTGATTAAGGAGGTTGGAGATTTCTTTTAATGGAAATTGTATTTGTTTGAAAATAAAAGTGGGATTGTATGAGGAATGCATATTCTGGAGTACACTTTGCAAGAGGTTTTTATCCTTGACAACTCCTTTTGGAACATTAGATGAAGTAATGTTACTAATGATGCTTTATCTTCAGATCTCTAATTTATTATGTTGTTTTGCCATTTTGTATGAGTTGCAGTTTTCGGATGTTTAGTAATGAAGATGTTACAATTGGTGCATGGATGCTTGCAATGAATGTTAACCATGAGGACAACCGAGCATTGTGTGAGCCAGACTGTACGGCATCATCTATTGCTGTCTGGGATATCCCCAAATGTTCAGGTTGGTGTCCATTTGAAGCTTATGAACTGGTGCACCAATAATCATTCTAAGCTCCAAGAGTCATTTATTTCTATGGACTTTAGAACAGAAAAAAAAAAAAAAAAGAGGGTTGGTGTAGAAGTTGTTCTCTTTAAAATTTACTTCTTAATCCTTGGTATGGTACATGATCCCTGAAGATTTGCTTACTGAAATAGAGATGGGTTATGTACTTCCCACACTCGTTTTACCGTGTTTCTATCAGTCATATGCTGTGTTCTAATGTTACTCTGGCAATACAGGATTGTGTAATCCAGAGACGAAGCTATTGGAACTCCATCAGAAGGATGCCTGCTCGAATAGTCCGACTTTGCCATCCGATGATGATTAGCTTTCTTAGCCTTGAACTTACACGGGTTTTGTCCAACTTGAGAAGATGTTTCTGAGAATTGCTGGCTCTACCAAGTTGATCTTGCTGCCACCAGACATATCTAAGCTTCCCTTTCCTTGTTCAATTATCTCAAGCCATTTTTGTCGTCCACAATTTCTTTTTTTTTTTTGTGTGTAGTGTAACATATAAATCTTTTTTCACCGACGATGTAAGTTGCCGAGAGATTTTTACATTACCATTCTTTTTAAAGATTAAAATGAAAACTCACTTACCTGGTTCCATTACCATTCGTTTCTACAAGTATCGTTCTCCTAAATCCAATTATCATTCAAGATTAAAATACATTCTTGCAATAAGATTATAGTTCACGAGACACAGAAACAAAAGGAAGGGTAACAAAAAGAGAGATCAGAATGTAACACACATTGGACGGAGAAAACCAAATACAATACTAGTAATCTAACGAAGCAAAAGGAGGTACAAATGCAGGATCGCAACAACAATAAAAGCATCTCGAAGCATGCCATTGCTGAGAAGAAAGCAAAACATGATCACAACAACAGTAAAAGCATATATCTAAATTGACCTGTACATAAAATGACTAGATCTCCCCAGTCCAAACAACAATCGTACCTAAAATCATGATCTTTCTTTGTGCTGCAATTGTGTATCTTGGAGCACCGTTGGTAGCATTCTCTTCAACTCGAAAGATAATTTTATCACCAGGCTTGAGGCTTTTAGCACGAGCATACTTACGCCAATTTCTTTGGAAAACAGGTTTAGGATAATCTTTGCCTTTTCTTCTAATGTAATATCCGAAATTCTCCCAATGATTGCCGGATACATCACGGACTAATAAGGACATCGTCCGTCCTCCTTCGTAACGTGGCAGATGCTCCCTGAAACCACTAGGAATTGCCATTTGCTTCTTAACATCAACCTTTGTGAGGTGTTTCTGAAAGGACCTCATAGCTGAAAAGAACCCTATAGAAAGAACTCACTTTAGCTGAATAAAAATGATTTGCTTCACTTGGACTAACATCCTCTTATCCTCCTACCTATTTATAATAGTTACGTGAACAATCATTGTCGTCAGAATTTTACTGATGATTATGTCAAGGAGGTTCGAAATCTATAACACAAGCTCCAATGGGCATGCAGGGTTGACAACATGGAGGGCAGA
Source organism: Theobroma umbraticum (assembly GCF_002168275.2). NCBI lineage: Eukaryota > Viridiplantae > Streptophyta > Magnoliopsida > Malvales > Malvaceae > Theobroma > Theobroma umbraticum. The sequence continues at coordinate 4,845,850 of NW_018397262.1, read as the reverse complement.
GAGAGAAAAAGAAAAGGGGTGCAAAGAGGCATAATGAAATGGGATGAATCAAATCAAAAGGCTTTTGACCTTTTGCATTCAAATATGGAAAGAAGTTTCATTTTGCTTTATTGTTAGGCCATAATCTTAAGACATTTCAAAGAAGTTATAATTATATGCTATACTTTACTAGAAATAAAATTAATTTTTCAAATTTTGTTAACAGACAGATAATTATGAATAGGCACAATCAGATAATATTTGTTTGAAACAAATAAAATTGTGTTTGTCGAAAAATTATCTCAATACCCTTATCTAAAATAAAAAAACACAGAAACAACAAAAGAATGCTTTTTCTTTTTTTTTTTTCAATATTTTTTAAATTTTCTTGTATCATTTTACTGTAAAAATTTTTATAAAAGTGTAGATAATCTTGCTATACATCATTAAATGCTAAATGGATTGACTTCGTTAGTACAAAATACAATCAATCACTACTTTATTGTATCAGATGTATTCTGGCTGACCTTACCCTGAGAAAATATTAATCGAAATTTATTATAAAAGTGCCTATGGAAGTCTGAGTATACTGATTTCAAACACTTCCTTCAGTTGGAATAACATAGTTAATACATATGCCTGCATATATATATATATATATATATATATATGTAATCATCATTTAGTACTAGGCGTAGTAGGAGGCGAGGAGTCTTTGTGAGTCAATGATCACCGCGATCAAATTAAAGGAAAATGGTAGGAAGGCTGCTGGCTGATGAAACAAATAATCTGCCCAAGATTCTTTTTGGTAGGGAAAAACTCACTCCCTTTTCTATTTATATTTTTATTGCCTTTCTAGTCAATAATTGCTTCTTTTGACTAGGTGAGCAGTCTTTTATATTGAGATAATTTGGTAGTTTCATTTTATTATCAAAAGATTATTATATTTATTGGGCCGGAAAAAATGTTCTAGTAGATTGATACATGAACTTTCAAATAAATTTAAGATTAAAATTTGTAAATTAATTTTAATATACATTAATCAATTTAAAATAACATAATGGACATTTCCACTCTTTTTTATTGGTGGAGAGGATCGTTACTTAAATTTAATTAAATAAATAGTGATTGAGATAGAAATACATTTTTTCAAATTAAAGTGAATTTCTATGATCATGTACAATTTTTTTTTTAAAAAAAAACTGAATTCTTAATTTCTTATTAGAAATGAGATATGAGATGTTAAAGCATACAACGCTTATAGATTCAAACATTAAAAATTTCTTTTGCTTATACTTAAGCAGCTTCATAATTAAAAATTTTATATATTTACATATTTGAACATTTGAACTTTTGATTCAATGATCGACACATGTATTCTAACGTGTTGAATAGATTTCATGTGGACATTGTATTCATGTTGGTGATATATACCCGATCGAGAGTTCCTCAAAATGCACATAAATCTGACTTTAGATCATCTCCCCTAAACCAGCAGTCTGTTTAATGGTCTTTTAATGAATTTAATATGAACTGAGGCAGCGAGTTACAAGGGTTAGAATTTTGAAATAAAAGTGAAATTAAAACAAATAGTAATTGAAAAGGGAGTTTGGATTAAAAAGGATGTAGTTTTAGTTGAGTTTTGTATGTATAATTAATGATTATCAATTATTTATTAAATAAGATTTATATTTTTTTTAAAAATATATTATTTTATAAATTTAATTAATTATTAATTTATATTATTATTTTTTAATTGAGATTAATTAAAAACAATATTTAATTAAAATTATTAATTTTTATATATTATATTATATTATATTTGTTATCAAGTGTTCTTATTTAATTAAGGTTGTGTTTGATACATTACCGGAAATATGATTATTGAAATGTGATTGTTGGATATATAACTGTTAAGAATATAATTTTATAACGTTTGCTAATTATAGAGAATGTAATGTAAATTAATAAAATTATCTTTATATATAAATATATATATATTAAATAAATTTATAATTTTTAATATAAAATTTAATTTTTTAACTTTAAATAATAAAAATAATAAATAATAATATTTAAAAAATAACATAATATTTTTATTTTTATAATTAATATGTTACTTAAAAATAATTATTTCTCGTAATAATATCTAAAATTATTACAATAATAATAAAATGTTTTTAAAGAGATTTCTATTTTTTTTATCTTTGAACTTATTTGGTTGAGGATTAATGAATTTCACTGGAATTTATGTACAATAAATTTTTTTATAAATAAAATAATATTTTATAAGTTTAATTCAATATAATAATAAAAAAATAAAAAATTATTTTAAAAATATGAAATGGGTTTCTTCTTTTTCAAAATTCTAACCAATTTCCATGAGGCAAAAATATTTGTCCTTTTCGTTTTCTTTTCCCCTTGCTCTTTAATCCTCTTTCCCTTTCTCCTTTCTTGTTGGGTTTAGGCTTACATTATGAATGAATAGTTTTGCTATACAAGGGTTTCTTGATTTTTATGTCTTGTTAGACTAGAATTTTTGAAAGGCTGAGTGAATTTCTAGTCCTTGCAGATGGCTTTTTTGTGTTTCCAAGACAGTTTTCTTGACTGAAGGAGATTAAATTGCTCCTGATGCTTTTAGCTCTTCAAAAATTAAAAAAAAAATTGAAGAATTGGGAAAAAAAAGTTATATGGCTTTCCCTTTGCAAAAGGAAAGTTAGATTGTGTCCGTGAGCAATGAGAATCACATTCCCTTTGATCATTGTAAGCAAGTTGTAATGAAAAGACAGTCTCTTGAGCTTTTCGTATACCAAATGCTGAGATGTCTTGACTAGTGTGAAAGGGAATCAGCATGTGAATGATTTGTTTGGACGCTCTTCCAAGATACTGCAGTGGGTGGTTTTTTCAGGTTTGGGATGCTTGTTCCTGAGATGGGCTTTTTTGGGTTCTGTGGCTTTCTGGATTTCACCTCCTTTTGCTGGGATGATTGTGTTTGGATGACCCTTTGGGGGCTGATTGTGATCCAGGTTTTTTATAGAGATTTATGCTTTTGGATTTCTTTAATTGTTCAGAGTACGTATATATTTTGTACTGGACAGTTTGCTGCCTGCTTTGTGCTTAGGTTTAGGAGGTTATGCTGGTATATTGGAAGGGTGCAGGGAGTGTTTTTTGTGTGTGTTGTCTTTGAGGGCTACTAGCAAGCCACAGGGAGGCCAGGAATCCCATCCATTTTGTATAGATTTTTGGTTAAAGGGCATGGAGTGTTGATCCAGGGAGGTTACCTTCTAAGTGAAGAGCAACAAAGTTGAACTGCTTGTTTCTTTTCAAAGAGATAAACCAGTTTGGTTTCCTCTGATCTGAATATATTACTAACTTTTAAAAAAAAAAAAAAAACTCACTTACCTGGTTCCATTGCCTATTGTAAAATGTACTATGCTACAAGTATATCGGTTCTCAAATTTTGCTATTGTTTAATGAGTTTTTTGCTACTTGCCAGCATGTATCTATCTCCCTTGTAAAATGCTTAATCCAATTATCATACAGACATGAATATATATTCTTGTAACAAGATTATATATAATGGAGGAGACAGAAACAAAAAGAAAGACATGAAATTTGACACACTTATAATATTGATTTACATGTCTAAAATTTGCAATTGCAATTAGATATTGATCGTAAAGAAAAAGTTATGAATGGAAATGATAAGTGTAATGAAAAATATTGATCAAAAGATTATTGAAAAGAGAGTTTCAGATATATACCAATAAGCAGAATTGAGAGTTTGTCATTAATTTGTTGAATAAAATATATTATGAAAGAGAATCTTGAAGGTGAAGAATCCCACTGCTAGAAAGGCTTTTTACCTTTTGCATTCAAATATAGAACAAGTTTCATTTTGCTTTATTATTAAGCCATAATCTCGAGACATCTCGAAAAGTTCCGATTATAAATGGCATGTCGAAATTCAGCTATACTTTATTAGATTCAACAGTAAAAGGTAAAAGTATTAAACATTTTTTTATGTCCATTTTATTACGCTATCTATAATCAATAAAAAAGATAAATAACAAATTCACTCAAATTAATTATAAAAGAATATCTTTTACAACTGTTTTTAATTTATTCCCAAAATTTTGTCATTATTTTTGTACTAGGTTAGGCCTAAGCTTACCACTATGAAGAGGTAATCCTTCCTCTTTGTGTTTTTCACTGTTAATAGAAAAGCAAACAAAGTCATAATATATTGATGTGCCAAAAAACGATCACTATAACTAGAAAGCTAAATTTAAAAACAATAAACCTTGACAAAAGAAAATGATTAAATTACTATAATATTTGGATGAATTAAAACTTGTATCATAAAGATATGTATGGTGTGACTGTTAAAATCATTGAAGTTTTTAACTTATTTTATTAAAGTTTTTAACTTATAACGTGCTCTTGCTTCTCAAGAAAGGCCCCATTATCTAGAATCAAAAGTATGCAAGAAGAATTGAAATAGAGAGTGGCAGCGAAAAGGGTAGCGCGCCACACACGGCCAACACTTTTAGGACATTATCGAATATCCAAGTTGATTTGATGTTATCCTTGTCATTTTCATCTACCAACCTTTCTTGCCATTAGAAAAGATATACCAGGGCAGGATCCAGTTTTTAATTCGTTGAATGTATTAAAAGTATTGGATTGGATTGGATAATTTCGTGAGGGTGACTATGATGAATATGTCTAATAAAATTGGCAAATTATGGTGTTTTCTTTTCTTTTTTTTTTTTAATTTTTTCAAAACTTGAAGTTATTACGTCACGGTTTCAATGGAAATCATTAATACTTCCAGTGAGAAATCATGAATCTCACATTCAAAGAAAATATTATATATTTTAATAAAATCATGAATTTTACATCAATTGTATGTTACAGTAAAATTAAATATTTTTTTAATTAAAAAAATAATTTTTATAAAATAAAATAATGAAACTAATAATTTAAAATAAATTAGTATGGATCAAGACGTGTTGCAAACACACTTTGATTCACCATTTGTTGCAACCGTGACACACTCGTTGGCGGAAGAAGAAACTGCCTTGTTTTCGAATGAGTACCGTAGAAAAGGACCGGAGCAAGCCTGTGTGCAAAAGGAGCACTTGTTGGACCTTGGGCCAAACTAAGCCCAAGTTAGGTAAGGGTCATGCTCTGTAAAATTAGATATTTAAGGCTTATGGATCATTGGGTTGAAAGTTGGTTGTTGTAATTATTTGCTTTGTGGGTTAATGAATTGATATATCATATGATAATCAACAAAAAGTATAATAAAAACTAATAATAATAATAATAGTAGTTTATAATGTGAGGCAATATAAAAGAAACTATAGGTTCCTATATATATAGATACATAAGTAATAAAATGTGTATTAGTATATACAAAATTTAGTAATAATAATAGTAAATGATACTTTAATTTAGTTAATAGAAAATAACATATTATTAGCTTAGAAATTGAGTTATAGAATATTCATAATTACACAAAAAAAGGATATTTATGCTTTTTTACAAAATATAGCAACATAGGAAATATATTATTTGGGTTATATTGATGATAGAATTTTTACCCAATACGTGAAAAGTCACAATCTCGAATTAATTTTCTTAATTGAGAGATTTGATTAAAACTCTACCAATATGATGAGAGGATTTTAGTTTTAAATCTTAATATTTCTTAATCCACATAATATCTTAAAATAGTAAATAAAAATATGAGAAATTCTTATGTTAGAATAAAGACATAGAATATCCATGTATAGAAAAAATAATAATATAGAATATTTATTGTTCTAATAAATAATTAATAAGGTATACAATAGTACAAACTATATTATTTAACTTATAGTGATGATGGAATATTTGCATGAGATGCAAGAAGTCACAATCCCAAGTTAATCTTCTTAAGGGATTTAATTAAAACTCCACTTGTATGATGGAAAGATATTAATTTTAATTCTCAATATTTTAATTCAAATAAATATTTTTTAAAATATTAATAGCATGAAAAGCAATAATAATAACAACAATAGATATATGCCATTAAGGACAATTAATTTCGAAATTTATTTCACATCACTATTACATTATTTTTCTGCCATTGCATCTAGTTAGATATATTTTATACACAAGTTGAGACGCCGATGATAAGACTTTTCCATAGGCATGCAAAGGTGAATTCTTTCGAAAAATTTTCTAGGTGAAAGAATACCTATAGATCCTACTAATATGATGGGAGGCTTTAAAAAATATTTTTAATAAAAAGCCTTCACTCGTATTAGAGTCTACATTACATGAAAATGTTTTGACCCTATTTTGATGACAGGATTTGCTAGATAAGTTTCAGAAGGTGAGTTTTTTCGAGTAATTTCTTATGTGAGAGAGTATACTAGGTCCCATCAGTATGATGAGTAGATTCGAAAAATATTTTCAATAAAAGGTTTTCATTTGACATTCATCAAGATTTATACCATGCATTTCATGTGCACACCATACCGAATTATAGACTTTAAGTCGTAAATAAAATCAAAAAATAAAATAATGAATAACAATTAAGAAAATATAAGAATAAAATTAATAGTTAATTAAGGTTGAAATAGAATAATGTATGATTAAATGGTACTGCTCGTGGAACAAAAGTCATGAGAGTGCTAATCCTTCATCGTGCATAACCGTACTCCCGAACTGAACTCTAAAAATTACGTATCAAGTCGTTGTTCTTTAAACGGGCCTAAAATCAATTTAAGACCTCGTCAAATAAAACAAGTTTACTAAGTGATCAATCGTAGCTTATAAGAAAAAAAGATTGGTGGTGACTCTTGAAACTTTCATGTTGAAGTGGACGGGTTCTCGAACCTGCACGTAGCGATACATTGGTGACTTCACTAAAGACTTCGAGAGTCAAGCCAATAAATAATCATAAGTTATCCTAATCCTTAATTAATCAAAAATGTTTTATTCCCCTAATCTTAAGTAGCATTATTTTATTTATTTTTCTATTAATTACATGTTATTTATTTATTGTCATTTATTGATTATTTGTTTTAACAAATGCAGGGTATCTAGGATAAACGTATATGAGATGAGTGGTTAAAGGTTGGTATTTTCCCTTTACACACATGACACATTTACATTAATGCATAAGCCCTCTACCTAAGGTTTATACCTTGTTAGGAGGGAGTTAAGCATTTATGCTATCGTGAGATGATATCTTTCGCATGTTAAAAATCATGAGTATCTTTCCTCTAACTAAAACCATTTTGATCCAAATCAAAAGGTGTACCCTTAAATAGAAACACACAAAGGAACACCTCTTACTCTATCTTAATCTCTTATGAAGCTCTATGGAACTGTAGAGTGGGTAGCATTAAACGACATGATAATACCCACAATAATATGACCATCTTGTAGGCATGAGCTGTCCTTGAAAAATAATGAAAAAAAATATAGGCATGACACATTATTTTTAGGATTTAATATATTAGCTAGTTTATATTTTTACTATTTATATTGATTTGCTTTATTTTTGGATTGTTTTTGCATCCATGCGCATTTGCATTATCATTTGCATATAGGAAAGGTATTCGGGCTCAATAGCCATCAACAAAGAAGGATTCGATTGCATCCATGAAGTTGTCAATGGTGAAAGATTATAAGACAATGCACAAGTTGGCAAGCCTCATGGCTAATACACAGCAAAGTTAGGGAGATTGTTTAAAAGAGGGACGTGTATCGGTTTTGCCAGAAAGGGTGCTCTTTGATCTCAAGCAAAATAACTTCACGGACACTAACAATGTATGGATTTATTAGAATGTCACCACCTAAAGAAGCGTCTCAAAGAAATATGGTCACATAGCATGGCTTCTCAGAATGTATGTTTATGAATTGCGATTAAAAGTTTTTATCCAATTTTGGGGTCTATCCTACTGCTACTTTGTGATTAATTAGGTAGACATTACCGCTATTAAAGAATAGTAGACATTACTCCAAATAGATTTTACTCACCAAGACAAGATATATTGGAGAGGTCAGAAAACAAGACATCGTAAGAAGCTATCTCAATTGCTAGATATCTTAATCTCAGAAGTGGACCAAGCTCGAGACTAAAAATCATTGATAATATGATTGGTGTTGAACTTTAAGGCACCATTGTTTTGCAAAATTTTAAGATAATGGATGTTCCACGAAGTTAGAAAATAATTGATAAGATGATGGATGTCGCATAAGTCTTGCAAGAATTTAGGATGGCGGATGTTAGACTTTGAGCACAATTGTCTTGCAAGAATCCAAGATGATGGATGTCGTACGAGACTGTAAAATTATTAATAAGATGATAGATATCGCACGAGATTAGAAAATCATTCATTATTCAAAAAAATATATTCAATCTCATTGATTATTGCAAATAAGTATAAAATTATTAGATAGACTCTTTTTATTACATTAATTGTAACACGATACTAGAAAATCATTAATAAGATGGGTGTCGCACGAGATTAGAAAATCATTTTTTATTCAAAAAAGTATATTCAATCTAATTGATTATTGCCAAACAAGTATAAAATTAATAGATAGACTCTTTTTATTATAGCAATTGTAAAAGTAACAAATGAAGTAAAGACAATAATAATAGTTTTACTTTATTTATATTTATGAATTTCTAAAAAAATTGAATAATAATGGTTATAGTTCAAGTAACAAAGAAGAAAGAATCCGGTAAGAAAAAAGAAGAAAACAAAAAATGAAATAATAGGTGCAGTGCACCATTTCATTAAAGCATCAGCTATTAAATAGTTGGTTCTTAAAGCTTGATCTTCTCTTCCTTTATAAACCTTTCATTTTGTTTTAGCCACTACACAAAATAAAAATGCACGATTTTTCTCTAGTTTTTATTTTTGTAAAATAAATATAATCTTCTTTATTTATTTGGTCTATGTAATTTCAATCGTGATTGGAAATAATCATGAATTCTCATGTGTTTGGGGAAATTCAAGTTTCGCATTTGTTTCTGTTTGATTGTGAATAGAAAGTTAGTCGGAGCTGGACTAAGGAAAGGTCAAAAGTCCATAATTTAGTTTCCATTTCGTTGTTTCTTCTTCGGTTCCAGAGAAGATGTTGTATTTGAAGCAACCAAGCTTCATTTTATGCAAAAGAGGATTGATTGTGTTTTAGCAAGAATAAGGTAATTTCATAATAAGCTTTGGATATTTTCTCTTAACAGAAACAAAATTTAAGGGGAAAAAAACGTTTACATAGTTATCAATATTGTATAATACATCATACATATGTATCAATAAAGTTATGAAAAGGAGAGATAAATGTAATGAAAAATATTAATCAAATTTTTTTTTTTGGAAAAGTAGATTTTATTATCCTCACAACTAGTATGCCAATATTAGTCTCGAGCTGAAATTGTTGGAGACTCCTACTAGCATGAATACCGATTTCAGAAAGGAAAAACTATAGAAAAGGAAAGGGATTGATTTTGATTGGAAAGAAAGAAGTATGAAAGGAAATGATAAGTATAATGAAAAATATTCATCAAAAGATTGATGGAGGGATTGAACAGTGAAGATAAATGTAATGAAAAGTATTAATCAAAGAATTAATGGAAGGGATTTGAAGCTAAGAAAATAGATGGTTAAAACAATGAACTTTGAAGCTAAGAAAATAAATGGTTAAAACAATGAACCATGAAAATTAAATGAACATACGTAGAAGAAGAAAATACAATCAGTTAGGCATAAAATAAGTGAGAGTAATAAAAGTTACCTTACATGAAATTTATAACAACTACACACTACAATACTAATCATCTAAAGAAGCAAAAGGAGATACAAATACACGATCACAATAGCAATAAAAGCATCTCAGAGTTGCCATTGCTGAGAAGAAAGCAATATACGATCACAACAATAGTAAAAGCTTATACAAGTTGACTTGTACGTAAAGCGACTAGATCTCCCCAGTCCAAGCAACGTTACCTAAAAGGTTCCAATTATATTTATCCCATGTCGAAATTCAGCTACACTTTATTAGAAATGAGCTTAAATTCAACAGCTAAGATTCCATAAAAATATTTAACATTTTCTATTTTTATTTTATTACGCTATATTGCAATCAATAAAACGATAAATAATACCTTCACTCGAATTAATTATCAAAGAATATCTGCTACAACAACTATTTGATTCTCGAGAAAAATTGGTTGACAATTTACTCACTATTTCTGTATTACGTTAGACTGTGAAAGGGGTGAAACCTAAGCATACCAAAAAAGAACGAAATATGAAGAGGTAACCCTTCCTATTTTAGTTTTGAATTTTAATAGAAAAGCAAGCAATTACATAATAATGTGCCCCAAAAATATCATTATAACTTGAAAACTTAATTACACTAATTGTATTAAACCTAGTTTGAACGTAAAAAGTGTGAGAGATATATAGAGATGGAGAGGACCCCCATATTGACCATATAATTGGTTATTGGTCCTGCATGTGAACTTATACAAGATATAAACACATTTACCTTTCATTTTCACCTTTTTTATAAACAAAGGCGAGAAGCAACCTGCAAGGTTGAAATGGGAACTTTGTTTTTATTGCATTTCAACACTCTGTCACCACATATTCATTTTTTGTCTCGAAATATAAAGTTTGAAATGGGGCATGATGCCAAATCCAACTCTTCTAGAACAAATGAATATTCCCTGAGTCACATCCATCATTTTCACAAATTTTTAGAGCAACCTACTTGATGGCTTAACAACTCTCTTCAAAAGAATCGTTAATATCGCGAACTTATTTAATTAGGCCTCAGTATATATATATTTGAAAAGTTTGTAAGAAGTCATTAATAAAATCCGCAGTCATTGGACGATTTGAAATCTCCTGCAGAAGTGACAAAAGACTCTGGTGATAATAAACCCCGTCAAAAAGTTAATTAGTTTGCTATACAATTTTATATATATATATATATATATATATATACTTAATAAAAAGAACCATATTTTTAATTGCCCAAACCCACATATAGCTCTCATGTACAGGTACCATTTGTTCAAGCCGCAATTTATCAATTACCTTAATGATCGTGTGATCTTATCCTTATATTTGCTTTCAAGTTTTCCTAGTGAACAAGTCCAATATAATAAGCATTTTACACATGGAAGCGTACGTTCAAGTGAGCCAATGCAACCTGTAGCATGTTATTCAAAGTTGTTTTGGCCCTTTTTGGCCTACGATTTTATTTCAAAAATTCTTTTGGAACATTTTCTAATCTAGGTAGGTTTTGGTAAGTTACTTCTTTATATCAGATTATACAAATTTGAAAAAGTAGTATAGATCATTAATTATTCATAATTGGAATTATCTTTTTTTACGTAATTTTGAATTATATATGTATTATCTCTATTATCGTGTGATCCAAACTCGAGATATTTAAAATAAAACTGTTGAATATCACACATCACATGTCACATCTCTTTTATTTTTATTTTTTTTTTACTTTTTAGGAGTGCATTTTAATGAAATTGACCGTTTATATGTTTCTATGAAGTGCAAATCATACGCACCATGGAGCATAAATCAATGCCTATTTTATCAACTTGATGGATATATATATGTGCATAAATAAGCATAAAAGCAGTAAATAATGAATTAACGAAAATGAAGATGGAGATGCAGAAGAAAGAAAACAGAAAGCATAAAATAAGTAGCAATAAAAGTTACATTAACAGAACATGAAATTTATCACTAATACAATATATAGTAATTTGAAGAAGCACAAAAGAAGGTACAAACATGCATATACTTAGTTAAAAACACAACAACAACAACAACAAAGCAAACTCAAAGATACACATAAAAGTAATTAGAACTCTGGCCCCCAAATAGCCTGACCAAAGAGTTTGCGCAGCAGCCTCTTTTGTGCAGCAATTGTGTAACGTGGAACGCCGTTAGCATCCCGTTCCATTCGAAAGATGATTCGATCACCGGCGACGAGTCCCTTAGCAAGGACAAACTGATGCCAGTCTCCCTGGAAAACCGGCTTGGGATGGCTTTCTACACTTCTGATGTAATATCCGAAATTCTCCCACACCTTGCCGGACATATCCACCACTGGAAAATAATGTGTATACCCTCCTCCATGAGGTGGTAGATGCTGGACAAAGTCACTCGGGATGGCCATCTGTTTTTTAGCATCCACGTCTCCGAGTACCTTGCAAAAGGATTCCATAGCTGAGAACAACACTAGTAAGAGATGCAGCTAGCTCACTTGGCTGAATACAACAATGAGTTCTTGCTTCTCTCGACATGCCCCTTGCCCATTATATAGACTCGAAAAGTTATAAGTGTTGCGCGAAACTATTCTTATTCTTATCCGTCAGTGAGCTTTTTATTCAAGTGAGGAATTACAAAATTTTAAACATTAGACTTTAGCACAATATGTTGTCGTGATGTTAGCTGTGTCATATCATGGTACAACTTCCCATTAAAAAAGTTCAGATACCATGGCAGGCTCGAGCTTTGTTGATCCGTTGAATATACGAAAAGCGTTCGATTGAGTTGCTAACAATCTCTTTTTGAGTAGTAGGCTTGTTTTGGTCAAATGTGCAACAAATTTCACTTTCACTACGGTTTATGCCACGAGAGTATCTCCTGCATCCAAGTTTGAGACTCGAAATACTATGCTATTGAAGAAATTAATAAAATCCCGCTTTTCAAAATTAAAGTGTTGAATTGAATAATCTTAAAATGTTTCACACAGTGAATACGATGAATATGTCCAATACAAAATTCTTGATCATGCAACATATTTTTCTAGATTGAGTTCTACCCATCATGTTGCCACGTTGGTCCACCAGCAGTGTACATTGGACACCATTGTCTTGCAAGAACCAAACGATGATCGCACGAGACTAGTCATACCCTATATTATTCACTAATCATATGAATCTTTTATATTTCTTTTTGTTCTTTTTTTGTCTTTTCCATTATGCTTCGCAAAGTCTACAATTGCGGCTGCTTGCCCCGATTTATAGAGCGATTGGCAGAAACAAGCGAGCCATTCAGTTCAATCACACGAGTGCTCGGACAACTAACACAAATTCCAAGTCCAACGACATCGCCAAGTGCCAAGCAATTACCTAATATGCAACAAAAATTACTATCATTGCATTACTTAATTCCTAACAAGTGATTGAGGATACTCGTTAATGGAATTTAGAAAAAAAAAAATCATAATTCACTACTCCCCTGCTTTACCATATCATTATAGATGTGATCCACGTAATTATCACCTAAAGATGAGGAAGCAAATCCTGCCTTGTAATTGATTAAGGAAGCTGAGTTAGGGATTGGATTGGTCCAACAAAGGCAGACTGCAGCAATGATTATTAGAGATTGGTTTTTTACGAGAATATATAGTATATAATTAAATGAAAACAAATCTTTTATTCATAGTAAATGATCATGTAGCTGTTTCTAAAATAACTAGAATACAATAATTAATTACCAACATCCTGATCAATTATATGATCAATAAAATGACAGAGAATTACTGTTTATTTTGCTTTGGGGAAACTAAAATCAGGGCCGAGAAACAGCTGTTAAGATGTCGAAACAATGCCGAGCCTTGTATAATTCGCCCATTGTTGGTGTTAAGGATCTTGAAACTCTTGGCCTTCTTCCTTTCACTTTCACCGGAAGCAATGAGAGGACCAGGCTGATCAGCAGGCATTTCGACTTCCGAAATCGGATCCGTAGCGGCAACACTCGGACACATGATCATGAAAGTGGTGAGCAACGCAAATTCAACAGCCATGACCACCAAAAAGCTGAAACCAAAGACGTGTTGCACGATGTAATAATACATCGAAAGGTCATCGGTCTCTTTGCTTTGGGCCTTCACAGCCCTTTCCGCCATATAATTTCTAGTCTGCCAAAATAAAATTCCACCCGACACTGCAGATAAGCAACATGCAGTACCTAAAATGGTAGGGAAAAACCAAGCTGCAGCTTCGATTTCTGTTTCCTCTCCCTCCTCATCACCACCCAAGCCAACTTTCTCCTCCATTTGAAAAAGCAATATAATACAGAATGTAACGATAAAGTAAAGAAGAAACACACAACATATATATGCGGTAGAATATTGTTATCCAATGACACAGACACTGAAGAGCCAAGTTCTGTTTTTGGTATAAGAAACAGGGGCAAACAGAGAGCTTCTATTTCATGGTTCAGGCTCATACATACTTTTCATTACAAGTCATTCAATATATATACAATGACTCCTTAAAAGCATAAACAAGAGAGTACACTTGTTAAAACTATCTAAACAAGTGTTACATTAGACTGAGAGTGTCTCATGCAAAGTAGTACGTAGTAGATATAATATCTGCAATTCTGCATGTTAAACAGATAAGTAGCCACACGTCAAGAGCTCAACAAAAGCATAAAGTCAGCAAGCATTACACACAACACTCTCCCTTAATGCTTGCCCGTCGCACCATTTACTTGTTCCACAACAACTGGAACCTTCATTTGCTCAAAGACTTTGTCATTATGTCTGCGAGCTGATCATCAGATAAACAATGAAGGATACTAGTATCTCCATTCTTTTGTGCCTCTCTGAGAGAATGGTATTTGACGCCAATGTGCTTTGTCCTGCCTCGAAAGACAGGATTCTTAGCTATGGCAATTGCTGACTTATTATCAACATAAAGTTCGGTGGCTCTCATTGCAAGGTCTTCAAGGATTTTCCTAATCCAGATGACTTGATTGGCTGCTGCGGCAGCTGAAATATATTCAGCTTCTGCAAACGATTGTGCGATAATTTCTTGCTTCCGAGAGTTCCATGAAAAGCTGCTATTTCCCAAAGATAATATGTAGCCAGATGTGCTTTTACAATCATCTACACAGCCGGCCGAATCACTATCAGAGAAGCCAACTTATTCAATCGATTTTGAGTCTGTAAAGAGAAGACCAAAATCTGTTGTACCTTTTAAATACCTTAAGATCCTCTTGGCAGCAGTAAAATGGTCTTGACAAGGCTGCTGCATGAATCTTGAGAGGTAACTAACAGAGAACATCAGTTCAGGACGTGCAGCACATAAGTACAACAAACAACCTATGAGGCTTCTATACTAAGAAGGATCATTAATGAATGTCAAGAAATATTCAGGTACTAAAAGAACATCAAAATCATACCTGGCACCAGAAAGAGTTTGAATCACAGCTAACCCTTTTCCTTTTGCTTGCAAATACACACCGTTCCCAATCTCCACTCTTGAACGGTAATGATTATCAAGTTCAGTGAATAAAGCTTCATTCGGCGTCATGTGGTTAGAAGAACCACTGTTCAGGAACCATTGGTTAGCATCAATGGCATTTACGTCATCAGATTGCACCATGAATAAGACTTCTTCTTCTGCTACATCTACTTTATCTACTGGTTCTTGTACTTTAGCTTGAGGCTCAGCCTTATTCTTGCATACCCTTTGAACATGTCCCAACTGGTTGCAACTTCTACACCTTACATTGGGTCTAAACCAACAACTGGTCGTTTTTTACAATGAGAACAGAGTTGCCCTTTCCCTTCCCTCTGCTGGTTTCTATTCCCTGATTGAACCCCTTTCTCTTTCCCCTCTTGTTCATCTTAGTCCTTCCTCGTGCTTTGACTCTCCCACCGTTTTCCCTTTCATTCTTGCAAATAGGGCATTTTCAGTGATGCTGTCACTCCTTATAACTCCCCTTTGCTCTGCAGCTTCGAAAGCGTAAGTAACATCAGAGAGTGTGATAATTTGGAGAGTTCCTTTGATCCTTTTGAAGAGGCTATCGTTGACTCAAACCTATCTCTTAAGGATACTAGAGCCTTTTGAACGACTTGTCTCTCAGATAAATCTTCTACCAATAATTTAATCTGATTCACCACCCGCATGAGCTTGTTGATATAATCTGTAACTTTCTCTAAATCCTTCATTTCTCAAGGTCTAAAATTCCCTGATTAAGTTCATAGTTTGCATCTCTTTAATTCTTTTTGAACTTTGAAATTGATCTCTAAGTCTGTTCCAAGCATTCTTAGCTGTTTTACACCTCATTATTCTAAAAGTTGAAATTCGCTTTAAAAGTTGCATATATAAGCTATGTTGATCTCACTTCTCGTCTTGAAACAATGCTTATGTGCATGATCATTATGTCTTATACATACCCGACGAATATGAATATACAGAAATCTGAGTATACTGATTCCAAACACTCACTTAAATTCGATATACCATTGATTAGAGTTCAGGAGTCTAACAATTTAGTATTAAGCATAATTCGAAACAGCTGTTAAGATGTCGAAACAATGCCGAGCCCTGTATGATTCGCCCATTATTGGTGTAAAAGATCTTCAATCTCTTGGCCTTCTTCCTTTCACTTTCACCGGAAGCAATGCGAGGATCAGGCTGATCATCAGCAGGCATTTCGACGTCCGATATAGGAGCCGTAGCGGCAACAGTCGGACACATGATCATGAAAGTGGTGAGCAACGCCAATTCAATGGCCAAGACCACCGAGAAGCTGAAACCAACGGCGTTTATCACAACGTAACAATACCCCAAAGTGTAATCGGGGGCATTGCCTTGGCCCTTCACAGCCCTTCCCGCCACATAATTTTTGGTCAGCCAACATAGAATTCTAGCCAACAATGCAAATATGCCACACGCAGCACCTCAAATGGTAGGGAAAAACCAAGCTGGAGCTTCGATTTCTAGTTCCCCTTCCTCTTCATCATCAACACCCAAACCACCTTTCTCCTCAATTTCAAAATGCAATACAATGCCAATTGTAACCGTAATGGAAAGAAGAATTACACAAATAATTCCACATTCTATTATAAATATAGGACAAAGTTTATCAGATTTGTCATCATTATGCGCCTTTTTCATTCTCCATGGATCACCTATTGTTTCCACCCAAACCAAGTGAGCAACAAGGAACCGAATCCAGGAATATAATAAATATCTTCTCTACTCTAAATTTAATTTAAATTTAGATTGAGATAATTTGGATAAGTTATATGTATCTTTTACCTTTTTAATTGTAATCCAATATTACTCCAGACGAGAAACATATCTGATCAGTTTGTATGGATTCAATCTCCCCTGTAATTTAAACAGTAAAGTTCGAATTTACTATAAATTTAAACATTAAAAATTTTTTTAACTTAAAGCAGCTTCATAACAAAAAGTTTTTTACTTTTTACTTTGGCACATGTATTCTTAATACTCTTGTGTTGAAAAAGAGTTCAAATCTTTCTTTTTCCAGATAAAAAATGAAAGAAAGAAAGCTTTTTCTAACATGAACTTGCCATTAAAAGGAAAAAAGAAAATTTTCTTAGGAACCAAACAAAGAGCACATTAGAATTACATGAAACCCATTCTTTCAAAAAACAATTGGGCCAGAAAGCCTACTTAGTATAGAAGGTGGGCTATATATGCAGATTCGAAATTTTTGAATGCATGTGTAAAACTTTTTTTTATTTTTTTGAATATATGGATTGAAAATTACTTTCCCACTATGCATATCCAAAAAAATAAAAAAAATAATTCTGGCAATATTGATGTATAGAGTATAGGCACAAAGGGTTAGTACATATTTGGCTTAAGTATTACTATCAAGCTGCAAATCTTTTGTAGAAATTGTTTCATGACATATCATATATATAATAATGTTCTTATCAAACTAAAGTCCAATCACATATGGGGAGTGACACACACACACACAAAAAGAAAATAGAAAATGGTTCGACCTGGCTTTGAAAGAGATGTTATGTATAAGGACATTTGAGATATTGTGCCAAAGACTTTTTAACATGTAATTATGCCAACCAATTGGACCCATCAGAGAACCCTGAAACATGTTTTTTAAATTATATTTCTTTTTTTCTTTCTTCTTCTGTCAAAGGTTTTTCTCTATTGGATTGTGTTTGCCATGTGCTTTTAAGCTTATCCAAACCCCCCTCTTCCCACAATAATTTAAGCAGTGATTGACATGTGAGGATGCTGCTTTTTGCTCCTTCTGCTCCCTGCATGGTTGACTTAACATCAAAACTTCTCACAATGAAAAGACTTGTTGCACTTTTGACATATCAAAACAGCCAATCCCATCATGGAATTTGGTTTCAGAAAAAGGGTTTTTGCTGCATTAAGAGCATATAATGTATTAAAAATTATCAAGGAACAGTACTATATATCTAATAATTAATTCTTGGCTAAGATCTTTCAAAAGGAAAAAGAAAAACCCATGTGACTTCTCTCCCTAAATCCCATTTAATTTTCAATTAATGGGTGACCATGTTTATGGTTATCTCCATTGAGTGCTTCCCACTGCCTCTGCAATATCTGTATTTTGTCTATGCATGTGGGTGGACATGCCAGAGGAAGCTAGCCAACTGCTTCAATGGCATCCACCATCTCCATGGCCCCACTGATGAAGACAACATCTCCTAATCTGAAAATTATTATTATTATTATTATCCAAGGGGGGAGGGCAGGGGCCAGGGGGGGTCTCCCACAGTTCCTAATTTTCTTTTATTAGTGCATGTAATTTGTTTTTAGACAAGGCAAAGATTATAATCTCATTCCCAAAATGTTAAGTACAAATTTTTTACATTGATATTTTATATATATTTTGAATTAAAATGTAAAATAAAGTTATATCATTCTCATTGTTTAATATGTAAATAATTCAAATCAAAAAAATTATAAATGACCAATAACACTTTTTTTTTTGTTTTTAACTCAACTACATGTAAAATTAATTTGTTCTCTCAAATAATTTTAGTTAACTTATTTTACTTAAGTAAACAACAATTGAAAAAACAAACTATTTATTTCTCCAACTTATTAATTAAGTAATTTCAAGTTTGTTTCAAAATTTTATTAGAGTTTATTTTAGCAAGTAATTTTCGAAACAATTCAAGCTATTCGAAAAATCAATATTTATTGCATCGATTTTGTATACTTTCTACTCCGATGTTACAGTTTTTGACTTTAAAATTATGTAAAATTAATCATGAAATATAAACTTTTTAACACTTTATAACACCATAAATATGAAATTACACTTCATATATGACTCCTATATATGTGATGAAAGTTCATCATACTTAACTTAAATAATGATTTTTTAAAAAACTTATTATATTAAATTACTTGATAAATTATATATAGATTTGTTATATCGTATAAAAAAATTTACCCTTAATTTTTTATTTTTTTTAAAAAATAGTATTCATTCATCATAAAATGGAAAACAAACATGAAAGGAAGGAACCAGAACCTCCCTCCACCTAAACACAGACAACAGACATACAAAAATGAATCTACAGATTCAAAACATCATCCCTAACTTCTCTAAAACCAAAAACATTTATAACCCCCACTAACAAGGAGGTTAGCAGGGCCTCCTACCCTTAATATTATATTAGACTTTTGCCCTCAAACTGAACATTTCAATTCCATCCTTGACTTTGTCTATCAAATTGTCTAACTTACATTGGATCATCAATATCATCTTAAAAAATATATATTTGGTTTTTGCTAAGAGTATGCCAAAATTTTGGAAGAGCTTAAGCAGACAAGAGTTCCCCACTATTATTTTTTTCCCATTCAAATCTAGTCCTTCTCTTTCACTTGAAGAATGCATAATCAGGGTATATACTCGTACAATATATATGTATGTATGTTCATCTAGCATTTGATTAAAATGAATATAAATTTTATTTTATGTGAATTTGGTTTCTAGTGCATTTTTTATACAATAAAATAGGAAAAAGTTGGACCCATGAGATGAAATGTTAGAGTTAAAGAAACTAGTGTAATGATATCATTACACGATTGCTGAGTTGGTATTTTATTGAGGATCTAGAATTTTGAAAGAGTAGCTTAAGGCAAAAACTCATGATTGAAAATTATTAGTTGAATCAATGGGTTTTTGAACCAAAAAGATTGGTTGATTGGCCTCAAAGCTTAATTAAAAACGTAAAAAGAGTATGGCTGAAGTGAAGGGTTTTTTCCTTTTTCTTTTTACTTTATTTTATTTTATTTTTTGTCTATCAAATAGCAAATGATATCAAAGTGATGAGGAAATCATAACATAGAAATAGTGGGATAAGGAGTGGCGTTGAAGAGAACTAATTGGTGGTATGGACCTATTTGAAATCATTGTAATTTGATTGGGCCACTAAGAAACAATAATTATAGGCCCATATCCTAATTCTATAAACCACAAATTTTTTCCAACCAATCATGTGCAAGTGCAGGTACAAGTGGCCCTTTTAGGCCACCTGGAAAAGTTGGGAATAAATGGCATTTAAGAAAATGGGCCCAAACTCAAAATTGGGAAATATTTTGACATTTCTGTTTCATTGAGCAGTAAGTAGATTAGTGTCGTAGTGAGAACTTTACTCTTTACAATTTATAGGCCTAATAAGGCTTAATAACATTAACACAATATCATATGCTTCACACAAGAATTCTTATTTAGTTGTAAGGGGGAAACAAACTTATGGAAAATACACATTTCAAAGAAAAAAAAAACCCCTTTTTTATATTTTTCATAAGAAAGTAAAAAAAAAAGAAAAAATGTTAGCTTTACAGCCAAATTAGGAATTTAATGATATATATAATCTTCTATTGAAGTATATAGGGAAAATAAAAACTAACCGTGCAAGCACTGATCAAGAAAATCTAGTTAAGTTAATTAAATAGATCAGGGGATGGTCGGAAAATTAATCATAATTTATTAGAAGATTAAGATGAATTAATTATAATAAACCATGATTTGTGTAAGTATGAATGCACGTGTGCCTCTGCACACACGTGCGAGCCACAAAAATAAAAGAGAAAGAGATTATTAACAATTTAAAAAATCAGAATGCAAAGTACAAATCAAAATGATGATGAGTAGGGTTAGAAAGCATAATAAAATAATATATAAAAATGGGTGTCACGTGCCCTTCCACCTTCTAAAATCCCTCAACATAACTAGAAATTTTGCCTTCAGAAAATGAAGAGAGAGATGGGGATGAGGCAAGCATAGATTTGCCATTATCTACCATTGTTAAATATATAGATATATTTATATAAAAGCTCTGGGGTTGGGGGGTACTGAGTCAGACTTGAAATCATGCAAACTTTCTTGGGAGGATCTCTATAGAGACAACCATAAGAAGAAAGGAAAGTAACAGAGATCTAATCAATAACAACAAAATTAGGCAGAGAGGACAAAACAACACCAGCCTAGCCATGAAGGAAGCTCCTCACCCCTTCCTTTTTTATTAACACCCCATCACCTCTCTCTCTCAAGGAGGAATCCAAGGAGCACTTTTTTAGCAGACACTGAAGCCTTAGATCATCTGCCAATCAGCTTTCCATGTTTTATCTGCATGTTGTTTTCAGACAGTTTCTATAAATGGACCCCCTTACCCACCCCAAAATATAAGGGTACTACTATCCCCTAAAACAACCATCTACTGTGGTTCTTTTTTCGGGTTATCCAGTGACAATGGTCTCACATAGTCATACTATGACATTTGAACTTAGAGACAACTATTAAGTTTGATGGAGAATACACTTATTAATTTAAATTTCTTAAAAATTAAAGATGTTAATTTAGTATGATAAGAGAAGATGACATAAAAACGATATCATATCAAACATTTTATTAACAATATTATTATTTTTTGTATTTTACATTTAAATTTATATAGATGCATGAACGAATGAATCTTATGTTGTTATAGAGATTTTTTATTTATGGAACCCTATAGTACAAACTATTCCCATCTTCCATGGATGGGTAGCCAAATACAAAAAAAGAAAACCTATAGTACAAACTACAATGGTGTGGGACCAATATATACTAGTAATATTTCTGTGACATGTTATGTAATGTGACATGGAAACCCTAGAAGGGTGGTATCTTTGCTTCCTTTGTGAGACATTGCAATCTATCAAAAACTGACCCTTCATTCTTAAAATTTGGTCCCTGACATATCCATGATTCTTTTTCCCCCACATTGGTACTCTTTTCCATGTATTTGATGAGGCCCCCCCCCCCTAATTCTTCAACCAAGACATTCTTTTCACTTGCATTCTGCAATTTCTATTGCTATGTAGTATGATTATGTTTTTTGATGTTGTTGGGGTTTAGATTCTTGAGAGAATAATATGAGAAAAATCATATGCATATAGTTAAATTATCATGATTTCCCAATGTTGTTCGTGGCATAGAGATGGGGAGGGGTCATCATTTTCTTCTTTTGCTTGGCACAGTTTGAACAGCTGAGTGAGTGGTGAGATACCTTGAGGCTAAGATATTATACTTAGGTGGCGTTTGGTACATTACAATGCAATGTGATTACAGGTAATGTGATTGCAAGCAATGTGATTACAGGGAAAATAACATTACAGGTTTTGGTATGTAAGCAAAATAGTGATTAAAATGCAGGGAAGATAACATTGCAGTGTTTGGTTTCAAGTACTTTAGTGGGAATGTAATGTTAATTGTCAAAATTACCCCTAATTATTAAAATATAAGTTTAATATATTATATTTTTTATTATTAATTTTATATAATATCATTTCTAAATATATTTTTAATATCATATATTTTATTTTTATTTATTATTATAATATTTTATATTTTATTTTTAATATATTTATATTTATATATTAATTTTTATATAATATCATATTTTAAATATATTTTTAATATCATATATTTTATTTAATTTATATTATAATTTATATATTTTATTTTAATATATTTATATTTTATTATTAATTTTTATATAATATCATTTCTTAAATATATTTTATAATGTCATATATTTTATTTTATTTATTATTATAATATTTATATTTATTTTTTAATATATTTATATTTATATTATTAATTTTATATATATATCATATTTTAAATATATTTTAATATCATATATTTTATTTTATTTATTATTATAATTTTATATATTTTATTTTATTTTTAAATATTTTTTATATTATATATTTTATTTAAATTGTTTTACCTATATTATATAAATGTTAATTTTTTATATTTATTATTTAATTTTATTCTTATATTATATATTTTATTTAATATTTTTATTTTAATATTTTTATTTTAATTATAATATTATAAAATATTTTTAATAAGGTAATAAAATTAAAGGTTAAAATTGTCTTTAAGAACATTACAGAGTGCAATGTAATGTGATTGCATTGGTTTTGGACTGCAATCACATTACATCCATTGGCTGTAATGTGATTGCATTGCAATCTTACATTGCAGTGATCTGTTACAAAACAAACGCTGCAATGTAATTTAATAAGCCACCTTTACATTGCAGCATACCAAACGCCACCTTAATTCCAAGTGAGCTTGACAAATTATGAAGTGGATTAACAGAAAATAATGAAACAATAATAACCAATAAAAGTGAAATATGAATTGCTGGGACTTTCTTTTTCTTTCCTTTTGATTTTGTGTATGGGAGACATATCAATGACACCCCTCTTTTTCCCCACTAGGGTGTGATAAAAAGTATTCTCTGAGACCATAACACCTAAGTCTGTTTTTCCCCTTTCAACAATGAGACCATAATTGTTTTGGAATATTGCAACTTTCACAAGTAAATACATGTGCAGCCATTGCTCAAAGCTGGACTTAATTTTCTTTTTTTGTGTTTTTTTTTTAATTTCCAAGAGATAAAATACAGAAACAATAAAGGATAAGAGGGGGGAAATGACTGTTAGAATGCATGTTCTGAGAGATAAGGATTGAAGCTGAGAAAGGGAAATGACAGTAAATATGTTAAAACAAAAGCTTGAGAAAAGGATTTCACACGGTACAGGGAAAGTCCCCTCCCCCCTAAAATCATGGTTTCTCTTCCATTACCATGTGGCAATCACGTGCTACCTTGCAGCTCCAGGACAAATTCCCCTTATCCACCAAAAAAACTTTGGTCATCATATTCATTCATGATACGTTGTCAATGCTCAGCACTGAAACCTCCCTTTTGGCACTGCATTGCCAGTTTCTGCTACAATCTTTTCTACACCCTTTTGATTTTTTTCCTTTTTTTATTTGTTGCATTAAAAAGTTGAATTTTCTAAAGGGTAATAACCCCCCCAAAAAAAAACCCAAGGTATTATTATCAGCAATAAATTCAACTCTGGTAGTAAAGAACAATGATATACAAAGAGGACAAAACTTTAACAGGCAAAACCATGAAGGAAAATTCATCCCCCTTTCCCCTTCTCCAAATTCAATACTCTCTCTTTGTTAATTCTCTCTCTCTCTGTCTCTCTCTCATGTGATCATGAACATGCTGGTTCGGTGGTTCCTGACCCCATGATTATTGGTTCTACAATCTAATCCTTAAAATTTTAATGTGTCCGTAATCTTACACTCTCTGATGAGATTGCAAAGTCCAAGACATTCTAAGTGTTGCAGCTGCATTTCTGCATGTCCTTCACATGGCAGGTCAGATCATCGGAAATTGCAAAAAGAAAATAAAAAACCATAAAAATCATCCTATTACTATAACATTTTCTCTTCGATTTTTATGGGTTTACTCTTAATCTGTGGGCAAAGTCAGACTAGAGGTTTTTTATATACAAAGCTTGATTCCATAATGAACTTCAAATGTTCAAAATCTGGCATCCAAAGAGGGAACAAGCTTTATGATTAATTAAATGTACAACTTAGTTCCGTAAATTAAACATTCTTAAACCTCATTTTAAGCTGAGCAAGGGCTTAGGGAAGCTGTCAGGTTATGTAATAAGGCTCCATTGATTCTATTGGTAACTACTTTGGCAGGAAAAATAATTTCAAAATGAAGAAATTGTCCTTTAGATTTGGAATATTTAGCACTAGATTTG
Source organism: Theobroma umbraticum (assembly GCF_002168275.2). Taxonomy (NCBI): domain Eukaryota; kingdom Viridiplantae; phylum Streptophyta; class Magnoliopsida; order Malvales; family Malvaceae; genus Theobroma; species Theobroma umbraticum. The sequence goes on along the minus strand of NW_018397262.1, from coordinate 4,820,898 downwards.
GATATATATAATGTGTTTGAAGAAGGCACAAGTTTTAAGAACAATGATGAAGGAATTTTGTGAATGAGTCTGTCATGTTTGTAAAGATGTAGTTCACAAATCTATGAGAAGCCATAAGCTTTTGAAAGAATCAAAAGGGGAGTATGGAGTTATCCACAGATTCCGATCATGGCAACAACTTAACACCATCACCAACCCAAACCCAAATTTTATTTATTATGTTTACTCAGTACATAGTATCGGATATCTCTTCATCATTTTTTTATACTATTAATAACTTTTAACTTTATCCGAATTTTATCAAAAAAAAAATTCTTATACAAGACTGGAATCTAAAATTTTATTCAAATATAACTTCATCTAATGTTTTTATCTAAATCCGACTTTATCTGATAACTCCATTCGAATTTCATTAGATTCTTACCATTTGAATACAGTTTTAAATGCTTAAATTAAGGATGATATAATATATATTTTAATACCTAAAGATAGAATATTAGGAAGACATTGATGGTGTAGAGGTAGAAGTAAAAGAGTGAGGGTAAGTTGTAGCCAAAATAGCAGTCAATGAGTTGAGTAACCGAGTGGGAGTGAAGGTGGACAAACCGTCCAAGAATTGAGGGTCGGTTTTCTTACATTTAAACGGTAATTTAGAAGAAGAAGGGAAAGAAAACATGAATGGCTTTGACTTTTCAGTCAAATCAAGCCAAAATAAAGTGATGGGGGAGTGCATATTTTCAATAAAAACAAAGCCGAATTATTGAATAAACTTGACCTTTTTAACACACACACACACACCCCAAAAACAAAAAAGCCAAATCTTATACAAAACCTTTGATATCAAATCATATGGGATTTTTTTAAAAAAAAAAAAGTATGAAATTTTATTTAATTTTTAAAATAATTTGGTAACTTCTATTTAATATTATGCCTAAAGTCTTTAACCAATGATATTTGACAAAAAAGAACAAAAATAGGAGCCTGGTCTAGTTCCCACCCTCGTTTTGATTTAGAATCAATTTTTGTTCCTATATTTTCAAAAAAGTGAAGGAAGACTTTTATTGGACATAATGAGCCTGCAATATCCAAAACATATAGTCACAAGAAAGTTACACCCCTTTGCCTTTTCAATCAATGAAAGAAGATAAAAACAATATGTTTCCAATTCCCCCATTTTCATTTTTCTCTTAATTTAACTTCTGCCCTTCATTCGTTGCACCGATTGCATACATTTCTAACTCATAGGTTTAGGCATGTGATGCACGTACAAACTTTGTAAAAGAAAAGAATATGGAAAAACAAACAAGCAATTAAATAAATAAATAAGAGTGTTGCTATAAATACTCTCACCTTTATTCTCACATCAACCTCCATCGGTTGCTTTTAATGTACATTTTTACATCAATCCCCAAAAAAAAATAAATTAATATAAAGCTTAATAAAAATTATAAAAGGAGAGGGAAGTGAATGAATGGTGAGTTTAAAGTTTACAACATTATTTTGGTAGACTCGAGATTTTACATGATAGATGATCAAAAGATAATCATATAAAATTATGAATTTATATGTATCAAGATTTATATATATAAAAATTAAAAAATGACGATTACCAACCCGTCACTGTTTTGACTCCACCACTAATTGTTAATGAATGCTTAAATGGAATGCTTCCAAAGTCAAAAAAATTCCATTATTTTGTCACAAAAGCATGACCATATAACTCACATCAAAAGGAACAAATTTCAAACCCCCTAACTACCTTGTTAAAAGTTATATCCCTAAAGAGCCTTAAGCAATAAGAATTATGAAACTTTTGGGACAAGATTTTGCTCCTTTTTCCTTTCTTCTCATTCAATTGCGTGTAAAAGAAACCATTAGATATCAACCAACAAAATTGTATCATTCCACTTGGTTTGGTGGGCTAGAGCTCCTAAATCAAAGAGCCAAAAAAAAAATGTATATATATATATATTTTCTCACTCAAAAAGGTCACCCCAAAATCAACCGAGTATTATATTTACCTATAACACGGTTTAAAGGGGCCCCAAGGGCACCTAATCCCAATAGCTTAAAGAATTTTTGGCCCATAATGACTTGGTCAAGGCAAAGGTGGGCTCAACCCAACAGTCTTAAAGAGTCTCTTGGTCGGTCGGTGAATTTTCTATATAAATTTTTTTTTTTTATCTTTTTACCCTCTTGTATAAGAAAAGTTAATCCTATGAAGTCATTGGGGATAACAACACGAATTACGATATTGTTATTTTTTTTATTATTTTAAATTTTCACAATATAGGTGCATATATGTAAATACAAATAATTAGATAGATAAAAGAGAGACGTTATTTAAATTTAACATACACATGACTTACTATAAATAGAATATAAATGAGAAAGAGATGCTTTGCTTGCCAACATTAAATTATGTCCATCATAATTAATATTATCTATAAATAATTGGTTGAGGAAAACAAGAGGTGTTATAGTAATATATATGTGCTATGCCCTATGAGGATGCAAAACTGTGGACATGTTACAGGGTGAATGAACTTTCCCTAGAAGGTGTAATGCTGAAGAAAGAACTTTTTGATTCTTTACTCTCTCGAGGAAAACTCCAATATTTGTTCAATAATTATATGCATCTATCAATTTCCATGCAAAGACAAACTCCCATCTTTTCCCTATTCTTTCTGCACAGGGGAGATCAAGAAAAATGAAGAATGAACATGCACCCTATAAATATAGAGGGTGAGTACAAATATGTTAAAGAAAGTAAACAAAATGTGAGAGTAATTAATGTGTATGTATGATCTTTGACTAAATTTACAGAGACCATATTTAATCATCTACTTGCTTATAGCTGTCTGGAGAGTTGTCAATTTGTTCTTTTTTCCCCCAAAGAGAGAGAGAGAGAGAGATTGCTTGATCCAATGCTATGTTTTTTGGTCTTTCTTTCCTCCTTGGTTTATTGTTTTACTATATTGAATTGAATCACCCTTTCACCCCTATAGTCTTCTCTAACTTAAGAATGGGAAATTGAAACATAAAATTGTATTCCCACTAGACCTTGAGGTTTGTATTTTTCTTTTCCTTTCTTTTTTGCCCATCTTGGGATGGAAAAATGAAATTGGAAGCACAAAGAGAAGTACTAGAAGGAGATGAAGACTGGGTTTTAAGGTCAACAAGATCCATGACATTGGTCACCTTGAAATAAGCTTGAACCATGCATTCAATATGCAACAAGATTTAAAGAAACAATATAAAATTAACATGATACCAAAGGTTCACTACAAGCAAGTCATGAAGATCATAAATGATGACCATAATTTTTTTTTTAAATAAGCTTATGCTAGCTGATCCACCAAACATGGTTTTGAAACATTTGTGGTATCATCCCTAGGAAGAAAAACCTAGAAAATTTCTTCTAGTTGAGATGCACCCATTTACCTTTTTTTTTTCTGTTTACTTAATTAATTGGCTTTAATTAATTACCACATGCTTTCCCATCAAGTCCATGTTGTGTTTGAAGAGATGCATTGATGAAAAAAAATTATTATAAGAAGACTTTAGGGTGTTAATCTTGCGTGCATGTCCAATTAATTGTGTAATGGGTTCCCTCAAACATTTATGGTTTAAGAATTGAAAATAAAATTCACTTAATTTTATTGCCACTTGGATTAAGAATATATTATGGATCATTTTTTCCAATAGAGAAAAAGATTGTTGTACATTTTTCTTTTGGGGTGCAACCAATCACTAATCTTCGTACCTTAAAGAATTAGGTCAAGTCAACCTTATATTAAAAGAAAAGGCAAATATGGGTATGCCATGCAAATCCATTTTTCTTCACCTTAATTGGGCATTTCCCAACCCCATTTTGATCATGTTTGTACTATTTTACCATGTCTTTGGAGACTTTTAACCTTTAGCAATGGGACTAAGAGTGAAGTGTTGGTCATGTTCTCTACCGACACAACCCGTTGGTAGGAGAGTGGGCAGTGGTGGCCTGGCCCCTTGGCCCGGAGGGGGGAAAACTCCCTTCGGAAAGTCAAGCAAAAAGGTCAGAAAATAGGGAGAAATGTGGTCAAATAGCGACTAGCCGTTACTTGTAAGATTTCCCAAAACCGAAAGAAAAAAACAAAAAGGAGCTGATGATCTAATATTGTACACCAATTTGCCACGTGCTTTCCGAGTGTCAACGTGTCTGCATGACACAAGCGGCGTACCGTTTTTGGAATAGAACATGCCATATGACCAAGCTCGACGTGATTCGTGCGTACATGTGGCTTTTGGGTATTTACTTATTATTTTTAATATGCTATTAAGATTTAATTTAATTATCATTTTTAATTGTTAATCTTTTATTACTTATTTTTTCACATATTACAAATAAAAACAAAATTAATAATAAAATCATGCAACAAAAATCAAATATGTTTTTCTATTTCAAATTTTTGTTATTTTATTATATGAAACATAAAATTGTACTAAAACAATTAAAATAAAAATTTACATTTGATAACTGATAGTGTATGGTTTATATACACTATCAGTTTATCAAAATGAACCACATCAGTAAAATTAAAATTTTTTAAACTTAAAATTAAATATTAAAAAGTTTATAATAATTATAAAATAAAATATTTCCACTTTTTTTTACCTCTCTCAGTTGTTTTTTTTTATTTTCTTGTTTTTTGTTTTTTTTTTCTTTCTTCAACTTTATCATCCTCTTCTTCTTCCATTAAAATTAAATTTTACAAAATTCTGTGACTTAGAGAGCAATTTTTATATTCTTTTCTTATTCTTTTCAACCATTAAAAAGAGAGATTGAGGGAACAAAGTTCAAATAAATATATGTTATTAGCAGAATCTTATAAGTTAACAATTTTGCTTTTAAACAACAAGATTAAGCCAAAAAACTATTTTTTTTCACAAGCAGTAGGCTTTTTTTTTTCATTGAATGCAGTTATAAAACTCTAAATTCCTATCAAAACCAAAGTTCTTTTGAAGTGTTATTTAACTATTTTACTAAAATTTAAAATGCTAATAAGTTTAAAGCTGAAATGTTAAACCAAATCACATGCTTTTAGGTATTTGAAAGCATTTTAATTTCTAACTAAACTCCATCTTTTTAAGATTTTAAATGAAGATCATTATGTTTTTTAATGAGATGTTACTAACCATTTTACAAGGGTTTCAAAATCAACGTATTTAATTGAAATTGAATTTCCCTTTGCAACACAACGACAAAGAGAAGTGGGATATGGCTTCTAGGAAAAGAAAATTTTGGGCTTAATCCTGTTGTTTAGAAGCAAAATTGTTGACTTAATAAAATTCTGCTAATAAGATATATTTGTTTGAATTTTTTTTCCTCAATTGTTTTTGGAAAGTATGTTTTCTCAATCCCTCTTTAATGTTTCAAAAAAATAAGAAAATAATCCAAAATTTACTCTTGTACAATTTTACAAAACCTTATTTTAATAGAAGAAGAAGATGATTGAGTTGGAGAGAGAAAAAAAACAAAATAAAAAAGAACAGTTGAGAGACATTGAAAAGTGAAAATATTTTTTCATTTAATTAGTTATTATAAACTTTTTAATATTTAATTTTAAGTTTTTAAAATTTTTTATTTTACCTCATTAATGGGGTGACACATTTTGGTGAGACAATACATTAAATATAAACCCTTAAAATAGTATGTGTAACATTATTTTTTAATAGTAAGCTTGACAAGAAATAAATGGCATGAAACAAGATATAATATACATAATTTAGACTTGATTTTTTTATATAAGAAATAGAATAAAATTGAAGTAGTACTTGTATATGCTCAAAGGATCAAATATTTTTTTTAAATTAAATGAATTTACTTAATTCTTGTTCGTACATAAATTAGATTTTGTTAGTAATAAACTCATGTGCTCAAAAAAGAAAAAATCCTTATTGTGCACCTTTAAGCATTGAATCACACCAAACAAAGAGGGGGAATTGGGCAATTTGCTTACCTGGCATGAATTAGACCGCCCGGTCATCATTCTCCTTCCTGCCACCACTGATAAACAGGGCCTCCTCCTCTGCTGTCACCATCCCCATTTAACGTCCGTTAAAGCCCCCACCCTGAACGGCAAACCACTCCCCTATGCTAAACGCCCCAAGCCAACGTGCAAGTCAAGAATCCGTGGATATCCCTTGGGATGATCCTAACGCCGTCACTAAGCTCCGTTATCTGCTTAGCTGGATGCCATTCTTGCCCCTCAATGGGCCAGCTGGCACGCCACTCTCTGCTGCACATGGCCAGCTACTTCTGTCCCTATGGGCCCACGTAAAATCCCCATAATACCCCTATAAGGCCACTCTTTTTACCATGATGCCACTGTCGGCCTTTAGGCATTTGGGATCCGCTTTCTTTCATGCGAAGTTGACATTTTCTTTCCCTTCCTCGACCCTATCGAAGGGAAAGGGTGCGGGGTTGAAGCAATTTCGCAACTAATGGGAAGCAATGGGGGCAGATATGTAAATATGAGAGGGTAATTTGGGTAGTTTGGGGGTTTAAAAATCTGTGTTAGCTTCTGGCTTGCGTAAGAGAGTTGGAAAATCTACTAGAAAGTACAGGAATCTAGGATGGTAGGATGGAAATAGCAGTCAGGAATTTAGTGAAATATCAAAAGCATTTACTATATAGTATTACCATAAAAAGAAAAGCCTTGCATGTAATCTCTCGTACATTTTCTTTTGATGACTTGTCATTTCTTTTTTCTTTTTAACATCACTCATTAAAGAAATTCAAAATAAATAAATTACTTTAATTAAATTTAATTTGTAAAACCATAAGAGTAGTGTATTAAATACCTTAACTGATTTTGAATTTCAACATTAATAATTTCACCAATGAGTAGAAAAATTGCACATCTGCCTCATAACTCAATAATTCTTACCAGTGATCATGATTTATAAATTTAAATTTTTAATAATGAAAAAAAATTTTACATTTCAATATGACTATTATGCGTAAATGATTGTAATAATAAGTTAAACTTATTTAAACCATAATATTGTCCTCGTACGTTAAAGTGTCATTAACACTAACATTAAAATACATGCAAATACGAATGCTATATCATTGATGTGAATCTAATAGTTTTAATTTATTTTATATAAAATATATTGACATATTTATGAGTATTTTCTTATATAATATCTTAAAATAGATTTTACTTAAATCCTAATTTTATTTTATACGTGAAAAATTACTGACAAAAAAAATTATTAACGTATTTGACAATTTGACTACTAATTAAAAATAAATACCTATAAATTTATTATGTATTTTTAACAAAAAGGACAGTCAAAAGTTGAACAAAATACTATCACTTATGAACATACAATAAAAGCTTCACAAACTCAAGATTAAATATTAATGGTAGATTATTATTTTGCTAAAAGATTAGAAAAGGTACGGTAAATTTGGTAATTACAGTCACTGCAGTAAATGTCCAAAAATTGGATACTGGTTTGATTTGATGTTTGCTGGTGTCCTTAAAGTGGGGCCACAAAGCTCTGCACACTGCCACGTGGTTGAGGGATGGCTTTGTTTGGACTCTTTTTAGGAAAAAATGGACTTTTGAGTTTTGGTAAAATTTACCACCGTAAAAAAAAAAGAGGCCGTAAAATTTGACTGTGGCAGTGTTGAAAAACAGTAAAAACAAAAATAACACTGATGCAGAGAAGAGGATGGAACTGGTCACCACCTCTTTCCATCTTAATTATTTTCATGCAATTTTTATTTGGCTTTCTCACTTGCTCTTTATTTTAGTGCACTTCACGCGCTATAATAAAAAAATAAAATGAAGCTATAGTTTTGAATTTATTTTTCTAAAAATTAAATTATTCAATCCAATAGTTTATTTCAGTGATGTAATTATTAAATTACTCCTTTCCAGTTAAAAAAACCAAAAACGTGAAAAATTAAAAGTTTTCATCCAAATCGGATGGAAAAATAAAAAAAGTAAAATATTTTATCCAAATTGGAGTCAATATTTATCAAAGAATCGTGATTTTCAATCTCTTTGATCTGAGAGTGGGATAAGACGTAGCCTCTACTAATAGAAACAGCACAAAAAGCAAACAATAGAGGCAACAAAGAGAGCCGAAGAAAACCCAAAAATCAAAATGAAGAGATAAATAAAATAGGAAGTGAATGGAGAGAGAGAGAGAGCAGGGAAGAGAGGTGCATGAAACCTGTCTCGTGAAGCAGCAGGTGGAACAAAAAAAAAACCAAAAATAAATGAAAATAAAATAAATAAATCAATAAAAACTCTTTCCCATTTAATTCTGCTTCTTCTTCTTCCTCTTCTCTTCTTTCCATTCTCATTCTCTCTGTAAAACCCTCTCTCCCTCTCTCTCTAAGCTCACATTCATTCTTTGCTTCTTCCTTTTATATCACGAGATCCCCATCTCTTTCTCTCTTTCTTTCCTTTCTTTTCCACCCCTCTCTCTCTCTC